>NC_057805.1:282284429-282598540 GCF_018294505.1 Triticum aestivum
CGCCGCCGCCCCGCTCCTCCTCCCTTCGGCCCTGTCTCGCCGTCGCCCTCCGGCGCCTCTTCCTCCCACCGGCGGCCCAGCCCCGATCGAGATCTGGATCGATCTCTCTGTGGTGAGGCGTTGACTTTTTCCCCCGAGATCCCGTTATTTTTTCCAAGTCCCAGAAACTTTTCAGTATATGCTCCTGTTCCCGATGCGATAACTTTGTGCATGCAGCTCCGATTCGTGCGTATAATATGTCAAATTGTTCGCCTCGTGATGCTCTTCATTTTGTTCAATTGCATCATTTTCATTCGAGGTCATATTGATGCCCAAATCTTCGTTGGAAGAGGGCTAGTTGTTGTTATTCTCTGGTTCTTATCAGAACTTGGAGATATGTCATTTTTGTATCATTTATTCTGTGTATCTTTTGAGCATGAGCTCTACATGTGTTTTGAAGTATGCCATGCCATCTTTCCAGTGGTATAGTCCATGTATTTTTGTGATCTATGTGGTGACTAGCACAAGCATGCAAAGTAGGCCCCGTAATATTTCTGATTTCAGGGACTTTGTGATTTCTCTAAGTCCTCGTCTGCTGTAATTTTATTGACATGAAAACTTGATGCTACAGAGAGATCCATGCATATTTTGGAGATGTTCAGTAAGGATGTTTTGTAGATATAGTTGTAATTGATCCATTCCTGCAATGTTTTGCAATTTTAGAGTACTATAGCATGACTCAATCGTGCTCTACTTTTGCTATAAAATATTTCTGGCAGATTCTTAACATGACATGCATTTTTGCCAAGCTTATTGTAGTTGATCCATACATGATATGCAATTGTTCTTGCCATGGATAGCTTCATAAACATGCCATCTTGCTGTAGGTATGCTTGGTTTGTCATGCATTGCTCTGTAGTGAGTGCTTCAAACTCACAAAGAGGCCTACATATTAATATTTCTGCCATGCTCTGTTTTCTGCTAAGTCTGAAACCTGATAACGAAACTTGCTATCTTTACATGCTTGCCATCATATCTTCTGGTCCTTGTTGGCTTATGGTCAGTAAGGGACTTTTGTCATGTGCATTTAGTAGAACACTACTATGCCTTGTTTTGCAATGTTAAGTTGCTGTAGCATGTTGATTTCGTGCTCTGAACATTGCGACCTGATGCTGATTTCTGCCATGTCCAGTTTTTCACTAAGTCTGTGAACCTATAATCTTTTGCACTTTTGCCATGCTTGTTTGAGCTTGTTATGTTGTGAACTAGCCGTAGCTCAGTATTCATCTTTTGTCAAGCATCTTCTGTAGATTACTGCCATGTGCTTTGTTGCTATGTTGGGGTGCTGTAGCATTGTTACTTGTTGCATTTGAAGTGCTATCTTGCTGTTTATCGCAGATTAGTGTCATTCTTGTTTTGCTTGCCATTTGCAAACCGTGCATCCGATTCCGGTGATCTTTATATCGATTTCGACCGAAATCATCTCATCTTTCCAGTGGCATGCTTGGTTTGCCAAGTTACTGCCATGTTCATCATTTTCCTTCCGGAGCACGCATATGCATCGCATATCATATCTTGCATATCATACATGTTTTGCATCATGTTGCTTGCGCATTTCTCGTGTTGATTGTGGTACCGTTTGCTTGTGTTCTTGTCTTGGGTAGAGCCGGGAGACGAGTTCGTGAACAAGGAACCTGTCGAGTACGCTTACGAGGATCAAGCTTTCGACAACTCTGAGAACCTGGCAGGCAAGATGACCACCCCTCGAAATCACTTCTATCTTTGCTATACTAGTTGTTCGCTCTATTGCCATGCTCGCTACCTATCACTTGCTATATCATGTCTCCTATTTCAGCCTTGTCATCCCCTAACCATCCTTTCCTAGCAAACCGTTGTTTGGCTATGTACCGCTTTTGCTCAGCCCCTCTTATAGCGTTGCTAGCTGCAGGTGAAGTTGAAGTTGTTCCATATCGGAACATGGACATGTTGGGATATCACAATATCTCTTATTTAATTAATGCATCTATATATTTTGGTTAAGGGTGGAAGGCTCGGCCTTATGCCTGGTGTTTTGTTCCACTCTTGCCGCCCTAGTTACTGTTATACCGGGATGATGTTCCTTGAGTTTGCGTTCCTTACGCGGTCGGGTGATTTATGGGACCCCCTTGACAGTTCGCCTTGAATAAAACTCCTCCAGCAAGGCCCAACCTTGGTTTTACCATTTGCGACCTATACCTTTTTCCCCGGGTTTTCTAGAGCCCGAGGGTCATCTTTATTTTAAACCCCCGGGCCAGTGCTCCTCTGAGTATTGGTCCAAACTGTCAGTCGCCGGTGGACACCAGGGGCAACTTTGGTCTGGCCTATCGGAAGCTTGGACAATCCGGTGTGCCCTGAGAACGAGATATGTGCAGCTCCTATCGGGATTTGTCGGCACATTCGGGAGGCTTTGCTGGTCTTGTTTTACCATTGTCGAGATGTCTTGTAAACCGGGATTCCGAGACTGATCGGGTCTTTCCGGAAGAAGGTTTATCCTTCGTTGACCGTGAGAGCTTATGATGGGCTAAGTTGGGACACCCCTGCAGGGTATTATCTTTCGAAAGCCGTGCCCGCGGTTATGAGGCAGATGGGAATTTGTTAATGTCCGGTTGTAGATAACTTGTCACTTGACCCAATTAAAATACACCAAGTGCGTGTGTAGCCGTGATGGTCTCTTCTCGGCGGAGTCCGGGAAGTGAACACGGTCTGTGTTATGTATGACGTAAGTAGGTGTTCAGGACCTCTTCTGGGTCATTGTTAGATGACGCCCGTCCCATTGCTTCTCTTCTCGCTCTCATTTGCGCAAGTTAGCCACCATATATGCTTTTGCCGCTGCAGATCCACCTCTTTGCACCTCCTTGTCCTATAAGCTTAAATAGTCTTGATCTCGCGGGTGTGAGATTGCTGAGTCCCCGTGACTCACAGATATTTCCAACACCAGTTGCAGGTGCCGACGATGCCAGTGCAGACGATGGCGTCGATCTCAAGTGGGAGTTCGACGAGGAACGTGGTCGTTACTATGTGTCTTTTCCTGATGATCAGTAGTGGAGCCCAGTTGGGACGATCGGGGTTCTAGCACTTGGGGTTGTCTTATTTTCATCTGGATTTTGGCCGTAGTCGGTCTATATGATTGTATTTTGGATGATGTATGAATGATAATTATGTATTGTGTGAAGTGGCGATTGTAAGCCAACTCTTTATCCCATTCTTGTTCATTACATGGGATTTTGCGAAGATGACCCTTCTTGCGACAAAACCACTATGCGGTTATGCCTCTAAGTCGTGCCTCGACACGTGGGAGATATAGCCGCATCGTGGGCGTTACACTCTCCCTCTTGCTCGCCCTCGCCGTCGCGGTGGACGTGCAGCAGTTCAATCAGTGTCAGATTGCCAAAAGCATATTGTACTGTAGTATCATCATTGTTGGACCTTCGAAGAGGCGAAGAGCCAAGGCAAGGTTCACACGAGTATGAACTATTGAATCTCTCGAAGAGGCAAAGATCCAAGCGCAAGGTTTTATAGGATTTTTTGTCCTAGTAGGAGTATTACAACTATAGCAAACGATGCTACTGTATGATGCCGCCACGTCACCTATATCCAATGCTGTGCCACCTTTTTTCTCAATGAGCGTGTTGGATCCCATGCAACAACCACACAAGTTGCACGTACACATAACACATTTACTAGTAAAAATTCTAAAGGACAAATGCCAGTATACCACACAAGTTCATCTCCAATTCATGTGATAAATTTGTGCACAACTAGTCTACATATATTCACAGCGCTACCATTCACAATTTACCATACCCCACTTACACGTTATAGATGGGCAACATGTCCTCCTCTAGGTTCTAGTCCCAGGTGTTCTTCATGGATGGCACGATCCATAGCGATGGGCAACGGGAATCATTGTCACAGCTTTCTAGTCCGGTTCCACACCATGGAGACTCATCCAAGCTGAAGCGGCATAAATCAGGGATAGCGTGTCCCAGCATGTCGTTCATCCGGCGGTGCGCACTAAAGACACAACTATGCTTCATGAATGGTAGGCCTTCGGTGTCGTGCACGGAAGGTGGCATCCGCTTCACAATGGGGTAGCTGTCCCCAATGAAAATTGAGTACTCTCCAAGAGTGTTCCTCGGCACCCACGTAGCATCACGGGGGTCGAACTCGGCGTCGTTCATCTGGTACACGCGGCATCTCAGATCTGGACACATGGTGACGTACGCAGTCAAGGTCCATGCATAATAATATTGTGCTCAAATATGGCGGTCAGTAATACTGTGCAGCAAATAGTACTACTCCGGTATAGAGGAAGTAAAATAACCGGCTTATTATATATAGCCACTCTTGGCTACATGGATGAGATAGTAAGACATGGAAAAACAAAGATGGTGGCATCTAGTGGGTTCAAGTCTTCAAGGGCCTAGCTAGCTATATGCGTCCTCCAAGGTAAAAAGTAATCCTACTAGTACTAGTAAGTAGTACAACAACGAAAGAGAAGGCAAGAGGGTTAAAAATATAATACTAAATGGAATACCTGGGTAGATGGTGACGGTCCGATCGTGGTAGATTGTGTGACCATGTTGCACATCAATGGTACCATGGGTAACGACTGCTAAGATAGTTGATCCCAATATGCCAAAGTCAGCTACAAGGTTCCAGGTTAGACCGAATTGCGGATGCAAATGCACATCCAGGATCGACGATCTTATTTTGATCAGGGGATGACTGGTCCCTGCAAAATTGTGGAGTACCATTAGGGATGCAAATGATGGTTTGTGCATTCCGTTTGTAATCTCCCGTACTGTAGGATGGCAACCAGATGAAACAAGTCCCCTGGCTTGTCACCACCAAGATGCGGCCTAGATGGCACACGGCGTCTTCGAACGTGCAGGGGTACAAATCTGCTGCGGCCAACATGCGCCAGCCTCTGTCGTTACTGCCCCTTGCATTGATGGTAATCCTTATGTCGAACACCGCGATGAGATAGTAATCATCGTAGACGCGTCGCTTTGTCGGCGGGTGCGCAATTGTTATCTTCCTCAATATCATGTAGGCATCATCATACGTATTCAAGCCCAGCTAGTCCGGAAGGCCGATCCCAATGGTTGAGAAGGGGTCTACGGGAACGGCCGCACTGTTGTGGATGTTGTGCAAAATGATGGTGGTATCCGGCCGGAGGTATGCAAGCCAATCTTCGTTGGCACCGACCCAGACCTATATATAAGACGGTGGGCAGCGGAGAAATTACGGGATGGAAATGGAATAACTAAGTACTACATGATCAAACTCCATGACTAACCTGCTCATCGGACAAAATTCGACTACCTCTCAATGTCGGCAACTCTAGCGGAGTCAACGTGCAACCATGCCAGGGAGCGGAGGACTGTTCGAAGGATTGTCCCATAGAAGAACTTCTCCTAGAGGACGTACGGAAGACCTACAAGCATGGCCTTTTCCCAAGCCTGTTTAAGCACCGTCTTGAAAAAGTTGGTGCAGGAAGCACCGAGTCTTGCGGTGGTGAGGACGTAGGAGAGGCGTGTGATATCTCCCAGAGGATCGTCGGCCAAGGTCTCCCAGCCCCGACGAGGAGGAGAACCGCCTGGCGAATCCATGGGAGCAGCGACGAACTGCCTTCTCTTCGGGGGAGGGGAACTGGCGAGGAGGAGATAAGAGCGTAGTAACTGCAAGGCCTCGTCCCTTCCAACTTTAGCTCCTCGATCGTTCCTTAGCGAAGGGGTGAGGCTATTATTTACTACGTACTCGTACTGTAGCAGTACTAGTACTACTTTCTCAACTAGTAGTGTGATGTGATGTGCTTCTAGTATAGTGCACCAGTTTTAAACTCTTAATCTCAGGGCCAAGGAGCTACAGTTGGAAGTGGAGGGTAGTACTGTTCTCTAGAACCATCATTGTACTATCAATGCAGGGAAAGTACACCTGCTTAGTGGGTACTCTCAATGCTCTATTCAAGCGCGTAGCTGGCCTACTCAGCCGCTCCTCTCACGCACACACTAGCAGCCTGTTTATCAGCAACGGTTACTGCGGGGGCAAAACATTTGAGTTATTTGATACAGCGAGACTAGGCTTTTCGCTTCCATTTGTGGAGGTGTAATGGATCTCATCGAACTTTGTTAGTAGTTCCTTCTTTATGAATGAGATGAGGCAAAGCTTTTGCCTCCGTTTCAGAAAAATTCACGTCAAGAGGAATTTCTTTTATAGAGCCGATAATGGAGTGAAGTCCATGCGTGCAACGCCACAAGCTACAGAGTACAAGTAGAGTACTAGAACTTTACGTACAGAGCCATATTGCACAGTTCCCAATGTCGCGCCAGGCTTTTCCGGCCCCTCGGGCTTAATTGGGAGGCGCTAGTTTAAATATGCTACTAGCTGACGAGGAAGCTGCAAGCGAGGTGTGGCTAGGGAGAGCACGCGAGCCACGAGATGATGGGAAGGAAAACCCGTTCACGTGGCTGGGCTATCCAGTGCACCCAAATTGTGGTGCAACACGTCCGTTCGACTTCAAAACTCAAACTACCTGTGTACAATATTGGCTCGCAGCGAAGTTACTATTTAAAAAAAGGCCGCCGTGCGTTCGGCAGGGATCGAACCCACAAAATGAGGTATACACTCCAGCGACCGCTAGTAGTAGTCGTTGCAGTACAACACAACCTAGAATCGCCTTTTGTTGCTAGTAGTACACTGTTCCTTACAAGAAACCACTAATAATGCCAAGAAACTACTACCACTTACATACGTGGCAGACTTAAGATAAGACTACCTTATCAACCATTGTACATGCCCTCACCAACCAGCCCTACCAAGAAACGACTACTCTAAAAGTGTCATTATAGGCGTGTTTCAACCCATGTCGCCGCTTAAGTCAACGCCTTCTATTCAACCGACAAGTTTGGCGTCATGACTTGTGGGACCTACATGTCAGTCTGCAAAAAAAATCCCCGAGTGACCTCCTACCTCCGGCCCGTCCACCTACTCATCATCGGCCATGGAACGCAGCCACCGCCGCCGGCAGAAGGCGAGGTCAAAACCGCCGGCGGTGCGGAGCCCATCTTGTAGCAGCCCGGATGCCAGCTCCGTCCGGCGCTCACGGCCGCTAACTAGCCAAGATAGCTCTGTCCAGCTGCTTGTCTGCAAGGTTTGCTAGCTAGATTGGCACGATGATGCGGTGGCTTGCTCGCACGCGCCGCGCTAAGGCCAGCCATCTGGCTCGAGCGAAGGCCAGCGCGGTGGCTTGCTCGCTCGTGAGTCACACTCGGGCCAGCTAGCCAACCCGTGCGGAGGCTAGCGCGGCGTCCGGCCCGTCTGGCGGAGCAGCGGCCAACTCTCTCATCACCGGCGCCACCGACGAGCACGCATCGGTACTATTTGAAGTAATGTTTAGGAAAAATAATGATTTGAGGGGCAATAAAAGGATAGAAGGTCAGATGTGGGTCCCTCGTGTCAACGGCCAAACAAAATGTGTTGGTTTAAGCTGCCTCGTCAGCACGGACGTATGGGCCAACCCTGTCATAAACAGGTTTAAACGAGCCTAATCGGCACTAGGTAGTAGTTTTTGGCGCGGATTAAGAAATTTTGGGTATGTTTTTGCTATTTTTTGTACAATAGTTTCTTCCTAGGGCTGGTTGAAAGTGGTAGTTTTTTGTTAAATACTCTACATATTGTAAGTAGGAGTGTAAGTTAAGCTTTGGAAGCCAATAAGCAAGGCTAGTTACATAGTGCATATGTGTACGTGATTGAAAGTAAATATCAACCATGAGTGACTAATATCTTGATGGAAAACTCGAAACTATGGAAATACTAGCATTTTTTTGCATGGTTGGAAATACTAGCAATGTTCACGTGCGTTGCAACGGATCATAATTAGAATAATACTTATTCACAAACTTGATACAAAACACTCTAATTTTGATATACATATATCACTAGAGATATATTATGTTTCAATCAGAATATATTCCTTGGGCTGTTTTGGTGAGGTGAGGGAGGGATGTGGTTGGTTTTAAGATACTAATTATGGGTTTTTCTGCAAATTGGTAGAGAAGTGGGATGTTGGTGAGAAAAGGCAACAACTTACCTCACAGTCGTTAGATGTAGATCTAATGGTCAGAAATGACGGATGGCAGACACACCATCATCACCAACTTAGTCTTCTGTAGGAGTACCAGCAAGATGTCCGTGCATTGCACGGAACATCAAGATGCATTTTTTTATAAAACACTTGTTGTGATTGACCCATGCGGGAGTAATCCCATGTGTAAAAACTAATGATATCTCGAGAAATAGGAGATAAGGTGAAGAGGAGTGGGGCGTGGTGGTGATTGGTGGTCGGACTGAGCGGAGGCATGGGGATGGACGACGCCGGCAGCGGCCACCAGGCCAGTTTGTTCCAAAGGCTTCCTTTTTTAATTGCTCAACAATGAGGTTGTTGGAGATAAGGATGAACGAGGGAAGGCCTTGTCTGCAAGTGTGGAGAGAGGTGCGGGTATCTTTTAGTTTAATTTCCATCCGTCAGATATAGATCGGACGGTCTATATTGTAAGATGGCACGCGTACCATCATCACCAACTCGGTTTTTTATAAGAGAAGAAATATAAGTATGGAGATACAAACGTATTATCGATACTTGTTTCCGTAAACTAGGATCTACATTCTATTCAACGCCTCAGCATGTGGGGCCTTAGCACAATGACTTCTCGACTGTGTAAAACAAAGGTTTTCCCGTCGCCGATAAGGAGGGGGTGACGGCGGCACGTTTTCGGCTTGCTCTAGTCCTAGTAGTCATACTAGGTGGTCTACGCACGTGTAGATTTATTCTTTTTCACGTCTCGTGTTCGCCGTACTGCCACGACTGTTGATGAATAGACGGTAAGTTATTCACGGGGAAACCCTTGTTGAGCGTGTTTGCGAGAGAGAGAGAGAGACAGTGTGCGTGTGTGATATGTCTAGAGACTGAGGCAATGATAACAGATTCTTTGTGTCTATGTGTGTGGAGGATAGAGAGAGACATGTACATGGGGCTTTGTGTTGTGTAACGTGGAGACACATAATAGAGAGTGAGTGTGAGATACACATGCGGACATGGGGAGAGATGAGGATCCAGATTAATGGGTGTTTGTGCGTGTCTGTGTGTTTGTGCGCGTTTGTGTGTGAGAGGGAGTGTGTGTATGTGGAGTAGAGAGACCACTAATGATGTAAACCTAGTATAAGGGAAGGAAGGGAATGGTGTGACATGTGTAGTAGCGGGATAGCATGGGTGCGGCGGGGGAGCAGACTATTTGGAAGAGACATCGATTGTGTGTGGGAGAGGGGTGTGAGAGCGAGAGAGAGAGAGAGAGAGAGAAGAGAGAGAGAGGAAGAGAGAGGGGGGAGAGGGGCGTTTGTGTCCATAAATGGCGTATAGATAGGGAGACAATGTTGATGTTGTTCGAAATTGGCCTATGTACGGAGACGCAAGGGAAGCGAGTCATCGTGTGTGTGATAGGGACTTCATGAGAGATCTAGAATAGACGGTGTAGAGAACAACGTGCGAGATTGAGAACGATGATACATTAGGGAGCTATGGAAAGAGTCACGGCATATATGTATACAGGGAAGGAGCTGGGGCGGGTCCGCATGTGGGAGAGATAGAAAGAGGAGAGTGGTGCACAAGGAGACAACGTGTGCTTGTTTGCAGTGGGGGTGGTGTGTGAGGTGAGTGTGCGAGAACCACATAACTAGGGAGATAGACGTTTGGGGGCGACGTTTTGTGTGTATGGGAAAGATACACTCTACATAGTGCGTGTGCTTGGCAAAGAGAGATGCCGGGAGACCTAGAGAGTGGGGGAAGAGATGTGTGCATGCTCGAGAGACAAGTGATAGAGACCTATATTGGGGTCCGGACTTTAGAAGAGAGGGGGTGTTAATGTGCTCGTGTGTTCGTGTCTGGGGGAGAGAACGACTTGTGTGTGGGGGGGGGGTTGGCTTCAGATAAAGAGTGAGGTGTCTATATTTGAGGGACTTTAGCGTAATTGAGATATATATGGTCAATAGTGTGTGCACTCATGGTTGATCAATTTGTTTCACAGTTTGGACTATGAGATAACGATACTTTTGAACATGCGTGATATACCTTGATGTACCAGAATTACAAACCTAAGATTGGAATTTTGGAATTCGACTCCATCATTAGCTTTTGTAATTCATTTAAACGGAGGTACATTTTTTAAGCCGGGATTTCGTGATTTCAAATTCATATATCAAACCTAGAGATATACACATACGGGCATGTTCAAACTTTATAATCATCCACTTTATTCATGCACATACACATTTTTGCTTTTGTCATCATATTTAGGATAAACACATTTGGAATTTCATTTGAATTGGACCGTATGATGGTATTTTGCTTGTAACTAGCTCAATGATCCATATTTGAATTGAATGGACAATCTAAGTTTTGAGTTGGAGACATTGATTTTCAAAATTTGCACTTTTTTTGCGTGCAAAACAAATAAATTCTCGGCCATGATATCATAGTCGGTCGTACAAGAGCAGAACACTTATAATTGCAGGCGCCAAAAGCTTTGAAACTTCCCGCTCACGTGGAAATATCTCGCACCCGAAAGTTTAGCCCTGCGATATTCCTGTTTTACCACTGCCACATGAACGGAAAAGGGCTGCTTTGGTAACTCCATTGTTTTCCCCTCTTTGCCCCCAACATTCTTCCCCAGAGCCCCTCCCCTCCCCTCCCCCCCCCAACCACGGCAAGCCATCGAATCTAGTCCTCCGCCGCAGCGGTGGACCTCACACCCCGCCGGATCTACCTTCCGCACCTTGGAACCCCCAACTGCCAACTCACCACTTCACCGGAGCCACTTCAGCGAATGGCTTGTCCATCGCTCCAGATCTCCTTGACCACCATCATGGTCCACCGCACCGGATCTGCTTAACCCGCGTCCTCGTCCACCACAGTGTAGGCCCTTCACTGACTCCCTCGTCCGCCCCATCGCTGGCCCTTCATACAAGCCCTCGTCCGCCGCAATAGATCCGCCTCACCGAAAGCACTGTACACCGCGCCCGCCGAAGCCTTTGTCCACTACACCGGACCCGCTCCACGGACGCCATATTCAACCCCACTGGCCCTGCTTTACTGACGCCGCAGCCTCATCAGGTTATTTCGATTTGTACTCCTTAGGTTTTTCTCTTCTTGATCGTGCAACTGTTCACTTACCATAGATGAGCTTTCTTGCATGTCGACAGGCGCCGCAACCGAAGCACCGGAGCCGCTTGAGCGACGGCGACAGCCGGCCCAAACTCAACCGCAACACGAGCACCATCGACGATCCTTAGCTATCAAGTATGACAACGATACCCATACGCCGCCGAGAATCAGGTACTATTATCCAACGGCCGGCGCCTACGTTCACTTTCTTAGCATAAGCACCGCACCTTTGAATTTCTTCAGGACATCATTCAATTTTTCATGAGAATTCTGCTTGCCCCTGTAGGGCCATACTTCTGGCAGTGAACATGTTACATGTGCTAAATTACATACCAGTGCACATATAGTTAATATGCTTTAGTTTTGTCCTAAGTATTACTGTACTTCCTAGATATCACTGCCTACTATTTTACTTCTTGCATGCTATATTTATGATAATGGTGTTGTTCTGATGCCACCTGTTGGTTCCATCAGACTGCTTCATGTTCTCTATGCTTAATTACACATCAGCAAACTAGCATGTGGTTCCGCTGCTTTTTGTTCGTTTTACCCTACATTTTCTGATGCTAGCTATTACATCACTGCTCCGAGCCTCTGTTCATTACTTTTTTGTGTGTTCTTGATCTTCCCAAGTTGCATGACTAATTTGATGCTTCTATTAATTATGGAGCTGCCAACCCCATCAAGCAAAATATTTGTTCTTTTGGGGCTGGCACCTCGAACAAGCATAAAAATAGAGGGAAGCAGATATATTGTCGTGTATGCACACACCCTTCTTTCATTAGTTTAGATGAACCATTGATGATCAATTCGAACCAGTGCATGCGATTAAAATTAATTTTACCTAAATAGAGGGTGCAGAATAAACTACAACAACTAGATTTGCAACCACGGGATGCTGACGATATCTTCAAAGAACATTGCAACAGCAGCGAGGCTTCACAGCAACATATGGTAAGCCAGTGTGTTTTAGTACATGTGAAATGTAATGCGTGTGGGCTGCTTTCTTGGCTTGTGCCCTCAACCTGTAATCCTACAGAATTACAAATAGTTCAGTTGTCTGCTTTGCTGTATTGCTTGATTCGAATGCTTGTTTGTTACTTGTTACGCTATACCTGAGTTGGCCAATATGTCAGCAGTGCCTGCTGTACTATCGTAAAGAAATGCATGCCTAGTTCATTTGAGTCCTTAACTTTTCCTCTGAACTTCATCACAAGACTGTCTTCGTAGTTTATATGAGGCCACACTGTTAAGTGCTTTCTCAGATTATTTCAACTGCTTAGATGCCTTGGCAACTTAAATATAGCGGTGGTACACTCCCTTTCAACTAGGGATGTCAACTGGGTCCCGTTTAATCCCGATTAAAGTCCACTAGTGGTATGATAGTTCAAAAGAGTTTTTGTTTTTTGAGGAAAATGAACTAGGGAGCTAGCAAAAACTAACTAGATGGGACTGGCGGATGTCGTTTATTTGCCACTTACATCCCTAGTTTCATCTTACCATTTTAATTTCTTTTCGGCTGATGCTGCTTCGAACCATTTAAATATAGCTTGCCATGCTCGGCAATAATTCGTATGTCGTTTACCATGTAAGCTTACTGCCTGGATCATGCGATAACCATCTCTTACTTATGTCCAGCGGAAACCTTTCAGGATGCCGTTCACACTAGGACACAATGTACAACCCCAGAATCTATTTGTGGAAGCAGTGCGCCATCCATGTTACCAGATGGTAGCAGTTCAGAGGCAACACCGCCGGAGAGCAGTCTGAGCACAGATATTATAGTTCTTGAGGCTCTACTAGAGGCAGAAAGAGATGGTGTGGCTGCCATGAATGAGGTAATCTCGATCTTGAAGCTGGAAATCATGCAATTAGCTGCACGCATTATGCAAGCAACCCAAGAATTGGAGGAAGTAAGAATGTTGCATTTGAAGACGGAGGAGGTCCTGCTGCTTCTGCTATCTGAAGCCCAGGGTAATCCCAGTTCTTCTTTAGATACCAGTTGAAATTGTCATTAGATTATTGTACTTGCATGTTGTGTCATGTCTCTGAATGGATTATGTTGTAAGACCCCCTATGTTGTCCATGAGTTGTAATGATCCGAATTTTTTAGGCGAGGTAATCCTCAGTACTTGTATGATTGACATAAGGTGAACTGTTTTTCGTGTGAGCATATTGTATTGGATGAAATAACTGTTTGACTCAAAGTGTATCCAACCTACTGAATTCGAAGATCATGGCATTTCTAAATCATAATCATATATAAAGGTGGAATAAATCTTTGTTGTGGTTTTGAAGAAATAAATAACAAAACGTAGAATTATCTGTGGATATTCGTAATCGAATAAAAATTGGATTTGGATTTAGTTGCCAGGGCCCAGGGCAAACGTGAATGCTAATTCTCCCAAGTTTTGAACGAAGCGGCTAAACACCCACTATCATTTGTGGGCTGCCCGAAGCAAGTGTTTGCGAGATGGAAATTACTGTCTACCCCTGACACTTGACATCCTTATCGACCGGATTTACACTGCTGTCGATAGGGGTAGACTAGTAACTTCAATCAGACGTGACACGACGGCCTCTGAGCCCATTCAGACACGGTGGGCGCCAAACGTGGGCGGCAAAACACATTTGATTCAAGCTCGTCCGAAAGACATGTGTCTCTCCCTCCATTTCCCCATTCATCCACGGTGGGCGGCAAAACAAACTCTCCTCGTCCGAAATCGATGTAGGCTAATATTTTAAATAGGGGCAGATGTGTAACTTCCCTCAGACGTGACACAACCGCCCTACCTGTCAGCCCCGTTCATACACCGTGGGCGCCAACCGTGGGCGGCAAAACACCCTCTCCTCGCCCGAAATCGTTACCGGCAAATATTTGGGAGATGCGAGATTACCGTCCTATCCCCAACCGACGTGATGTCCGAAATTTTAAACGGGGGATAAGTTCGTAACTTTCCCACATTTCAGACAAGCGCGTCCCAAAGTTTGAGATCCCCCCTCCCCCTCCATTTCCCCATTCATACACCGTCGGCGCCACGACAACCTCCCCACTGCGGCCAGCCTCCTCCGTCCGCCACCCCATCCTCCACCTTGCCGGAGCCGCTACCCCTACCCCGTCGTCCACTGCAAGAGATGGACGTCTCTCATCCACGGCGCCGGACCAGGATCCTTTCATCGCGTCGTCTCGCTTCATCGGCGCCGTCGTCCACCTTGCCGTTGCCGCTCCTACGACCGCCTCGTCCACGGCAACAGGATTTATCCCCCGACCCGGCCGTCTGCCGTCTAAAGTCTTCTTCCCCGCCGCCGACAGCCATCGCACCCGCAGCACCCTCAACGAATCAGCAGGGGCCTACACGGCGTCGCAAGAGAGGTGGTACTCTTCCATATGTGCTTAAGTTATTGATCTCACCCGGAAAATAGATCGTAAATTGTTTACTGTACTTTTCTTGTCCGTACCAAATCGTAGTGGCTAGTTGAAAGCAAACATTGGTTGCGAAGTAGCTTTGTCCGGTTTGCACCTTCAGATCCGCCATGGCACGGTCACTATACTCGTAAAGCTTATGGTTTCCCCCCTTTATATTCACTACCATCATCGTAGGTGCTTCACTGCTTCGTGTCGTGCTAGCACTGCTCCTCGAGACCTCAACCCATCAAGCGAAACAACATGCCACTCATAATTCCAAAGCTTACGTGTTGAAATACGAATCTGATATGATGCTCATATTACTAAAACAGAGAACGTTTAATTGGTCACCTAATGTTCCTATATTCGTTTCGAAAAGCATGTGCGCCACCCACTGGTCCAGCTAGTTCCACTTTCCTGATTTTACTCTTGATGCTTAGGGTTTTCCCCTTTTATCTACTCTACTATGATCTGCGTAGGTGCTTTCTGTCGTACTAGCATTACTCCACCCTTCAAGCTAAACAACACAACACTCAAAATTCCAAAGCTTAGTTGTTCAAATATGATTGTGATATGATACTGATATTAGTTAACAGACACATTTAATTGGTTAGCTAAAGGTCCCACTTGAGTTTCCAAATGCATGTCGCGACATATAGAGAGACAGCAGAATTGCATTTCTTTGTCACTTGTTGACTGTACTTTCTTGTCCATACCAAATCTTAGTTGTTATTTCAAAGCAAACATCGGTTGCTAACTACCCTTTGCGCGGTTTGCAGCTTCAGATCTGCCATCCCACTGCCACGGTCAACACTATACTCATCATGCTTACGGTTTCCCCATTTTATGATGACCACGATCAGCCTACGTGGTTCGTGTCGTAATAGCACTGCTCCACCCATCGAGCTAAACAAGCTTAGTTGTACAAATTCAAATATGATATTATGCTGATATTAGTAAAACTGAGAGATGTTTAATTGGTCAGCTAAATGTTCCTACTTTAGTTTCGAAATGCATGTGAGCCACATATGGAGAGACCGGAAGGAATAGTATTTCTCTGTGCGCTCTGGTTCATCATGGGTGGCCAACCGACATTGTATAGAAAGACTTGTAATATCTTCAATCTGCTTGCTCTTCTGCTCTTCTTTAAGATGATCCTCTTCTCTTGCGGTCGACTGGTCAGGTCGAGTTATTCTCCCTTAGTATATTTTGAATCTGTCAGGTCAGGTCGACTTGTTCTTCTTTACTATATGTTGAAGCTGTCATCTGCGAAGTATCATCACTTCTGGAGCTCTCATATTTTCAGTAGTAGGCCACATTATATTAATGCACACACCAAATTACAGCATGCATGGCACCTCTTAGAAGAATTGCAGAGATAGCACAAAGTGGTTTACAGGGAGGAAGTATTGGATTAGAATCACTTCTGCATTACAAAGATAATCTCACTTGTTTTTATGTTTTCATGCATGTCAGGTATTGAACATTATCAAAATGAATATGAGAATGGGCGCACGAGAGGAATATTGCGGAACAATCCACTGGCTAACAAACTTGGCATGGTGGAGGATGGCCTATCTTATTCACCCATCAAGGTGCTTGCTCTAACTTGGCAAGGTTGTATTGGTCGCACATATTTTGCATCTGACCTCTTGCATTACTTCTACTTTGTTACACCATCTGCTTAGTTTAAGCATCATATATGAGTATATGCCATACCTATCCATTTTCTGTACCTATTCCATGTGTCGTCATACTATGTTTTTCCAGTCAAATGTTGTTCTTTCGTAATAGATGTCCAAAAGGAAGAGGGTGAGTGCAGATCCTCAAGGAGTACAAACTAGGTATTTGGAAAAGGTAGTGATACCTGTTAAATCAGATAGATCAGCAGCCACAGAAAACACAGGCCCAACTGTACCACACTTTACCCCTACTCCAGTGGCCAAACCCCTATTAGAACTGCTGAGAGCCCAGCGTCAGGTACTGTCTATGATATCAATTCAAAATTTGAACTCCTAAATTTCTGCATGTGCCTTACCTTCTCTCTTGTATGAAAACTAATTTCAGATGAATCTCCTTGCTCAAAGGATCATAGGATCTCACGACAATACTGGGCTCTGCATTGCTCTTGTCAGTACCTCTTGCCCTTTGTCAGCATACTTACACTCATTGCTGTTTGATTATGTAGCATCACTGTAAATGTTCGCTTCTTTATCCTCCCTTTGCTTGAAATTATAAGATCTATATTTACTCTTAGATAAATGTAGAATTAACACAATGGTTATGAAGTTTTGGATTGCTCATGTAAGTACCTGTTGTCATGTACTCCCTCTGTATCGAATTAATTGTTGATCAATTGGATGTATTTAGAACTTAATAGTGCTAGATACATCCATTTGAGCGACAAGTAATAACGGACGGTGGTGGTATTACTGTACTTGCATCGCGAGATAGTTGATTGTCTAGCATTACTCTGCATCTTATCTGCCCTGCCCTCCACTTTCTCCAAATTATCATATCTACATTTACTCTTACCAAAATGTTGAATAAAGCCAATGCCACTGCACACGTTGATGTCTGCATTCCTCTTGTCAGTACCTTTTGCCTTGTAACGCTGTACTTAATTAATTGCTATTTGATTATGTATCATCAGTCTGCACCTGAGCTTCATTATCCTCTGTTTCTTCCAATATTATTTGATCTATATTTACTCTTTGCAAAATGTAGAATAATGGCAACGCTTATAAAGAATTTTCTTTGGGGAATTTATTGAATTATCCTTCCATCAACATGGAGAAGGGCTTTGTCCAGCCCGTGTTAACATGTAATGTAAGTTCATCCTTCTCAAGCCTTCAAACTTTGTTCTAGTATAGATTTGGATAGGCATCATTTCCTCCACTGCTGTTTACTTTGCTGTTTACATCTGATTGGATGTTTGCAACAACTACCAGTTTTAAATTGTAGTTGTAAAAACATGTTCCTTATGCAGAACAGATCCATTTATTTGCTTATATAATTGTGAAACCTGTTACGTGTCTCCTTATTTCTCTTTCAGAGTCGTATCTCTTATGCCAGGCAGAACTTTAGGGAAGATAGTGAGCCAAACCATCTTGAGGACAGCGAGATGACCCCAAGGTCCTGTCTTGATGAAGACAGTGAGTTGAAGCTACTCACCAGCAGGTGTGAGACAACCTCTGTGCAGTCGCTGCCTCAATCAGTTCGACTTCTTCAGTCTCAACTTAAAGCGGAAAGGCTTGCTTCAGCTCAGCTCCGACTTGAAGTCAAAGATATAATGAAGATGTCAGGGGACTGCCGTGCGCACTATGGTGCCATACAGCTAGGGATGAAGCATCTATCGTTGACACAACTGAGGTCTCATCAGCTTGTTCGGCTGCTTGCGGGGCCCGACCTTGCCAGGCCTAGTGCCTTCTGAAGTGCTCTCAGTTTTGTATATTCTTTTGTCGGCGCGTTTATATGCACTGGTGGCGACCTTTGATGCCCAGTGTATGTAATCCGCGGTCATGTTGCGCTTTATTATCACCGGTAGCGAACTTTGATTCCCAGTGGATGTAATATGCCGTAATTTCTTTATTGTATAGTCTAGGTTTATTCTTTGGTCGGTATGCTGTAATTTAGGCCGGAAGGTTCAGTGGATCTCAGTGTTGTCGGTCTTCAGGCCGGCCCGTTACTCATATGGGCCAAAACGTGGGCCTATAATCATCTTGGGCCATTAGCAGGTCTAAACCTATAGTAGTTTCCCGCCTTTAACAGGCCGAGTAAAGTTCTGGCAATCTGGGCCAAAGAATACCATGGGCTTTTAACAGGCTAAAACCTAGATTGGTCTAGCATTGAGCCGAAAAATTCACGGGCCAATACAGGCCGAAACTGCCTAAGGCCCATGTTGGGCCCAAATAGGACGAGCAGTTAATAGGCCAAAATATATCTCGGGCCTGTTTGGCCCAATAAAATTATGGGCTTTAAGCAGGCTGGTATCCACATGGGCCATAGGCCCAAAAGTGTCACGGGCCATTATCAGATGGGCTGTAAGCAGGCCGGATTCAATGCAGGTTGTAATTAGGCCCAACTGTTACATGGGCCATTAACAGGCCGATAGGCTAGTTGGGCTGAAATTTATCCACGAAGACTACGGGCCATTAAGAGGCCTAAAGTTACTTCGGACAAGAAATAGCCCAGTTTCTGCATGGGCCGTTAAATGGCCTAAAGTTAAACTAGGCCGACAACGTCCCAGATACTCCACGGGCTGCTAATAGGCCGAAACTATTATCGGGCCGAACTGGTAAACGGGCATTTAACAGGCTGAAATACAAACCTGTCTTATAATGGGCCCAAAGGTAAAGTGGCCTATTAACGGGCCTGATCCGATATGGGCCATTATTTGGCCCAAAACTCGACAGGCTATGAACGGGCCTGATCTGATATGGGCCTCAATTTGATCCAAAACATGGCAGGCTGTTAACAGGCCAGCCCACTAGTGTTTGAAAAAACACGGTGGGCCTTTAGCTGGACCGGCCTTTTCACCGGAATGGGCCTCTATTGGGTCGTGCCATGTGTCGACGTATCATAGGCGCCTCATATCCAATGAGTGGATGACATCTGTCCTAGCGAGGAGCTGACACGTGGTTCCGTTGGCCAATGAGAATTTTACACGTGGAAAATCGCCATTGGTCCGGGCTGTTAACGGGTTATCTGATCCAAAACCGGACCCGATAGCTTAATGGCGAGCCGTTATGGTCGATGCCACGTGTTGGTCACCCTTGACGAAAGCACTTCTATGATGCGTGATTTATCGTCATGGAAGTGGACACTTCCGTGATGATAATTTTGTGATGTCATGGAACACTTCTACGATAGCACTGGTATGACTATCTTGATTCTGCCATAAAATTGTCATGGATGTACATGCATGACAGAAAACGTGACCTACTGTGAAAAACACGTATCATCACGGAAGTGTCTTTTTTTGTAGTGGCAGGATGCTGCTAACGCGACACTACGATCAGAGACCCTTCGACGAAACTATGTGCGATACCATAATCGCAAACGGTGGTGTAAAAACCGTCAAAAAAGGTGCAAAACATTTGCGATGGAGGATGCATCAAACACGGCTCAGATTTTAGTTACGTGTGTGATGCAGGGCATACGGTTCAGCTCAATTAACCGTTTGCGATGAGGAGTAACAAAAGAAACGGGCAGCCAGATGAAGGTGTGTGCGATGTACAGAATACCGTTCACTCGGATGAACTGTTTGTGATTAGGCAACACAAAAGAAACGGTCATCCAGATCAAAGGTGTGTGTGACATACGGCATGCGGTTCACTCGGATGAACTGTTTGCGTTGAGACATGAGAATAGAAACGGTTCAAATGAACAAGATGTGTGTGATACAAGGAAAACAGGTCTGTAATCGGAAACATGTGTGAAGACCGATAACAACACAGACGATTACTGCTAACAAGCCGTGTGTGTTGTGAGCAAACGATTGCTGGTATACAATTGTGAGTGATTGATGAAAACATCACCGATGGATTCCATTGTTCAGTCCGTGTGCGATGTGATTTTCTTTGTCCGCACAACATCTATGCTCTGTCTACAGAGCATCAACATATATACTTAAAAAGACAGCACTGCATAACCAAATTAAGCATACAATTACACAAGTGACTACACACATAACATTTCCACACACCAAAGAAAGCAATTACATGCATACTAAAGTAGGAGAAACGAGGATCTAATCATCTACTTATTGTTGCGATGACGCTTGCCATTGCTCTGCTTCCGGCTGGATCCCTGGCCGTTTTGGGGAAGGAGGCACTTCCTCATGTCAATGATCCGCCTGTACATGTCGTAGCTCGTGTACGCCTCCTTGGCCGCATACACGACGTCAGCTTTGTCGAGTTTCTCCATCCAGGCTGAGTGCCAGGCACGCTTGTCCTTGTTGCACGAATCATTCATGTCTCTGTCGTAGGGGTCGATGATGGCCTCAGCGAGGTGAACTAGTGAGTCCTTCTCTTGCTCCTTGCTGCCCCAGATCTTGTATTGGCCCTGGATGTCGACAAGATTCTGGCAGGCGATGCCCGAATTCTCGAGCGCCTTTACATCGTTGGTGATGTCCACCGTAGCGAACATGTAGTGCGGGCTGTTGACAATCCTGGCGAAACACTCACAAGGCCTTGTGGCCAGGCAGTAGTGGTAGACGAGGATGTGGTGGCGCATGCACATCTAGGCGATGGCAACCTTGGGACGAGACCCGGCACGAGCGCGGGTGTACTCGAGGTCGAACCCGACCACCTTGTACTTCTCCGTGTCAAGCAACGGCTCCATGATGTGGATGGACTGCTCCACCCAGACCGGGTCATTGGTGTACACCACCGAGAGGTCCATGAACCTTCTGTGGGTGTCCACCACGGCACGCATGGTGAACTGCTGCTCGTCGTTGGCAGCCGCTCGGAGCGCCATTGGAGCCGCGCAGGATACCCTCTAAGAATTTCTCGTGGTGGGTGTGCTCTTGCAATGGTGGGGCGATCGAAAGGTTGAAGAGACACAAGGGTAGGTTAAATGGCCGCTGTAATAAACAGGGGCCGGCTGCCTGTAATCGTCACGTCTTGTCACGGTGTTCATAGCGGAGGATTCTAGTGCACGCTTGACAACACTGCATCGCACGCGTGGGCTCGAAGAGGCGCCAAATGTATCGTCGGTAAGCCTGTTCCCGCGCTACCGCGCTGTTTACCGTGCAAGCTTCCCGCCCGGCTAGTTTGGCCACGCGTCGGCTAGAAGAGGGACAGATCGTGGGCGTTTATTAGCAAAAAGCTTTGTAAAAACGAAGTGTGTGGAATGACTTTGGTCATAAGTTTACCCTTGGGTGATGAGGTCAAAGTTACACAGAAGGGTGATGATGGACACTCGAGTGCGATAATTAATTCTGCGCTCTACAGTGCACACGGTGGAAGAAACCAACTGTGTGCAATAATGTTGAAGATCGCAGTCGAGTTAGCTATACAGATCGTGTGCTGTGAGATCGACAAGGTAAACTGATTCGAGAATGGTTAATAAAATCTAAGACCATTGCATATTAAGGTCAAAATAGTGCTAGCAATATATGAGTCTCATACGATGCCATTTCAACAATTGTACCACAAAAGCTCGAAATGTTACAAGGTTCAAATTCCAGAGTTATATGGCTCAAATTCGAAGATTACAAGGTTTAAACTGATATTAGAAATGAAATTCAGCTCATCAGCTGCAAACGCTCGCGCCGATCCGCTGAACATGGATATCAGAGAGGTTCAAACTAATATCACCGCTTCTAAGTCTGGCTTCGAAACTTCACAATGTTTGCAAAGGGGTCAGCCACTGAGAAGTCATGTATGGGGTTGACACGATGACTTCCGATTACTCTGTCATGTGAAGTTCCAAAATGAAATTCAGCATTTTTGGAGCCTACTCCATTCTGCCGTAGGCGCCGGCGCTGATCAACAAACCATTCATTTTTGCGAATTAAATGTAGGGAAACCTCATTTCCTTCAGCACCCTTGCTCTGAGAAGAAAGAACCTGGCGAATATAATCTCCGGTAAGGTCCCTCTGTAGGAGTTCAAAGTAATTTTTGAGAGATGCAGATCTAGGCATTCGACGTGATTGTTATATTGTATCACACTATCCACCACTGGGCCTAATCTTATCTGCAAAAGAAGAAAACGTGTTAGTGCCTACATGCAGTTTTGAACATTACTACAGGCCTAGCTATTTGGTTTGCAGGATTTCTAAAATGCACTAACATGCCATCTTTGATCTGACATGGTTAACATGGTCATTTGGTTACGTTCTAGAAAAATGTAGCCTTCTTCACAAGAGGTTGGAGTGGATGAAAAGCTCCCTAAGAAAACTAGTACAGATGAATCCAAAGGAGAAATGGTTATTGATTGTAACCATATGGATCAACCAACCAATATGGGGGGGGGACATGTATGTACTGAAATCTCTAAAAGAACCTCGAGAAATCGTAGTACATTGTCATTGTAAACTTGGAAAAAGGTGTTACAAATTGAACTCCCTTATAGTTAACATTTAACAGGAAAGGAACATCACCTCGATATATAGCTTCTCCAGGCACGGAAAGCATCTCAAGAAACTGACAACTTGCTCCAGGTCGGGCCCGATAGACTCTAGTGCCAAGACCTTCACTGTGCGCAGTTTCGGAGTCAAGCTTGTCGGAATCATTTTCTGAATGACAGACGAACAAACATCTTCAAAATTAGAAATAATGTTAATTTGTAGAAGGAGAGGTAGAAGGCGGCTGTTGTACCTGAACGGGTGTGGATCCAATAACAAGTTCAGAGCATTTGTCAGACGAGTAGCCCACCACTGTCAATGTCGGCGCAGAAATGACATTGATTCTTGTTGGACCTTCTTGATCAACTACAAGTAATCTCTCAAGTGCAGGTGTGTCCAGGATGACCATACCGTGGTACACATCTTGTGATGTCTTCCTGCCACACCAGCAACACACGTAAATAGTCCGGAGAGTCATGGAGGTGATGTGGAAGGTACTCAACCCATTGATCGCCTGAAGACGAAGGTACTCGAGTGTAGTACAGCCACGGAGCAGGCGCTCCATGTCACCATTTGAGAGGCAGACGGCGACGAGCTCGAGGTGCTTTAGTCGTGGTAGAATAAGAGCGGGCGTGTTATTAAGGGGTGGGAAATGGCAGTTCCTGAACTTGGCGATGCGCAGCGTGGGCGCGAGGCAGAGTGCGGACGTTGGCAGCGACCGCATATGCCCATCATCAAAAGTGAGCTCCTCGAGCTGATCTAGGGCGGGGGATCGGAACCAGTCGTCAAGCTTCGCTCGGTCCTTGCCGTTGGAACGGAACCTGCCCATTCTAAGGCCTTTGGTTGGGCTAAGGTGACTGCCGAGGATCTTGGAGAACGCATCCAAGCTTTTGCGATAGCCATGGCAGATCTCGTGGGTGTCGATGAGGTCGAGAAGGCTGGAGTTCCATAGGGAGCGCCACCGCCGGGAAAGGAGGGTTGTCCGCGCCCCATATTTGATTGGGAGAAGGGAGATGATGACTCTCAACATATCATTGGGGAGGCTGCTGATTAAGTCTAGGCCTGCTGGAGTCGCTTGCGGTTCTAGATCGCCCCACCTCCGCTTGTTGGCAGCCCTGTTCTCCACCTCCGGAGTCTCCTTGTCAGCGGCGCTTTCTGATAGAAATGGGAGTGCAGGGAATATTTAGTTAAAACAGGGCAATAGAAAAGTGTATTGGTAACTAGAAGTTATTAGGTAGGAATATAGTAAGAAAAGGAAATAACAATTGGTTGCTTAAATACTACACAATTCATTTGACATTGCTGGGTAAGTCAACATATGCAGATAGTTGAAAAGAAAACTTACTTCGAACAAAGTCTGGACGGATGATTTTGTCGGGGAAGTTAGCATATATCTCATGACCAGACCCTTTTATGTGCAGTGCAATTTTAGTGCCAGCTTTCAGTACATAAAACTTTGCAATTTCATTCCAAAAGCCAGTGCCAAAATAGGAGTCACCACGTTCATCAAGTCTTACAGTAGCAAGAATTGTAAATCCATGGTTTGTGTGCAGTATGACATCCGTGGGGCCTGGATCTATGTAAAGGGAAAATTTGTGCACTACATAATCTGTTGCATAGCGAGGGATGTTCTGCAGAAAATGGTAGGATTGTTAAAGAAAATATGGTAACATGCAAATATGGGCCCAAATTGAAAGAATTGTATAGCAGTTGAAATCGAAGGACAAAAATCTATAATTAAACAGATAGGGTAAACATGATATCATGGAAAAATGAGAGTAGTCGGAAGAACAATACATCATTAATTTTCCTAATAAAGAAAGAAGAGGGGGGAAATCCCCTTTGACGTATATGGTGCATGTGGCACCTTTATCCAAATGTAGCAATATTTAGAATATGTTCAGGAAAGTAGGCCATGCCAACCGATTTAGGGTGAGATTGAACATATCGTGCGCGTGCTCAAGTTATCTGGTACGGAGAGATGGCATCTCTGGCGGCGGTCGCAAAGTCCTAAAGTGTCGGCGCACTGTACATTCTATGAATGAAAGAAAACCCTCAAATCAGCTCGAATAAAAATGAATTCACGGCGATTTTCCGCCGGGTGATTAAAGGAGGCAGATGAACTGGGATAAGAGATGAGATAATATCTCGCTAAATAAGTTACCTTGTCGTCCGTGAGATGAACCCTCAGTACGGTGGAGCTGGGTCGACCGCGAGCAGCGTCGAGAAAGTCGATGGCGATAGGCAGTGGCAAGCGGAAGTGGCGAAATGCGGTGGGCTTTGCCGGCAGCCTGGCAGCGGCGGCAGGCGTTGAGCTAAGAGTTTACTGCCAGTCCGCCATGATAGGCGGTGACATGGCATAGACGCGGAGGAGCTTGTGCAGGTGTGAATGGGGAACGTACCGGAGGGGCTGAGGGGGTGGCGGGCGGGGTGAGGGTTTTTGTGACGTGGGGATGGTGAGGGTTTTCTTTTTTGTTTTTTGAATTGGGTCGTGAGGGTTTTCTGTCCCACAAATAATTTTGGGGGCGACGGTTTGCTAGAGCGAACCGTGTGTGATTGACGCAGCAGGCAAAATGAAAGTCATTGCAAACGGTTCCAATTTTGGGAACCGTGTGTGATTGATGTACTACCTCCGTCCTGGTTTATTGGTCCCCCGTTGTAATTTTTACCAAAATTTGGTAAAATATTTAACATACTCAGACATAGATAATAAGCGTACACATACATAAGCATAGTTCAACCATAAGTACATAGTTCAACCGTCATTAAGCATACTCAAGCGTACATAGTTCGATCCATCCCACATCTCATCTCACATGCGGCCGGCACGATCCTGAAGCTTCTCCAGGTACTCGGCGTACGCGCCGTGCGCCATCCTGCGAGAATACTTCTGCTTGAAGGAGCCAACGGCCCGTCCTCTTGCCTGTGCCAGAACACTTAGATATGCGTCATGAAGCTTGTGGTTGCAAAATGGGCATCCATAGCCGTCGTTCCATGTCCTAATACGCCTGTTATGCATTCCCGCATAAAGCTCCCTCAGGATTCGCCTCTTGTACCTCCTCTGGGCATCTTCATCCTCGATGTCCACATCGTCAGACAACACCTATACAAATAGTGAAACAAATTGGGCATCAAATCACTGATTACATGCCGTGAAGTAGGATTAGGAATTTATGGCTATTTATTTATACATATCCAGATATTATGGTTTGATTTTTAAGCACAGTCGTCTATGTACAGACCAATCTCGAAGAAAATAATGGCACAAACATATGTAGGTCATTCAAAATCAATTGTCAAGTCCTGGCTAGGAATTATTAGCACGAACACTAATCCTAGTCGGATTACTAGCAGAAATCATTTGCACAGATGAAACAACTAATCACTTATCACCTGTACCATTCAAACAATCAATACACTACACGGATCTAACGAAACTTACTCAAATTTCATGGACTGGGAGAACATAACCATAGGATTTCTATTCCAAAAAGGGGGGAGGCAGGAGTAACCAAAGAAACCCAATGATCTATTTGACACATAAATGGGTATAGATGACTAACCAATTGTCCGTCGTCGTCGGAGTCGTCGCTAGAGTGGTCGTCGGAGTCGTCGCCGGAGTGGTCGTCGGAGTCGTCGCCGGAGTGGTCGTCGGAGTCGTTGCCGGAGTGGTCGTGTAACATCCTAAATTTTCAATTTGGAATGTTATACATAGATCATCATTTGCATATCATGTTTTATTGCATTTTGACAAATCCTCGATAAATCCTAAGCAACTCAAGGACCCTCGGAGAGAGTTGGGGATTTTCTCGAATTTTCTTATTTGATTTTTCAAACGAGGATTGGGATATTTAATTATTTTTCTCTCCGGAAAAATATCTCATTTTAATAAACGAGAGGAGAAAATATGACTTCTCCAAAATATTGAAATACTGGAGGAAAAATGTTAAAATCATTAATTGAAATTTATTTGGATTTTATTTGCAATTTTTTTTATTGCATTTAAAAATATGCATGTTTTCAAAATATTTATTTTTTTGAATTTATAAATGTTCACCCTATTCTAGATTTTCTAACTAGACGGGGAAAATTTATTTCATATTTTTCTGATTTTTTTTTATTTTTCTACGTAATATTTTCCGCGGAACTTTTAAAATATATATATATATATATATACGCGCCCGCGCCGGCTGGGCCGAGCCCAAGCCGACGGCCCGCCCGCGGCCTCTCCTCCTCCCGCACGCCGAGCCGCCGCCGGAGTCCGTCGCCCGCACGCCGCCCCGGTCGCCCCCTTCCCCAAGTCGCCGCCGCCCCCCCCTCCTTATATACCCCCGCCTCTCTTCTCTCCTCACCCCACGCACCGCCACCGCCGACATCGCCGTCGCCCGCCCTCGCGCCCGCCGCCGCCGCCGGTTGCCTCACCCGCCGCCGCCGCCGGAGCCCGGAGCCGCCGCCCCGCCACCCCTCGTCGCCCTCCCCGAGCCCCGCCGCACCCCTCGCGCCCGCCGCCCCGCCACCGGAGCCCCGTCGCCGGAGCCCTGACGAGGTACTGCCGCCGGTCGTCTCGTGTTGACCGGTTTTCGGAAGAAAAAAAACCCTTTTGTTTTTAAAAAAAACCCTAGATCGGTTTTTTTTCGGTTTTCTTATTTCACGAGCGTTCACCGAACCGTTCGTTTTAACGAACGCGTTCGTCTGTTTTTCTGTGTTAACGAACGTCCGTTATTTAACCGTTCGTCCGTTTTTCTTTTTCGACGGATTTTCTCGTTATTTTCTCAGATTCGATTTCTGATCGAATTTTTGAATCTGTTTAACTTTTCGCTCGTTTATCGGAATCAGGTGATTCAAGCGCCTAGAGTTTCGTCTCGAAATTCTCTTTCCGATTAATCCACTCAAACAAGTTTTTGCTACAGTAAAATTTGACCTAGATCCAGATTAGCAAACGAAGTTTCTTTGTTTCGCCGTTTGACTTTCGTTGATTCTTTCGAGTTGATTCTTTTTGCAAACCGGAGTTCTTAAGTTGAACTTTCTGGTTGGATCTTTCTTTCGAGTTTTACCCGTGCATTAGTTGAGTACTGATTGTATGCTTGTTTGTTTGTGATAGAGTACCCGGAGTGTGCCGCTTGTTACTTCGACTCGCTAGGTTTTGCGGATCATCAGCAAGGCAAGTAACACTTTGATCATACCCCGTTCATACCCAGTTTTATTGCATTAGATCTGTTTTTCTCAAACACATTGCATGATTAGGATCTAATTAAACTGTGGGTATTGGGAAGTAGTTGAGGTAGTACCTATTACCTGTTTTATTTATCAAACCCTTGGGAGTTACTTCTACGTTGCTTTTATCAATGCCATGCTATGCGTAGACGTGGATTGGGTTGAGAGACATTCATGACAGATGTGAGATTGTTAATAATGGTTCAACTTAAGGTGGCAACTAAAACTCACATCTGGGTGGATTGAGACACCTGGAGAACCCAGTGTTGTCTGTATGTATAAGGTCCGCCACCCAGGCTCAAAGGGATCATAAGATTATTCATGCTAGAAACTTCCGTGTGCAGCCGCAAGCTATTATGGGCTCTAGCATAGCTGAGTAGGTTACAGGATCTCTTGAAGAGGTGGACTAGCAGATGTAGGGGAAAGTAGGTGTACCGGTCCATCCAGAGTAGAGAGTGACTGTTTCTGAAAGACTGTGTCTCGGTCATCCGTTTCTCAAACAACATGCAGTGCGAGAATCAAGCGGAGGCGATCGAGTCTTGTGGGGAAAAGTGCACAAACCTCTGCAGAGTGTACAAACTGATCATGATTAGCCGTGTCCCCGGTTATGGACAACCTGAGTATCTAGTACCTGGATTATCATTTGAATCTCATCACCGTGATACCTATAATTAATTTTGTTGGGTTAATGATGATACTTAATTGGGATTGAGTTGGAGGTACCTTCTCAATGTTTCAACCACCATGATAGTTAAATAAAATTTATTCCTTTGCAGTAGGATAAAATTGGCTTTTCGCAAAAACTGTAACCATAGAGCCTTTCCACCAGCCATATATGCATGTAGTATAGCCTTATTATTGTTCATTGCTCTCTATGTGTTACATTGCCAGCATATTCTATGTGCTGACCCGTTTCGGGCTGCAACGTTTCATGTTGCAGACTTTTCAGACGACGAGTAAGGTGCCTTAGGTCGTGGTCTTATACTCAGTGATGCCGCTGGAGTTGATGGACTCACTTATCTTCCAAGTCTTCCGCTGTTATCGTTATTAGATGGCCTTAAGCCATGTTGATTATACTTAATCTCTTCGGAGATATTCGATGTAATAAGTGTGTGATTGCTACTCTGTTATAAATCCTCCATTTGTACTGTGCGTGTCAGCATTACTGATCCAGGGATGACACTGGTGCACAGCAGCACAGGCCATTTGAGGTCTGGTCGCTACAGGTCGTGGTAGTCGGTGTGGAACTCTGCCTCTGGCTGTGGAAGCTCGATGCCGTCAACAACGTCAGGGTGCAGTGATAACTCGCCGGCGGTGACGGCAACCTCTGTCTCCATCTCCACGCCGTGCTCCGACGCTTTAGCAGCCCCGGCGTCACCACTCCCTCCGATGGGGCGCTTCGGCGGCATCCTCATACACTGACGACTTTGAGGACTGAGAGCGGCGCCAAGGATGCAAGCGGAGAGAGAGCATTGTGTGTGCGTAGCGAGGATGGGGGTTGCGGCCGCTCGGGCGCACCGTTAATATGCAGTAGTGGGATTTGTGGGAGAGAGGCGGGCGGCGGTCAAACCGATGGCTTGCCTCCCGGTGAGCCTGCGCATCGGACTGCTGGCATGCCTACCAAAGTTTCTCACAGCTACCCGCATGCCTCCCGATGACACTGCGCAGCGAGCACGCCTCCGTCAATTCACACACCTGCATGCACGCCTCCTCGTCTGCCTGCATGGCGGACTGCTCGCATGCGTCCCGTCAACTCACGCCTGCTCGCACGCCACACGGGTCACGCAGCGGCACGTATATTGTTTTTCTATTTGGATGATTAATGTTGCCGCTTTATTTCTTAACCGAAGCATGGCACGTATCCATTGTTGGTCTAACGCTTACGGTTCGAATAAATAATCCGTTTGGGATATTGGTTCCCAATTATTACTAATCTCCCGTCTATAATTAGATAAAGATTACATCAAAACTGGTCTCAAATTTGACAAAAAAAGTACAATGCCACTTTGTATTGGTGTCCATATGACAACACGATAAGTTTCATGAACTTCAAATAAGTTTTGGATGTACTAGAATTTAAAAATCAAGATTCTCAATCTTTGAAAATTTTTGCACGGGGAGTAAACATTCACCCAGTGAGACACATGTGTTTTTGCAATCCATTTAGGTGCACTGTCACGTGTGCATGTAGCTCAAATTTGATTTTTGCACACATTATACCCGTAGAAATCAATCAATCAATGTACTAAAACGTCTTAATGATCTCTGTCATTTTTTTGAAATTAAAACTTCTCTCCTTTGGTAACATGTATGTTCACCGCGGGATAATTAATTTAACATGCATTGTAGTTGCGGTGGATTCACGGTGTGTGTGTGGGTGTGTGCGTCTGGGGGTGGCAGGTGGCTCGCAGTACACTACGAGTTGTGAGCCACCGTGTTGGTTGGCCGTTTTGTTAGGCAGGCTGGTGCCACATCAGAGTCATGAAATCGTTATTTAAAACATTACACAACCCTTTCATACATAAATGTTTTGGCCATATGCAGTCGATGGTTGTCCTACACGACACTCGATACTCGCGTGTGACGCTTTCTGTGGGCCCGCGAGGTCGTCATCCATCACTTTGTCGAACAGCCGGCAGTGAGGTTAATTTGACCAGCAAGGTAGAATTTTTTTCTTTGTGTTATGGTGGTATATAGTACGCGTTGAAGAGGTGGGAGGGGACTAGCATATATACTATACGTACGCGTCCGTGAACAAGTACAGCTCACTCAGTGTCGGCACTTTTTGGTTACCGAAGCATGTGCCACATCAAAATTGTAAAATTGGTTATTCAAACATCACACAACACCTTTTTGGGCCACATGCATATCCTAGCTAGGACACTCACGTGTGACGCTTCCATCTGTGGGACAATGAGGCCATCGTCGATGCATGCATGCATCACTTTGACCTACATGCATATCCTAGCTAGGACACTCACATGTGACGCTTCCATCTGTGGGCCAACGAGGCCATCGTCGATGCATGCATGCATCACTTTGACCTACATCGGGAGAGGTTAATTAATTTCACCATCGATGAGGATTCTTTTGGGTTGTACATATATTACGGCAGGATCATATAGTATGCGGTGAAGAGGGGGGAAGGGGACCATCATATGTAGTACGCTTGATATGAACCTCACTCTGTGTGGGTGCATGGTTTACTATTTTTTAGGCATGTGGCACATCAAAGTTGTGCATTTTGGGTATTCAACATATATATGTTTGGCCCACATACAAAGCGGTGGTGGTTGTCCTCTCGCACCCACTTAAGAGGTTATCAGCGATATCGATGCTTTCCATCTATGGGCCCGCTTGGTCCATCACTACTTTTTGCCTGACAACAAGATAGGTTAATATGACTTAGGAGGGGATTATTATTTGGGACAATTCCATGTCTCCCCCTAACTTGAACCCACACCTGGCATTTGCCCCTAAATTTCGAGTATGCTCAAAAATACCCATGTGCCGTTGGGTGGTGTTATAAAAATACCCTTGAGCGCCGTTTCTGTTAGGTCAAAGGGGTTTGACCGTGCGCTTTGTCCAAAATGCCCCTCGATGGTACCGGTCCAAGTTTGGGTAAAGAAAAAATTCAGTCAAGTTAGACCAGGGACTGGTCAAATTAGATTTTGGAGGCCCACATGTCATTGTCTCTTTAAGCCTTTTATTATAATAACTATCTTATAGTTAAGTAAAGGGCCCACGTGTCAGTGGGACAATTAACAGGAGGGTTAGCGAAAATAATAGCGGCTAAACGCCGGCGCGTGCGCGAAGCCACAGTGGCGGCGACGGGCGGCGCTCATGAGGATACCGGAGAGTATGGGCTTCGAAGGTGTCTTGCAAGCCTGCGGGCGTGAAGACGAACTTGACTAAGGTGGATTGGGACAGTGGGATGGCCGGTAGGACAGGCAACAGTGACCTCGAGCGGCGGAGATGGGCGGCGCTCATGGGGGGATGTTCTCGGGGATGCGGGGAAGCTCGAGGGCGCGCTAGGACATTCGGGAGGTTGTCTTGGAGCTAAGCAACTTGAGGGAGTCCAGCTAGATTCATCCGTAGAGGAGATCGGGTAGCAGTCGTGCTCCACCAGAGTTAGGGAAGACAAGAAGTGAGCCGTCGATTTCGGGTGCCCGGGTCTGATTCATCCCGCTGGAAAATGAATCGGAAAGTGCTCGATCTAATGGGCGTGCTATAGATGCTTGAGGCTGTTATTGGTCACACGTGCGTGAGAAGATGTCGGCGACGACATGAACCGTGCGCCTGTTCCGTCGGGGTGTTGGTTCCGGTGGTCGCCCTCACGCCAAACTATGGCCAATCGACGGCTGATTACGCGGTGCTAAGCGCAGAGAGACCACGCCGGCGAGCCCCCACACCGCTGCCTGCTGTTGGCCGCCACCAGAGGTGAGCGCGACAGACAGAGAGATAAGAGAGAATAGAGTTTTATTTTTCCTTTTTTGGTGGGTCCACTTGTAAGTGAGAGAGGGGATGAGAGAGAGAGTTTTTTCTTATCCGTAGTGTAGGTCCCACCTATAAGTGTCATAAGTGCAGAGGGGCAAAATTGGCCAAAAAAATTCGTGTGGACGGTCAAACACTTTTGACCACACGGAAATGGTACGGAAGGGTATTTCTATAAGGACCTTTGACGGAAGAGGGGTATTTTTGAGCATACTCGAAACTTAGGGGCAAATGTCAGGTGTGGGTTCAAGTTAGGGCGAGAAATGGAATTGTCCCTTATTATTTTTGCTCTAGAATGACATGCATGATACAGTTTGAGCACACACACATGCATGTGTACGCATGAATCCCTCCCATCCAGTCGAAGTGGCTAGTACAATGACACATCATGAACCGATCTCGCTCTGTGTGGGGAGCTAGTGTACGATTTTTGACACATGCGCCACATCAATGTTGTGTATTCAAACATGCATGCACGCATCACCTCCATACATATGCATGTAGTGGTTGCCTTCGAACGATACACTCCCTCGCGTCGTTATAGGCGACAAGCCTATATTTCGTGGGCCCGCGTGGACATCCATGATCACCTTGACCAACAACAAGATAGGTTAACATGGCAGATTATTCATTTGGTTCGTGTTATCGTAGTATAGGTCATGGTGAGATTCAGACCTAATTGAGTTTGAGCGCATATACTATGCACGCATGCATGCATGAATCCCCATCGTTGGCTTGAAGTGTGGTGTAACATACACATGCATCGTCAACCTAACCCTCACTCAGTGTGGGGATTTCTAGTTCGAAATCACGGTGCCACATCAAAGTTGTTCCATTGTTACTCAAAAACACACCTCTCCATACATATGTTTGGGCCACACGCATGCATTTGTTGTCTTCGGGGACTAGCTACTTGCGTGATGATTGGCGAGCTAGCCCATCTCCGGGGTCGCATGGACGGCCATCACGTTGACCAACAACAAGAGAGAGGTTGTACGACCAAGGTGGATTATTCTTGGTCCATTTTATGATCCATCTTGGTGAGATATATGCCTCTCTAGCCCGCCGACTGAAAGTGTGTGTGGGGGGGTGGCTACTTCGCACTTTGCTAGGTGAACCTTAGTTGGGGGGGCATGCATTCATAGCTTAGGATTCCCCTCGTGGCGACACGAGGGGAGGTGGGGGCTGCTAGCTACTTCGCACTTTGCTAGGCGAACCTTGGTTGGCGGGAGGGGGCATGCATTTATAGCTTAGGATTCCCTTCGTGTCGACATGAGGGGGGCTGCTAGCTACTTCACACTTTGCTAGGTGAACCTCGGTTGGGGTGGGAGCATGCATTCATAGCTTAGGATTCCCTTCGTGCCGACACAAGGGAGGGGTGGCTGCTAGCTACTTCGCACTTTGCTAGGGTGAACCTCGGTTGGGGGGCGCATGCATTCATAGCTTAGGATTCCCTTCGTGCCGACACGAGGGAGGGGGTTGCTAGCTACTTCGCACTTTTCTAGGTGAACCTCGGTTGGGGCGGCATGCATTCATAGCTTCAGAATCCCTTCGTGCTGAGACGAGGGAGGGGGGCTGCTAGCTACTTCGCACTTTGCTAGGTGAACCTCGGTTGGGGGGGCATGCATTCATAGCTTATGATTCCCTTCGTGCCAACACGAGGGAGGGGGCTGCTAGCTACTTCGCACATTGCTAGGGTGAACCTCGGTTGGAGGGGCATGCATTCATAGCTTAGGATTCCCTTCATGCCGACACGAGGGAGGGGGGCTGGTAGCTACTTCGCACTTTGCTAGGGTGAACCTCGGTTTGGAGGCATGCATTCATAGCTTAGGATTCCCTTCGTGCTGACACGAGGGAGGGGGCTGCTAGCTACTTCGCACTTTCCTAGGTGAATGAACCTCGGTTGGGGGGGCATGCATTCATAGATTAGGATTCCCTTCGTGCCGACACGAGGGAGGAGGGGGGCTGCTAGCTACTTCACACCTTGCTAGGTGAACCTCGGTTGGGGGGAGGGGGCATGCATTCATAGCATAGGATTACCTTCGTGCCGACATGAGGGGGGTGGGGGCAAGAAATACTATGCACTTTGCGAGAGAGGTGCCACATCGAAGTTGCATTTGGTATTTGAAAATCAGATCACCCTTTTGATACATAAATTTGGTCCACATGCAAGTGTGTGCGTGTTCTGACCCTCTCCCGCGTCATCTTTCGCCAAATTTATGAACATTAGACAAGTCGGATGACGCAACAAACACAGTTCACTCAAACTAACCATATGCCACGCGGGTGCACCTGTCACGCACACATCCGCACAGTACATTGGGCTCCATGAGGCTCCACCTCTCAAAAATATATGCCCGCCTCGAGGGTTTTTCTGTTTCATAACACACGGTTGTTATCTCCATACCGTATGCGATGTTTCTTGTTCCCAATCCCGCCTGCATCCCTAGAAAATATATGCCCGCCTCGAGGGTTTTTCTGTTTCGCAACACACGGTTGTTACCTCCGGACCGTGTATGATGCACTATCATCAAAATTTTCAATAGCCCGGCATTTCACTCCCGTGTTTGACTCTCGCGTAGTAAAATTTTCAGTACCCGCGTCATTTCCTCAAACACCCCCCCCCCTCCACACACACACACACCAAAACCTCCTCGGGCGTGCGCACACACACACACCCTCCTTCCCTCGAAATCCTAGCAAGGTCCCCTCCGCCGCTGCCGCCGCAAGGCCTCCATTGTCAACATTTGCTAGTTTGCCCGTGCAGCTTACCCACTAATCTCCATACCCAGGCCGCCCTGAGTTTCTTAGATGAAGCCTGCCAAACGCCCCCTTTCCCACAGATCCCCATCCCCATCCCCATCCCTCACTCCAGAGTGTCGCGGCCTAAGCCCGGCTACGCTTCTCGTCGAGCTCGAGGAGCGACTCGCCCAAAAGATGTGTATAGCGGTCTCTTCGCCCGACGTCGCCGAGGAAGCTGACGACCATTACTGGTGGCAGGCACTCAAGCAGCGGGCTAGAGTATGCGGGCATGTCTCGTCCGCCGGCTATGACATCGAGGTCATCGACATCCGCGGCCTGAGGCGGGCTGTGTCACAGGTTAAGTGGCCCACCCCCAACCCCTCGGGTTCAACTGCCATCGATCTCATCCATGGCCCTGCCGCTGATCTCCTCTGGCTCGCTGTCAAAAATTTGCTATTCCACATAGCCATCAAGCCCCTTTTGTCATTTCTGAAGGACATGTTCTGCAAAGCTGGCTTGGGATCCACAGCTTCCAAGTCAGACCTCATCGACAGCGACCATGAGGAGGGCACCCTCTCCTGCTCTTCCAAGGGGAAAGAGCCCATCTACTCTTCCAAGGGGAAAGCGCCCGTCTGCGACATCATGGAGGGCACCTTATAGCCGTGCTCTTCCAAGGGGAAGGAGCCCATCTACGACAACATGGAGCGCATCCAGGGTCCGTGCTCTTCCCACAGGAACGAGCCCATCTGTGACAAGTGAGGAAACCAATGATTTGTTTTGTCGTGCCTCTTCATAGGGGGAAACCCATGATTTGTTTTGTCAAGTCCCTTTTGTATTATAGTGAGAATATGTCAGTTCTAATTGCTATATCTGGTTGTTTGCAGTATGCCTTGTTTATTTCAGTTGTTCACAATGTGATGCTCTATATGTGCAATTATTTACTGTGTAGTTCATCAATCCAATTTTAAACATACCGATAGGAATGCATATATTTGCTTGTTGTTAAGCCTGTTATAGCTAGCATATGCCTCTTTTAAAGTTTTTTGATTGTTCGGTTGTTTGTAGTTAGCATATGTTCAGTTTCAAATGCCATCTTTGGTTGTTTGTAGTCTGCCTTGTTTATTCCAGTTATTCACAACATGATGTTCTATATGTGCAAGTATGAACTGTGCAGTTCAATTTCATCAGTACCAGTTTCAACAATACCACTATGAATGACTACATTTGGTTGCTGCGTCTTGTAGTTAACACGCCTTTCCATTTTTATTTAACCATAATCAGTGTACTTAGACCGGCACAATACCAGTTTGAATGACTATGTTTGCTTGTTGTTAAATGTTAGGCCTGTTGTAGTTAGCACACCTTTCCACTTGTTTTGCTTTACTAGCATGCTTAAACCTGCACACTAAAGCTATCTTTTGGAGATTGTTTTGTCTGCCATGTATAATTTTGGTTGATGTTTAGCCTGTTGTGCTTAACATGCTTCTCGATGTACCTAAACAGGACAATTTTGGGAACGACTATTGTTCTCCATCGAGGTTAGTTTCATCCCATGGCTTATATCTGCTCACTGTTCAGGATATCGGTAGCTGGTACCATATAGGCTGGCGGCTGATAAGGGACTAATCGGTGAATCAGACTTTTAACTGAATATATCTGCAACCCATTTTTTGTTAGGTTGACTAGGGCCATATGTAATATATCTGAGGCTACATAGCAACATGCACTATACTTAATGTCTAAATATGCAATCCTAGGCTTCATAGCAACAAGGAAGAGTGTTACATTAATGTTCTAATGATGTCTAGATATACGTAGAAGAGCAACAGCAGCAACAGCAAAAACACAGCCCTGTTTAGATACTCAACTTAGCTAGAGGTTAGAGTTAGTTTCTAGCTCATTACTAACCCTGAACTAACTCCATCCAAAGAGTTGTTTGGATGGCAGGGTTAGATTGACAATAAATGCACTAGGAGAACTAGCTCCAATTAGCACCTCTTGGGTTGGATTGTTTTTTTGGATAGGTTATAGATGCAACTAGCTCAAACTAGTCCTCATGTTTAGATATACTTTAGGGCTATTTGAGCCCGAACTAGCTCAAACTAACTGTAACCCATGGATACAGCAGCAGTTAATCAGCCGATAATTTGTAAGAATGAACTAAACTCCTTCCGATCATAATATAAGATGTTAATTCATCTAATATGTGAGTATACTGGATGTTATAAGATACTCCCTCTGTTCCTAAATATTTTTCTTTTTAGAGATTTCAAATGGACTACCACATAAGGATGTATATAGACATATTATAAAAGAGTGTTGTACTACATCATTGTGCAATTGTTGTTTAGCTTCTAATATTAACTTGGTGCTTTTAGGTACATATGTCATTGGTAAAGATCTGCGTTCGACCCTTTCTGCGTATGGGGCATTGAGATATCGATGAACCAGCATCAAGTGAGGAAGCTGATAAAGATTGTTAGTAAAATGGGTCTAAAGATGGCAATCAAACTATTTGTTTACACTTTATCCAAGACAACAGCGAACTGCAGGATGGTAAGTAAGAACTCTGCAGCCTTCTTTTTATTGCCCATAATGAGTTGTGTTAGATGACAATGTCTGAATCTTTTTCCTTTGCAGTGGTTGCCAAAGCAGTTTACTCAAGATTACCTCTCAAACTACATGATTGGTGGGCATGCAAACGTTAAAGTATTTCTACCAGAACATGATGATTATCTAGATGTTTTCATGAAGATCGTGAAGGATGGGCGGTCGGCCATCACAAGGGGTTGGACTAGAGTCATGCGTGCCTTCTGCATTGAGGAGGGCACAATATGGGCATTCCGCTTCACCTTGTTCAGCAACCAGAATATATTTTGCCTCTTTATTTACCATCTTTAATAGTACAAGTATACAACTGTGGTTCATCATTCTTTATTTGATTCTTATGTAATTCTTGAACCTATGTACCTATGAATCGAATAATGCATTGGTTGTTTGAACCTGATGGATATGAATAAAACTGTAGCATACATTCAAATTCAAATCCAAATCTGGTACAATTTGGAAAAGCAGCAATTAAATTACGGTGAAATTACGCTCTCCGGGTTGTTATGGCACACACGGTTGGTAAAGCACAAACGTTTGTGATATGCACCATAATCCGAGACGGTTCACAGAGAGGAAACGCGTGCAAGCATGCACACGGTTGCCGTTTGCAAAGCGTGTGCGATGTCAGACAATATCACAAACGGTGCGGGCAAACTAAATGTTTGTGTTAGTTGCCTTATCGTACACGATTTGCAACCATGAACTGTTTCTGATGAAGTATGCATCGTAAACATTGCACCACAGAATAGCATGTGCGATAGTTGTCGTGTACGACGATGTTACGACGGTCCGACGTTTCGTAATCCTGTCCGACACTCGTACGACGATTAGCTAATCTTCTTAACGGTGAACCGTTTGTGATGGGTCGCGCATCATACACGTTCTATAATAGTGAACCGTTTGTGATGGGACGTGCATCGTAAACGTAGCACCACAGAATACCGACTGTGATGGCAATGCGAGCAGAAATGAGTAGGAGTACTGTAGGGGCCCTATCCCCGACGGTTTCTGGGTCGTGTGGGAAAGACCCCCCCCCCTATCGCCCACACTCACTTGGCGAAGGTTCCAAATGCCGTCGTGGAAATGGGTTAAAAAACGTTTGTTTAGGACCGACGCGCACCAGTGATTGGGTTTTCTCCCAATAAGCGTTTTTATAGCCTTTAAGCTAGGCTTTGAGATTTTCATGATGCTCACATCAAAGATAATAATTGAAACGCAAAGAGAGCATCATAAAACATGTGGAAAACAAATTAAATCTAACATGATTCCTATGCATAGGCATTTTATTAGCAAATAAATTAGCAAGGCAAGCAAAAACTAGAATATGCAAGGGAGAAGAATAAAACATTGACAATCTCAACATAACGAGAGGTAATTTAGTAACATGAAAATTTCTACCATATTTCCCTCTCTCATAATAAATACAGGTGGGATCATATTCAAATTCAGCAATACAGCTATCACATAACATATTCTCTACATGATCCACATGCATGCGAAGTTGACACTCTTCCAAAATAGTGGGATTATCATCAAATAAAGTCATGACCTCTCCAAGCTCACTTTTACCAAAAAAAATCATAAGATTGATCGTTCTCCAAAGTAGTGGGGTCATTATTACCTAAAGTTGGAACTCTTCCAAACCCACTTTCAATATTATCACAAACATATTCATCACAAGGCTTAAATAATTTTTCAAGATCATAAGAAGAATCACCCCAATCATGATCATTGCAATAAGTAGTGGACATATCAAAATTAGCATCCCCAAGCTTGGGGTTTTGCATATTACTAGCACAATTGACATTAATAGAATTTATAATAACACCATTGCAATCATGCTTTTCGTTCAAGGAGCTATCATGAATAAATTCATAAATTTCCTCTTTTAGCACTTCATCACAAATTTCAGATTCACGAATTTCAAGCAAAACTTTATAAAGATAATCTAGTGCCCCAACTCACTAGCAATTGGTTCATCATAGTTGGATCTTTTAAAAATATTAGCAAGTGGATGAGGATCAATAAACTTTTTGCTTCTGATTTGGAATAAACATACAATTATGCCAAACGAACAAGCAGACAAACCATGTAAAACATAAAGGCAAATATTTTTGTATTTTTCTGAATATGTTTCAGAAGTGGGGGAGAGGAAAATGGCAAATAATGTAAACACAAGAGATGAGAGTTTATGATAGGTACTTGGTGGGCTTGATGTAGATCCTCCCAGGCAATAGAGCCAGAAATTCTTCCTGCTACCTCTTGAGCTTGCGTTGGTTTTTCCCTTGAAGAGGAAAGGGTGATGCAACAAAGTAGAGATAAGTATTTCCCTTAGTTAAGAACCAAGGTATCAATCCAGTAGGAAGAAGACACAAGTCTCCAATAATTGTACCTGCACAAACAAACAAATACTTGCACCCAACGCGATAAAGGGGTTGTCAATCCCTTCACGGTTACTTTGCAAGGATGAGATCTGATAGTGATAGGTATAAAAGATAAGTAAAAGTGCTAAGTAAAATAAAAGTAAACAAATTGCAGCAAGGTATTTTTGTGTTTTTTATTTAGTAGATCTGAAAATAATAAAAACATAGACCCTAGGTCCATAGTTTTCACTTGAGGCTTCTCTCTTGAAAGAAAGCATACGGTGGGTAAACAAATTACTGTTGAGCAATTGATAGAAAAGCGCATAGTTATGACGATATCTAAGGCAATGATCATGTATATAGGCATCACGTCCGAGACAAGTAGACCAACTCCTGCCTGTATCTACTACTATTACTCCACACATCGACCGCTATCCAGCATGCATCTAGTGTATTAAGGTAACAAGAACGGAGTAGCGCCTTAAGCAAGATGACATGATGTAGAGGGATAGATCCAATCAATATGAAAAAACCCCATTTTTTTCCTTAATGGCAACAATACAAATACGTGGCATGGCCCTTTCTATCACTGGGATTGAGCACGGCAAGATTGAACCCATTACAAAGCACTTCTCCCAATGCAAGAAAAATTAATCTAGTTGGCCAAACCAAATCAAGAGTTCGGAGAGAAATACTAAGCTATATAAATCATGCATAAAATAGCTTAGAGAAGACTCAAATAATATTCATAGATAATTTGATCATAAACCCACAATTCATTAGATCTCACCAAAACGCACCGCAGAAGAAGATTACATCGAATATATCTCCAAGAACATCGAGAAGAACATTATATTGAAGATCAAAGAGAGAGAGAATAAGCCATCTAGTTACTAGCTATGGACCAGTAGGTTTGTGGTAAACTAATCACACATCATCAGAATGGTAGCAAGGTTGACGTAGAAGCCCTACATGATCGAATCCCCCTACGGCAGAGTACCGGAAAAGGTCCCCAGATGGATCTCACGAAGACATAAACTTGCGGCGACGGAAAAGTACTTTTGGTGTGCCCTGGTCTTCGGGGAATATTTGGGTATTTACAAAAGAAGAGTTAGGGTTAGAGGAGCCACGGGGGGGGCCACAAGCTTGGGGCGCCCCACCCTGAGCTTGTGTCCATCTTGTGGCTCTTCTGGCCTCCTCCCGAAGCTTCCAGGGTGTCTTTTGGTCCAAGAAAAATCGTCAAAAAGTTTCGTCCCATTTGGACTCCATTTGGTATATTGATTTTTGGTAAAGACAAAAAAAAGGATAAACAGCAACTGGCACTGGGCACTAGGTTAATAAGTTAGTCCCAAAAATGATATAAAATAGCATAATAATGCATATAAAACATCCAAGATTGATACTATAATAGCATGGTACAATCAAAAATTATAGATACGTTGGAGACGTACCAAGCATCCCTAAGCTTAATTCCTGCTCGTCCTCGAGTAGGTAAATGATAAAGAAATAGATTTTTTTATGTGGAATGCTACCTAACATGTTTATCAGGTAATCTTTCTTTATGTGGTATGAATATTCAGATCCATAAGTGTGGGTACCCCAACTCATAAGTCGTGATCACCGAATGCACGTGTACAGTGATCCCAGAGATCATTGCTCACTGAACACACAGAAGCTGTATAACAAGAGTCTTACATCCATACATACCGTCTTACATAAATTATGACCATTATGGTCAAGTCTTGAGTATAACTTCGCAGCGGAAATCTTCGTCGATAACTTGGACCCATGCCATCTGCCTTAACCCTACAAGCATTCTGACTGGGAAGCATCCTAGCTTGCATGTTCGTCACCGAAGTATTCTTCATCATATCCTGTTCTTTCATGCTTTGGCAATAAAATAACCAGTGGCAAGCCAATGAGTACTTTGAATGTACTCGCAAGCAACCCATGTGTTGGTTCAAGATACAACAATGCATGATATAGGTAAATTTTGAAGAAAGCTAGTTTTGTTGTGCTATGACATGTTCAACAATTGGTAAAACATGCATCATACGAATTCAAGTAACCATAGGGACTGGTTACAAATATCAACATAAATGGAGTGGGCATCAACCCAACTCAATCATGTCAAGTATTTTGACTTGACCCAAGTAGTTCTTCCCACTTATCCAAACACACACATTGGTTTCTAAACATGTGGACGTAGCCCAAGAGCGGTTACCAACTGTCCTTGATCGTGGACACGGCTATTCGAATAGTTTTACACTCTGCAGAGGTTGCACACTTTACCCACTAGATCCGGGGAACTTCCGTGTCATCCACGACCCGCGGTACCTCAAGTACCCGGGGTAAGCACCCGATCATTAACTTTCCCTAGACGACACTAACATAGAGTCCACTCGATTGGTAGCAACCCCCGTGCCCAACATTTATCATCTTAAGATTTTGGAGCCACGCTCCCATATTCATCACATACCACAAGCACGGGGTACCAACGGTGTGTCCGGTGCCCTGTAAAAACAGCATGGCCGCCCTACCTGGCACGACCCCATCCCAAGAGAGCGTAACAATGACTCTCCCGTCACTAGTAATGCGGGCTCCAAGCTAGTATCGGCCTAGGTAATCAATAATGCCCTTTCCGATATAAGGGTAGAGTGGTTCCGCATGTAAAGTTGGAATAACGGTCGCAACTTAAACCAATCCGTTTTTGGAAACAACACACCCTTGCCTCAGTACACCACTTCGTCATCAAGTGGTTACCCGACTCATTATCTCCCTCGGGCATAAGTGGCACCAGATGGGGTTTTTGAAAAGTTTTTGAAAACAATCTTGCTTCCATCATCATGCATATACCCATCCCCTTTTTGCGTAGCTCTACTTAGCATCCTAGCTACTCCCACTCGCATAACCCTCATAGAAAGGTAGGGTCATGCATCATGCAAGTATCAACGTGAAAACCAACGGAGTAACCCACCAAGGTGGTACCCTCTCATCATGATTCTGGTGCAACAACAATATGGTGCTTATGACATGCATAAAATGGTTTCACGGTATGGTCAAATGGTTGCTTACCTGGTTCATCAGAGTCTTCAAGTCTTCTGGTCCTTCTCCAGGTACTCCATCTACTTCGTCTACTAACGTCGAAAGTAATCACAATAAGCAACACAACAGGGCAAAAAATAAAAGTGCTCTAAAAATATGAAGTTGACTTTTCTAGGACTTCTGTTGTTATATGAAAAATAACCAGAGTGGTTTCATTGGGATTGGATCAGTGAATATTTCTGAACATTTCAATATGATGGAATCAATGGATTTAATGGATCTGCAAGAACTATACTGAAATATTATTATTTTTAAATGAGAAAAGGCACCCATTTATCAAGGAATGATTTTAGAAGGAGCTAGGAGTTGGTTTCACTTGATTTGGAGTTCAAATGGCTTTTCTATGAATTTGCAAAGCTGGCAATATATGGAGAAATGGACCAATATTTATGGGGCATTGAAAGTATTCGTAAAAATGTTCAAAAACTAATTTATGAACATATAAGTATCTAGGAATTTGAATCATGGCATTTGGATCAAAAATGGCCTCTCTGTGATTTTCCAAAGTTTATCACAGAAATGGAAAAATGGGATTTGATAATTATTTGTGAAGAAAATGTTTATGGAAAATGTGCAAATTGCACCATGTGATAGATAATGAATTTATGAACTAGGAGAAATTTAAATCATCAAGTTTGGAATTAATTTGAATTGTTTATGGATTTTTGAAGTTCACTGAAAAAGAAAAAGACAAAGGATTTACCGACATGGGCCGGATCTGGGCGGCGGCAGCATGCACTGGGCGAGGTTTAGTGGCAGGGCGCCACTGGGCCGGCCCAGCGGCTCGGCCGCACGCGCACAGGGGCCACGTCGGAGGCGGTTTTAATGGAATACGCGTCCACGCGGAGGAGGCGGTTACCGCCGAAGCCGTCTCCACTTGCCAGCATGGCCTGGAGGCTGGGACAGTGACGAGCGGGCCCCACCCGCAGGTCGTCTGCTTCCTCGCACCAGGAGCAGAAGAGGTCGACCGAGCGGGGCACCGGCGTGCTCCCCGGCGGTTCCGGGCGTCCCCGACGGCGTCCGGCATACCGGCGGACTCGGGAGGCTGAGGCGCGCCAATCTATGGGCCCCACGCAGGCTGGGGAGGTCCAGGGCAACGGCGACCCTGATGTCGGCGGACGAGGCTTCGAGAGAAGATGGTTGCGGCGCCACGGGGCACCAGAGTAGGAGAAAAAGAGTGGGAGAGATCCGCCGGGTTGTTGCGGTTCTCCTGGTGGCCAAAGGAGGGGAGGGGAGGCCCTGGTTTGTCGGAGCCGGGTGGAGGCCGACGGCGGCACTCCGGCCATGGAGGGAGCAGGAGGGCACGAGAGGGATAGAGTGAGTGTCTGAGAGGTTCACGGGAGTGATGGGGGTCCAGCAGAGGCGAGGAAGAGCTCGGGGGAAGGCTCTATATAGGGGGGGCACCAGTGCACCATGGGCGCGGTCCAGGCCGTGCTCGGGTGAGCTCTAGGAGGAGTGAGGAGAGAGGCTCAGGAGGGGGCCGGCAGCTTGCCGTGTCCCGGACGCCGAGGCGGCCTCGGGGGACACGAGGGGGAGGCCCTAGGTCGTCGGTTGGCTTGGGCAGAGAGCGGCTACAGTGCGAGGGTGCACTTTAGCGCGCTCTAGAGTGTGCATATGGCCGGCATGGTGATTTTAAAAGGCCAGGGGCATGTCCTCTTGTGTCTTGGAGCTTCCTTGGATGCTTTAGAGTGGATAGGAACTAGGTCGGGTCCTGCATATAGAAATGGGAGAGAGAAGAGGTGTTGCCATGGGTGAACACAGAGAGAAAGAGGTGGGTTTTACCCCCAAATAAATTGAGCTGATGAAGGAGGAGAGTTACTGGAGGCAGGAGGTGACCTGGGGCAGCTGTGGTAAAAAGATAGGGTCATGGAGATTAGTGGAAGTGGTCAAAAAGGTGGTTTTAGAAATTTTGCAGAAGGTGTTTGTTGCTGGTTTGGGCAAGTAAATGAATTCCACTTGCCATGAGACTTAACAGGATGAAATAGCACATAGAAATAGGGTGTTCCACAAATTTTGAGCTTATTTGGACAAAGTTGCCAATGCAACTTTTGTAAACCCTAGAAATCAACAGAAATGCATTTACCAAGATCTAGTCATGCAAAACCATTCCCCTTGATGCACCACTTGGTGTAGTGTCATCATTTGGGATTGTGAGCATGACCACAAAGTTTGGGGGCATTTGGAATAAGTTGGCAATGTAAAGTTGTTCAAATTTGAACCTGAACAGCGATGATTTTGGGGCACTTTTGTGATCCAAAACAATTTGGATTGAGCTTAAACTCTGCAAGGTCACCCTATTATGCATATGTGACTTGCTAGAATTTTCCTGGATTTATTTGAAAATATTTCTTGTAGAAATATTTCAAATACTTGAAATGGACAGAAATGGTTTTGGAGGGTTTTGCCCAATATTTTGAACATGACCATGTGTTGAAACTCATATATATATGGACAATATATGTCCACTGAGCTTTCCTAAATTTTCTCAAATATTTTTGAAACATTAAAATAATTTTAACCTATTAAAGACCATTTCCGTCCTTAAGGAAAAGCATTTAAATAAAATAGGAAATTAACTTTTAAAATATTATTTTTGTGGTTTCTGGGAGTCTTATATCTAATAGGAGTCAATTATAATTTTTCAAAGATTTTTCACACCCTTCATTAAGTACTTGTAGTTCAAGTCTCAATTTAGGGGTTTTTGGAAAACCTAATTTAGAAAATACTTTTTGACCAAATTATTTTTGTAAGAAAATACTATTCTGTCCTATACACATGGCATGATCATGGGGCAAGGTTTCAGATCAAGGGAAGGAGGTATATGAGTTGGAGGATTTATTTCATTATTAGAGCACTTGCAAACAACAAACAAAATCCAAATCCAAGCAAAGTCCAAAACACTCAAAAGTTTTTGTAAAACCGCATTTTATCATGATTTATTAGCTTAAGTGTTGTGGCATGAAAGTCAGGGTGTTACAATAAGATTCAAAATAAAATTTTAATATTGACATAAAAACAATAATACTTCAAGCATACTACAAAGCAATCATGTTTCTTCAAAATATCATGGCTAAAGAAAGTTATCCCTACAAAATCATAGTCTTGTCATGCTCGATCTTCTTAACACAAAGTATTTATCATGCACAAACCCGATGACAAGACAAGCAATTGGTTCATACTTTTTAACACGCTTCAGCTTTTTAATTCTCACGCAATACATGAGCGTGAGCCATGTATATAGCACTATGGGTGTAATATAGTATAATGTTGGAGGTTGTGTGGAGAAGACAAAAAGGAAGAAAGTCTCAGATTGACGAGGCTAATCAATGGGCTATGGAGATGCCCATCAATTGATATCAATGCAAGGAGTAGGGATTGCCATGCAACGGATGCACTAGAGCTATAAGTGTATGAAAGATCAAAAGAAAAAATAAGTGGGTGTGCATCCAACTTGCTTGCTCATGAAGACCATGGGCATTTGAGGAGGACCATCATTGGAATATACAAGCCCAGTTCTATAATGAAAAATTCCCACTAGTGATATATGAAAGTGACAAAATAGGAGACTCTCTATCATGAAGAATATTGTGCTACTTTGAAGCACAAGTGTGGAAAAGGAAAGTAACTTTGTCCCTTCTCTCTCTTTCTCTCGTATTTTTTTCTTTTTTCTCTTTTTTTATTTGTTCTCTATTTTTCTTTTGTTGGGCGTCTTGGTCTATTTTTTGGGGCTCATTTGGCCTCTCTTTTTTCGTCCGGAGTCTCATCCCAACTTATGGGGGAATCACAGTCTCCATCATCCTTTCCTCAAATGGGACAATGCTCTAATAATGATGATCATCACACTTTTATTTACATACAACTCAAGAATTACAACTTAATACTATAAAAAATATGACTCTATATGAATGCCTCCGGCGGTGTACCAAGATGTGCAATGATCTAGTGTAACATGTATAAAAAATATGAATGGTGGTAGCCAGCATTACTATTTTGATAACCCACAAGTATAGGGGATCGCAACAGTTTTCGAGGGTAGAGTATTCAACCCAAATTTATTGATTTGACACAAGGGGAGGCAAATAATATTTGCAAGTATTAGGAGCCGAGTTGTAAATTCAACCACACCTGGAGATTAATTATCTGCAGCACAGTAATCAGTAGCAAAGTAGTATGATAGTTTTGATAGTAGTAGCAACAGCAATAGTAATGGTAACAATGATAGCAATGATTTTGTAGCAAGTGTAACAGTAATAACTTAGCAGGAACAATATAAGAGAAATTCATAGGCATTGGATCGGTGGATTCGTTGGATGATATTCATCATATAACAGTCATAACCTAGGGCGATACGACACTAGCTCCAGTTCATAAATATAATGTAGGCATGTATTCCATAAATAGTCATACGTGCTTATGGAAAGAACTTGCATGACATCTTTTGTCCTATCCTCCCGTGGCAGTGGGGTCCTGCTGGAAACTAAGGGATATTAAGGCCTCTTTTAATAGAGAACCGGAACAAAGCATTAACACATGGTGAATACATGAACTCCTCAAACTACGGTCATCACCGTAAAGTATCCCGACCACTGTCGCTCCGGGGTTTACGGATCATAACACGTAATAGGTGAATATAACTTGCAAGATCGGATCTAGAACATAGATATAATCATGATAACATAAACGGTTCAGATCTAAAATCATGGCACCCTGGCCCAAAGTGACAAGCACTAAGCACGGCAAAGTCATATCAACATCAATCTTGGAACATAGTGGATACTAGGGATCAAGCCCTAACAAAACTAAGTTGATTACATGATGAATCTCATCCAACTCCTCACCGAGCAGCGAGCCTACGAAGGAATTACTCACTCCCGATGGGGAGCATCATGGAATTGGCAATGGAGAAAGGTTGGTGATGAAGAAGATCAAAGATCCCCCTCTCTGAAGCCCCAAACGGACTCCAGATCTGGCCTCCCGATGAAGAGCAGGAGGTGGCGGCGGCTCCGTCTCGTGAAACGCGATAATTCTTTCTCCCAGATTTTTTTTCTCCGAAAATAGGATTTTATAGGGTTGGAATCAGGGTCTGTGGGGCCACTAGGTGGGGACAACCCATGTGGGCGCCAGGAGGGGGCGCGCCCTGATGGGTTGTGCTCGCCTAGGGCCCCCCCCCCCCTCCGGTAGTTTTGGCCCCAGTATTTTTCTTTTATTCAATAACAATTCTCCAAAAAGTTTTGTGCCATTCTGAGAACTTTTATTTCTGCACAAAAACAACACCATGGTAGTTCTCCTAAAAACAGCGTCAGTCCGGGTTAGTTTCATTCAAATCATGCAAATTAGAGTCCAAAATAAGTGTAAAAGCGTTAGGAAAAGTAGATACGACGGAGACGTACCAACTCCCCCAAGCATAAACCTTTGCTTGTCCTCATGCAATTCAGTTGATAAACTGAAAGTGAAAAAGAAAAACTTTTACGAACTCTTTTGCTCTTGTTTACATAAATAAGCTTAAGTAGCACCCAGGTTTTCAGCCAAGATCATGACTAACCATGTCGACAATAACTCTTAAAAATTATATTAACTCATATCAATGGCATAATCAACTAGCGAGCAATAATAAGATATCTCAAATGGCAACACTTTGTCAAAAAACCATGATATAATATGACAATAGTGGTATCTCGCTAGCCCTTTCTGAGACCGCAAAACATAAATACAGAGCACCTCAAAATTTCAAGCAGCAACTAAACATTGTAATTCATGGTAGAAAAGATCCAGTCATGATGCACCCAACATTAGGTACACATAATGCATGAGGATGACAATAGTGCTCTCAAGATCTGGCACTTATTTGAGAAGGTGGTGACACAACATAAAAGTAAATAGATAGTCCCTTCGCAGAGGGAAGCAGTGATTTGCAGCGGTGCTAGAGCTCAAATTTTCAAAACAGAGGTAAATGAAATTTTGAGAAATGCACCCTTCTTGTTTACTTCACGACCATTAGTTATCCGTATCTTCCATGCTAAACACATTAGTGGCGGTTCCCAATCGCTAAAAAGTAAAGGTTTACTCCCCGTCCACCAACAAACACACTCCACGGCTAACCGAATCCACTAATTATTTGCACCACAACTCTTCTTGGATGCACCGACGGAGTTTGCACCACAACTCGAGGTGAGAAGGGGCAATGCACGGTACCGAAGAGGCTAGCAAAATGCGGAAAGGTAAGGGTGTGTATATCCATGGACTCACATTAGTCATAAAGAACGCACATACTGATTGCAAGAGTTTATTAGCCCTCGAAGGAAAGTACTACTATGCATTCCCCTAGGGGGGTAGATTAGTACGAGAAGACCATCGCTCGTCCCCGACCGCCACTCATAAGGAAGACAATCAATAATAAATCATGCTCCAATTTCATAGCATAACGAGAGACCATACATGCATGCTTCGGGAATCACAAACCTTGTACCAATATTCTTACTAACCACAATTACTTACTGGCATAACTCTAATATCACCATCTCAAAACAAATGTGAAGAATCAAACTTCTCATATATTCAATGATCTTCATGAAAGTTTTGTTATACCCCTCTTGAATACCCATCATATTAATTAGGACTAAATACATAACCCAAGCAAATTGCCATACCACTTATAAGACTCTCAAAATAATATAAGTAAATCATGAGATTTCATCAATTTCCTTAAAATATAACGACCATCGTGCTCTAAAAGATATAAGTGAAGCACTAGATCAACTGCCTAGCTCAAAAGATATAAGTGAAGCTCAAAGAGTATTCTAATAAATTCATGGTTAATGTGTGTCCCTCTCAAAAAGGTGTGTCCAGCAAGGATGCTTGTAGCAAACTAAAAATACAATAAAGGCAAGACTCATATAATACACCACGCTCCAAGCAAAACACGTATCATGTGGTGAATAAAAATATAGGCTCAAGTAATTTACCGATAGATCGTTGACAAAAGAGGGGATGCCATCCGGGGCATCCCCAATCTTAGATGCTTGGTTGTCCTTGAATATTATATTGGGGTGTCATGGGAATCCCCAATCTTAGGCTCTTGCCACTCCTTATTTTTAGCCTATCGAAACTTCACTCAAAACTTGAAAACTTCACAACACAAAACTCAATAGAAAACTCGTGAGATCCATTAGTATAATAAAGCAAATCACCACTTTTAGGTACTACTGTAAACTCATTCCAATTTTATATTTAGATTATACTGTATTCTAACTTCACCATGGTTCATACCCCCCGATACAACCCATAGATTCATCAAAACGAGCGAACAAGACAATGAGAACAGAATATGTCAAAAAGAGAATAGTCTCTAGTAATCTGGACACTAGCCAAACTTATGTAACTCCAAATATTCTGACAAATTAGGAAAACGTGGGAAATTCGTATATCAATCTTGTGTAAAAAAATCAGAATTTTATCATGCTCCCGCAAATTTTAACAATTCTGCTACTGGACGCAAAAGTTTCTATTTTTTGACATAATCAAATCAACAATGTTCAAAATCATCCCAAAGGTCTTACTTGGCACAAACGCTAAGTAAAACGCTAAAACTCCATCATAACAGAAGTATAATGGTATATTTATTGGAGAAAATAAAAATATTGGGTTGTCTTCTGACGATGACATGTACCTAGGGTAGGGTCCTAGGCCTGACCTACATGCCCTACCCAAGGACACTACACAAAGAATCTAAGACCTACAAAGTGAGAAAGGAGGTACCAAATGGAATGATCGCAGCACGCAAGTCACTCGACAGAAGATCCACTCGGTTACTCCACCCCCACTCGACCGTCGTTATTCACTCGGAGTATCTGGTTACACTCGAAGAGCAGAAGACCAAGAGCCACTCCAGGATTGGAACGGTCAAGCGATCAATCCTTCGCTATAAAGATCATTAAATGCGATTATTTCAAGTAACGTTCTCATCTTTTACTCTCTCATTGAACCCTTGCATAACTGATGGTGACGAGGGGCCAGCGGACTCTATATAAGCCGCCCCTCTCCTCCTGCACAAGGGTTCGCACCCCCAGTAACTCAACACTCCACACAACAAAGCTCCCGCGGCGCCGAGACGTAGGGTCGTTACCTCCTCTGAGAGGGTCCTGAACTCGTAAATCCGAGTGTACAGTCTCGCCGTAGCTAGGATCTACCCTCTCCTACTACCTCCTACATCTATTGTCAGATCCGTTCCCACGATAGTTGGCGCCCACCATGGGGCAGGTGTCTAAGCGACATCCGATGAGGTTGCGTTATTTGAACTCCTTCATCATGGTTTCCAGCGGAGGACTCTCCCTGGGTCGCGAGATCCGTCTCGGTGCTTTGAGTTTCATCGCCGACGATTCGTCGTGCCTCCAAGAAGCCCCTTTGGACGTCCAGGCGCTCCCTATTCGAGGGGCAGTGCACTTCCAAGCCAGTTCCTTCGGAGTCCTCCTCCGGCAGCCTTCGACTCAGTATCAGTCAGCTCCGGTGGCATTCCCCTCCCCACTACTCGCCGTCGCAAGCGATCCGGTTGCTCTCGGCTCTAGCGGTGGGTGAGGCATGTGGTGGCTCGTTAGTCGTCCACATCACAGATCGCGGCAATCGAGCCCGATGAGTCCCTCTATGGCTTGTTCGGTCCATCATCTGATCACTCAGGTACGCCTTCTGAGTGCGAAAGCAACGACCCGGCGGCCGACGTCCTCGTGATTGGCTCCCAATGTAGCCCACCCGTATTTCCCCGTGGCGTGGGTGAAAGTGGTGGTCCGTCGCACGCCAACGATGAGTACTACCCGCAGGCCCTTACTGCGGAACAAAGAGAAGAGTTGCAGTGCAGGAACGAGCAGGTCCTCCAGACCCCCGTTGCTAGGGAGACTGCCGAGGCCCAGGACTTGGAAGCTGCACGCATAGCCACTCTGCTTGAACGCGTTCGTCTGGAAGATCACCAGAAGTCACTCGACGATTGTGCTCGCATGCAACCCCCGAGTTTAAAATCGGCGGCACCGACAGTAATTTCCGAGTGGACCGCAAGGCAAGTTTGAGGTATTCTACACTCTGATTCAGAATGTTGCTGATACGTCTCCAATGTATCTATTATTTTTGATTGTTCCATGCTATTATATTATCTGTTTTGGATGTTTAATATGCATTAATATGATTTATATGATTTTTGGGACTAACCTATTAACCTAGAGCCCAGTGCCAGTTTCTATTTTTTCCTTGTTTTAGAGTTTTGCAGAAAAGGAATACCAAACGGAGTCCAAACGGAATAAAACTTTATCCATGATTTTTCTTGGACCAGAAGACACTTATAGCACCCAAGATGCGATTCTATCCCAATCATGTGATGAATTCATGATTGGGGCACAACAGCATTTCGAGCACACAGCAAGGTGGATATCATTACAACATACCATGTACTGAATAGATAAGAATACAAGATAAAGGCTTACACTCGCCACAAGCTACATCATGAATACAACAATTCATCAATACATAGCAATCATCATACAGAAGAGCAGGATCCGACTACGGATGAAATCAAACGAAAAAGAAGAACGACATCCACCCAGCTAATCCCAGGCTCCCCTACCTGGAACCTAATCCCTTGATCGAAGAAGAACAAGAAGAAGAAGAACTTCAAAAGCAATCAAGCATCGCTCTCACGTCAGATCATCGCATTACCTGTACCTGCAACTGTTGTTATAGTAATCTGTGAGCCACGAGGACTCACCAATCCCATTACCATGGGTATCAAGACTAGCAAAGCTTAATGTGTATGAAATGGATAAGTGGTGAGGTTACAACAAGCACTAAGCATTTGTATGGTGGCTAACTTACGAGTACAAGAATAAGATGAGAAATTACGCAACGGGTGCAAACTAATAATGATCAATAAGTGATCCTGAACTACTTACGAGTCAAACATAACCCCACCATGTTCTCTTCCCGAACTCACTCGAAAAGAGACAGTCACAGTTATGCACGCGGTTGGTGTATTTTATTTCAAGTCTGGTGTCAAGTTCTCTACAACCGGATATTAAAAATTCCCATCTGCCACATAACCGCGGGCACGGCTCTCGAAATTTTAAACCCTGCAGGGGTGTCCCAACTTAGCACATGACAAGCTCACAATCCGCGGAGAAAATCCTCCATCGCGGGACCCTCCGATCAGACTCAGAATCCCAGTGCACAAGACATTTCGACAATGGTAAAACTAATCCAGCAAGACCTCCCGCGATGCCGACACCCTGATAGTAGCCGCGTGTATCTCGTCTCAGGCCACGTCCGGATGGGACATCCTACGAGTAAAACCAGATCCTCGAGTTTCCTCGTGGTGGCCCCGTAGTCTACCCGTTTGGGACCAACACTATCAGCACTGGCCCCCCTGTATTATGTTGAAGGAATCCTCGGGGACGTGACCCCCTATGCCAATTAATTAATTATCAGGTTTATTATGTTCAGCAAATGGTATAACCAATGTTGGGCCTTGCTGGAAGAGTTTTATTCAAAGAGAACTGTCAAGAGGGGCCCATAAACCTTCATCGTGTTAGGGACACAAAATCAAGGAACATAACACCGGTATGACGGAAACTAAGGCGGCAAGAGTGGAACAAAACACCAGGCAAAAGGCCGAGCCTTCCACCCTTTACCAAGTATATATGTGCATTGATTAAATAAGAGATATTGTGATATTCCAAGATATCAATGTCCCAACATGGAACAAACTACAACTACACCTGCAACTAGCAACGCTATAAGAGGGGCCGAGCAAAGCATAGTCAAACAACGGTTTGCTAGGAAGGGTGAAAAGGTTAGAGGCTAGCATGGCAATTTGGAAGGCTTGATAAACAAGTGGTAGGTAGCGCGACATAGCGATAGCATCGAGACAACTAGCAAAGCAAAGATAGTAGTGGTATCCAAGGTGATAGTCATCTTGCCTGAAATCCCGCTAGGAAGAAGACCGAGTCCATGAAGAAGACGAACGGGCGTAGTCGAACGAATCCTCACAATCGCAACGTAACCGGAACTATTGAGAAGAAGTACAACTAGAAAGAAGCAAACAACACGGTAAACATACATATCATAACCATGGCAGGATGCACAATCAAGTATGATGCATGTCCGGTTTAATGAGGCATGGCAATTTGGAGCAAAGCGGTAACAAACAGTACTACAAATTAAGTGGAGCTCAATATGCAACGAGTTGCATATTGACGAAACACCACATTCAAGTATTTAGTTCGCTCACGTTTATGCTACTCATCAATATTAAATGTTTTTAAACATGGCAAGAGGTGAAGCATAAGTAAACTAACTATTTAGGCAAGTTTAAATGAGGTCGGAAACACAAACAACAATTCCAGAAAATCCCCATATGCATATTCCGAATTTTCTACTGTTCTGCCCTAAACCACATTTTATTGTTGTTAAACATGCAAAGTAAGTGCACCATGTTAATCTATGCATTTTCTACCCCATTTACATATAAAGTTTATTTAATTCGGAGCTACGGTTATTTAGTTATTAAATAAATCATTTTAGCATGTCATTTATGCAAATTCATGCAAACAGCAAGTTAAACATTTTTACAATAGATAAAGTTGCAAATTATGAAACTACATGAAATTCTAAGCATTTTACATGTTTACATCATTTTAATCTGATGCACGGGTTGTGAGATATTAAATGCATGAAGTCCAGGGGTTTTTCAGGAAAACTGTAAACTTTGGAAATAGCTAAATCCGTCCAGGGAAGTAAAATATGAATCGGGCCGAAACAACTAGGCGCGGCTGGGCTGCTCACCAAAGGGGCCTTGGGCCAGATCTGGTGCTGGGCTGGACGGAGGCAGCAGCGCTGGGCCGGCGGCTCGAGGCAGCGACGCGGTCAACGCACGGGGGAGTTCCTAACTGGCGCCTTCAGCGCCAATTTTGCGTTCTGGCGCTGAAGCGTCGCGCTACTGGGCCAGCCAAGGTGAGTTTCGACTCGACACAGTAACCATGACGCGAAAAAAGTGAACGTGAAGAAAAAGTGCGATAGCTAGGTTTCGAACTCAGGATCACAGGCCTTTTTCTCCAAACCCTAATGCGAGAACCACTAGGCCAAACACGTTCTGCTGTTCTCTAACTAGGAAAAAGTTCTACTTAACTGTTATTTAGTGAAACATTAATGTAAATCTGAAAATTAGTTAAAAAGTTCATTGATTTTGAAAAAACAAGTTCATCAATTTTGAAAACAAGTTCACCATTGTTTTAAAGTTCACAAAATTTTAAAACATTTCATCGATTTCAAAAAAAGTTCAGCGGTTTTGAAAAAAGTTCACAGAATTTTATAAAAAGTTCATCGGATTAGAAAAAGTTCATGGAATTTGAAAAAAGTTCATAAAAATTAGAAAAAGTTCATTGAATTTTAAAAAAGTTCATCGGATTTGAAAAAATAGTTCATTGATTTAGAAAAATGTTCATGGAATTTGAAAAAAAATGTTCATCGAATTTGAAAAATGTTCATCAAAATTGGAAAAAGTTCATTATATTTGAAAAAAGTTCATCGGATTTGCAAAAAGTTCATCGGATTTGAAAAAATAGTTCACCAAATTTGAAAAAAGTTCATCGATTTTGATAAAAAGTTCATTGAATTTGAAAAAATTTCATCAAATTTGAAAAAGAGTTCACAAAATTGATAAAAAGTTTGCGCGTTTAAGGAAATAAAAAAAGAAAAGGAAATGAGAAAAAAAATGTAAAAGGAACCAGAAGAAAAACACCCAGAAATTGACCAGCGAACTTTCTAGCTAAAGATTAAAACAATGGGAAGAAGTTAATGCGCACAAGCGCGTCGTTATTCTGGTGGTTAGTGCACTGCACTCTCAATCGATGGATCCAAGGTTCGATCATCGCTTGCGCACCTTACTTTTTGCCTCGAATGATATTATTCAGAAACGGGCCGGCCTAGGCGGCGCGGGGGTGTGCGCCCGTTTGCGCCGTTGCCTGTAACGGGCGCAACGGGCGCCGTTTAGGAAATGCCAACGCACGGTTGAATCGAGTGAACCAGGGCGCGTCGTCCTAGACGAAGTAGAGGAAGCAGGACGCTGGCAGCAGGGACTTGACGCGGAGGGGCTTGCGTCCATGGCTCGTCATCGGGGCGGTGCAGGGCTTGAGGAGGCCGAGGTAAACGAGCGAGGGCTCGTCTTCCTCGCAGAGAGACGAGGTCGACAGCGGCTGCGCTGGAACGGGGGAACGACGGTGCCCTCCGGCGGGTGAGGAACGACGGGCGAAACTTGGCGAGGCGAAGGGACTTGACGGATCCAGGCGGAGGCGGCGCTCGACGACAAAGGCTGGAGGCCGAAGCAGGGGAGGCCGCGATGCAGAGGAGGCGACGGACCGAGCAGGGGCTGACAGCGCGGCTGCACATCAGCGACGCCGGGACGAGGCAAGCGGCAGTCGTGGTGGCGCTGAGGACTCCGGCAGCAAGGAACTTGAGGCAGCGGCGGAACTTGAGGAGCTCGGCGAGGGGCTCAGCCATCCATGGCGTGGGGTTCCTGAGGCGGCGACGGCGAGAACGGGTTGGTGGCGACGACTCGCATAGGAAGAGTTGAGGAGGAGGCCTCGGGTGCAGCGAGGCTGTGGCCTCGGTCTCAAACTGGATCGAGGCGGGGTGGAGGGCGGCGCTCCGGACTGCTGCTGCTACTTGGGTGGCCGGCGACCACCGGCGAGGCAGAGGCATGGGGACGAGGAGGCACACAGCCTCGTGCATTTCCTTGGGCACGCTGGCGTGGGAGAAGGAGCTCGGGCTCCTGGTTGCTGCTGGTCGAGGAGGGCCGTGGGGACCTCTGGTTAGTGGGGATCAATGATGGATGGATGGATCGACGGGACTGAGTGGTAGGGGAGATCAAGGAAGGAGGAGGCAGCGGCTGGTTGGTCCCGTGAAGAAAACGAGGGAGGATTTTTGGATCGGGGAAGAACCCGAGGTGGAGGAGACAAGAGGATTGGCGGCGGCGGAGGAATGGGAAGGATGGGACAAGGCTCCTAATTTCTAGGGTTGGTCTAGTTTATATAGTAGGTGGGTTTTGGTTTAGGGGTATTAGGTCCCTCCGATCGTAATCGGACGATCGTAAATAAATATGCTAGATAGTCCAAATGAGAAATCGAAGATGTTTTAGGGATGTTCGGAGATGATCCGAACCCCTGGTCACGACTGCCCGGGTCAGGTTCGGGAAAGTTTCGGACGAGCACGAGGGGTCTAAGAGAGGTCGACGAAGAAAAGAGGGCTTGACAAAAGATCAACAGAGAAAGAGAGAAGCGGCACTATGAACGACTACGAGTTTTATGAAAACATGCGGATGCAATATGCATGATGACATGATGAAATGCAACAACAACAAAATAAAACACACGACAGCAACGAAGAACATGGAAGGCTTCTAGAGTGTCGGTCTCGGGTCGTTACAACACCCAGGAGACTTGGAGTATAAGTTAGAAGAGCCACAAGGCAGCCACAAGGGTGGAGGGCATGCCTAGGGGGTGGGGCATGCCTCCCAACCTTGTGGGCCCCTCGAGGGTCCCCTGACCTAGATCTTCCTCCTATATATACTCTTATACCCTAAAAACATTCAGGAGGCAACAAAACCACTTTTCCACTGCCGCAACCTTCTGTACCCGTGAGATCCCATCTTGGGGCCTTTTCTGTCATCCTGCCGGAGGGGGATTCGATCACGTAGGGCTTCTACATCAACGCCATTGCCTCTCCGATGAAGCATGAGTAGTTTACCACATTGTAGGATCGAAATTATGTCTAGAGGGGGGTGATTAGACTACTTGACCAAATAAAAATCTAGCCTTTTCCCAATTTTATGTCTTGGCAGATTTTAGCAACTTAGCACAAATCAAGTAATCAACCTACGCATGCAATTCTAAGAGTATAGCAGCGGAATGTAAAACAATTGCATATGAAGGTAAAGGGAGGAGTTTGGAGGGAGCAAACGCAATGTAGACACGGAGATCTTTTATCCGTGGTTCCGATAGGTGGTGCTATCGTACATCCATGTTGATGGAGACTTCAACCCATGAAGGGTAACGGTTGCGCGAGTCCACGGAGGGCCCCACCCACGAAGGGTCCATGAAGAAGCAACCTTGTCTATCCCACCATGGCCATCTCCCACGAAGGACTTGCCTCACTAGGGTAGATCTTCACAAAATAGGCGATCTCCTTGTCCGTACAAACTCCTTGGTTCAACTCCACAATCTTGGCGGAGGCTCCCAAGTGACACCTAGCCAATCTAGGAGACACCACTCTCCAAAAGGTAATAGATGGTGTGTTGATGATGAACTCCTTGCTCTTGTGCTTCAAATGATAGTCTCCCCAACACTCAACTCTCTCTCATAGGATTGGATTTGGTAGAAAGATGATTTTAGTGGAAAGCAACTTGGGGAAGGCTAGAGATCAAGATTTATGTGGTTGGAATGGAATATCTTGACCTCAACACAAGTGTAGGTGGTTCTCTCTCAGAAAATGTATGTTGGAAGTGTAGGCATGTTCTGATGGCTCTCTCCATGAATGAAGAGTGGGTGGAGGGGTATATATAGACTCCACACAAAATCTAACCGTTACACACAAATCACCAAACTCGGTGGGACCGAATCAGAAAACTCGGTCAGACCAATTTAGTTCAAAATGTAAACGTTAGGATTTTCGGTGGGACCGACATGTCAACTCGGTGGGACCGATGTTGTTAGGGTTAGGGCATAACATAATCTCGATGAGACCAATTACACAAACTCGGTGGGACCGATTTTGATAATAGGCAAACAGAGAGTTGGTCAGGCAAACTCGGTGGGACCGATTCGCTCATCTCGGTTAGACCGAAACGTTATGAAGGGGAAATAGAGAGTTTGCATTGCAATCTCGGTGGGACCGATCGCTCATCTCGGTTGGACCGAAACGTTACGAAGGGAAACAGAGAGGTTGCAATCCCATCTCGGTGAGACCGAGATCCCTATCGGTGAGACCGAAATGACTAGGGTTTGTGGCAGTGGCTATGTCAAGTGAACTCGGTGGCACTGGATAGAAGATTTCGGTGGGGCCGAGTTTGACTTTTGGTTTGGGACATAAGTGGATATGAGAAAGTAGTTGAGGGTTTTTGGAGCATATCACTAACCATTTTGAACAAGTAACTCATTAAGCAACACCTTACCCCTTTTTAATAGTATTGGCTTTTCCTATGGACTCAATGTGATCTTGGATCACTAAAAGTAAAATGTAGAGTCTTGTGCTTTGAGCTTGAGCCAATCTTTTATCCTTAGCATTTTGAGGGGTCCACTTTCTAATCCATGCCATGCCAATCATTGAGCTTTCCTGAAATATTTATCTTGAAATAGCATTAGCTCAATGAGCTATATGTTGTTAGGAATTACGAAAACCACCCAGGGATAGTTGCACTTTCAATCTCCCCTTTTTTGGTAATTGATGACAACATATAGATCAAAGCTTTGACAAATGATCATAAGATTGAAAAACATCATCGCTTTGAGAAGTATGTGATAAGCAAGATCTCCCCCTAAATTTGTGCATTATTTAAAATTTGCTTTTGAATGCAAATGCACAATCGATTAGGATCATGGATTACTCTTCCATGTCACATACATCTTGGTGGAGCGCGCCCCCCAACCTTATGGGCCCCTCGAGGGTCCCCTGACCTAGATCTTCCTCCTATATATACTCTTATACCCTAAAACATCCAGGGGCAACAAAACCACTTTTCCACCGCTGCAACCTTCTGTACCCGTGAGATCCCATCTTGGGGCCTTTTCCGGCGTCCTGCCGGAGGGGGATTCGATCACGGAGGGCTTCTACATCAACACCATTGCCTCTCCAATGAAGCGTGAGTAGCTTACCACAGACCTACGGGTCCATAGCTAGTAGCTAGATGGCTTCTTCTCTCTCTTTGATTCTCAATACAAAGTTCTCCTCGATGTTCTTGGAGATCTATTCGATGTAATACTCTTTTGCGGTGTATTTGCCGAGATCCAATGAATTGTGGATTTATGATTAAGTTTATCTATGCATATTATTTGAATCTTCTCTGAATTCTTATATGCATGATTTTATATCTTTGCAAGTCTCTTCGAACTATCGATTTGGTTTGGCTAACTAGATTGGTTTTCTTGCAATGGGAGAAGTGCTTAGCTTTGGGTTCAATCTTGCGGTGTCCTTTCCCAGAGACAGCACGGGCAGCAAGGCACGTATTGTATTGTTTCCATTGAGGATAAAAAGATGGGGTTTTCATCATATTGCTTTAGTTAATTCATCTACATCATGTCATCTTGCCTAATGCGTTACTCCGTTCTTTATGAACTTAATACTCTACATGCATGCTGGATAGCAGTCGATGTGGGAAGTAATAGTAGTAGATGCAGAATCATTTCTGTCTACTTGACACGGACATGATGCCTATATTCATGATCATTGCCTTAGATATCGTCATAACTTTGCGCTTTTCTATCAATTGCTCGGCAGTAATTTGTTCACCCACTGTAATAATTTCTATCTCAAGAGAAGCCTCTAGTGAAACCTATGGCCCAGGGGTCTATTTTCCATCATATAAGTTCCCGATCTACAATTTCAGTTTCCTATTTCCTTTACTTTGCAATCTTTTACTTTCCATATGCCAAAAATACCAAAAATATTACTTTACCGATTATCCATCTCTATCAGATCTCACTTTGCAAATAACTGTGACGGGATTGAATACCCCTTATCGCGTTGGGTGCAAGTTGGTGTTTGTTTGTGTACGTATTCAGTGACTTGATCGTTATCTCCTACTGGATTGATACCTTGGTTCTCAAAAGCTTAGGGAAATACTTACTCTACTTTGCTGCATCACCCTTTCCTCTTCAAAGGAAAAACCAACGCAAGCTCAAGAGGTAGCAGTTGCTGCTGCGGCGCGAATTGCAGATTCCATCCAACCATCCCGATCCGAAGCCGGAGAAGGACTACGGAAAATCCGAGCGTTTCTCAGGGCAGCTGGTGAACAGAACTCGGCTATTTCCCAATCGCGCAACAGAATCCATAGCAGGTCAGTAAGGGCGGACACATTTCAGTCGACACATAGTCCAAGATCGCCTCCACGGTGTGAGGATCGTGGTTATCACCAAGATTAGTACCGGGATCAAGGCCACGGTCAGTTCGCTCCTCGACATCACCATGATGACCACCGTCGAGTGCCATCACCCCTCCACGGGGTGGTTCGTACGCGCCCCGGCAGTACGACAACAGGCGTCCATACGGCGACGAGTGGAGGGAGCCAATTGATCCCAGAGATTCGAGGTTCAACGCAAGGCCAGTCCTTGTTCAAGGTCTAGTCCACAGAGGCAGAGCTCGCCGTGAAAGCATGGACGGAGATCGTTCAAGTGGAAGTGGCGTGTTTGTTTCTGGGCCCGAGTGTTTCAGCAAGGCCATACGAGCTGCTGAGATCCCACCCAACTTCAAGTTGGCTACAGGAGTGAACAAGTTCACTGGCGAGTCGAAGCCAGATACATGGTTTGAAGATTATTGAGTGGTTGTGCAGATGTGCAGAGGAAATGATTATGTTGCCATGAAACAATTGCCCTTGATGCTTGAAGGGTCGGCCCGGGCGTGGTTGAACCAACTTGCTCCTGCCAGCATATACTGCTGGGAAGATCTGGCCCGAGTGTTCATCAAGACATTCGAAGGCACATGCAAGCGCCCCACCGGGTTGACTGAATTGCAGCACTGCATCCAGAAACTGAATGAAACTCCAAGAGACTACATACAGCGTTGGACGACGCTTCACCACGTGGTGGAAAACGTCACAGAGCATCAAGCAGTCTGTGCCTTCAAAGAAGGCGTCAGGTACAGAGCTCATTCTAAAATTTGGGCGATCTGGGACCCTGACCATGAATCGAATGATGGAGATTGTCACTCGGTATGCGAATGGTGAAGAAGAAGATCGCCTCCACAACGGCAAAGGAAAAGCCAATGAGCATGACCCCAACAATGCCAATCCCAGTTAGAAACAGAAGTGAAAAGTTGAAGCCGCTGGACAAGCCAAAGCAGCCACCGTAGCTGCTCAGGGCAAGTTCAAAGGGAAGGCCAGAGAATAGTGGGTTCCTAGGAAGAAGAAAGATCGGTCGGGACAAGACGTACTTGATTTGCCGTGTGCCATTCACATGAAGAAAGATGAGGAGGGTAACCTGATTTTACCCAAGCATACCACTCGACAGTGCAAGTTCTTGATTCAATAGTTTCGTGAAGGTCAGCCAAGTGAAAAAAGGCTCGGACAAGGATGACGACGAAGAAAAAGTTGAGGATTACCCTAAGGTCAATGCCACTCTGGTGATCTTCGCCGATATTGAGAGTAAAAGTCGACTGAAAGTCATTAACCGAGAGGTGAATATGGCCGTTCCTGCGACTACTACATATATTTGACTAGTCGGATCACCCAGTGGTCGAAGACTCCCATAACCGAGTGGTCAAAGACTCCCATAACCTTTGGCCAGTCGGATCACCCAGCTCACATTGCTACCCTTGGGCGGCAGGCGCTTGTGGTGGATCCAGTTGTGGGAGGCACTCGGTTGCGTAAGGTCCTCATGGATGGGGGAAGTGGCTTGAACTTATTTTATGCAGAGACCCTGAAGGGAATGGGCATTCCGATGTCCCGACTCAGTGAGAGCAACATGCATTTCCACGGAGTCATTCCAGGGAAGAAGGCAAAATCACTTAGTCAGATCGCTCTAGATGTGGTTTTTGGTGACTCGAAGAACTTTTGGAAGGAGAAACTGACATTTGAAGTGGTAGACTTCCACAATGCCTATCATGCTATCCTTGGTCGACCAACTTATGCGCATTTCATGGCACTCCAATGCAATACATACATCAAGTGCTCTCAAATCCATAATAGTATTCAGTCCGATAATAGTGAAACCTCAAAGGTAAAACTCAATTCATCACAAGAAGGTAGAGGGAGAGAAACACCATATGATTCAACTATAGTAACAAAGCTCGCGGTAACTGAATCTATGGTTCTGGTAGTAATGTATTATGCTATCTATATTTGTCTGTCCTTAAATTTGCCGGTGGTGTATGGTTAGTTCTGTTTAGATGTTGTGAACTATGAGTTTAGGTGCTACAATGATCACACGTGTTGTTTCAGTGTTGCTTCACTGATCGGACATGCTGCTTTTTCTCACCAGTTTAGGTGCTGCAATAATCACACATGTTGTTTCAGTGTTGCTTCACTGATCAGACATGCTGCTTTTTCACTGATCATAAAGGAGTATTATCCTAATTATTTGTCTCATGTTTATTAATCAAATCAAATGCATGCTTGTACCCACCAGCATGTTTCATATCTGATGTTCTGAACTGACATTCGACACGACATTATAAATTCAAAAAAATGCAAAAAAAAAAACCTTGGCAAACTATCTATGTTTGTGTAAACAGCCCATTTGTAATCAAGTTTATTTGGACCTACTCTAAATGAGCCAAATGTTTTTAATTAACGCCTATTCAATCTATATAGTGTAGATTCGAAGTCTCACTATTTTTTGAGTTAATCTTCATATTTTTACATTTTCTTTTGAAAAAATATGCTTTAATATAAAAGCTATTAAAAACAGTTTTAAAATATGAAAATGGAAAACTAAGTTAGAATCCTTCTTATTCACTTTGAAATAAAGCTTCGATGATTTTTTTATTATTTTTCAAAAACAGAAGGTAACCCTACCTCCTCTCCTTGAACTCTACGAAATCTTGTACGTGATAGCTCATATGTGTGAAGGTTTTCTCATGAAAATGACCATAGACCAAGTTTATGATTTTTTGTTGGTAACATGTCACATAAGACAACATTGTGTGCAGGTTTTAATTTTTTTATTTTTAAAATTAATGGTGCTCATTTGACTTCGATCGTGCCAGCTAGGGTTTTTTCATGAAAATGACCATAGACCAAGTTTAGTATTTTTACTCGTTAGTGTGTCTTATAAAACGACGAACGGTGAAGGTTTCATATTTTTCAAATTTTTTTAAATTAGTTATGCTCGGTCAAAGCCTTGGAAACCCCGTTGACTAGCTCAAAACCCCTCTAAACCCCGTAGGGTTCAGCCTAACCCTAGCTCCAAACGTCAGCCGCCCGATCATACCCTGGCGCCAAGCGACAGCCCTTAGATGTGGTCTTCTAGAAGTAATTTGGTGGGCGGGATGCGTGCAGGCTCTGCGCCGTTGGATCACAAGGACGGTTCCGCATCGTTGGATCATGGGGCGATCCGCAAGAGGCGATCCTGTTAGTTGTGCTCGGCTGCTCGCCCACCATTGACTCCATGAAAAACACGTTGTTATTGGGCCCAAAAGGAAACCAAGCTCTGGTTGGGCCGTCGAATTGCGTCGTTTTTTGCATCGTTTGCTCTGTTTTTTGTGAACGTGCTGGCTCTGGTTTTTTTCATTGTTTCAAATTACACAACAATTGACATTGCGTAGAAAATTTAATTCTTTTTGTTCTATACAAATGCAAAATGACCAAATTTATAAGGGCCAAATTTAATTTTATCATGCAAAATGGCCACAAACTATTCAAAAATTGTCTCTTTTTCTTCATATAATATAGGGTATATGACCACGGATTCCCACGCGTGCAATTAGCTTCTTTTTCTTCTTCTTTTCAAACCATATGGTTTCCCACGCGTGTACACTCCCGATCCTGCGGTGGGTTTGAAAACGGGCTACTTCACATTTGACCCCGTTATTGCCACGACCAAATAACACGTAGCACTACGGCTATTAAGCCACCCTCTGCCTCCGCCATCCCTCATCCATCTCCCATCCTCTGCCATCTGCCCTTCTTGCTCTTCGATGCCTTCTCCTTCTTCTGCACATCCCTCAGCCATGCAGTACACTGGACCAACCTACCGCTTCCCACCCACCGTGCCGGAGAGGCTCTACCCTACCGGCGTGTACGTTCATCGCACACTAGGTGTGTGGGCGATATCAAGGTTGAGGACCGCAAGGAACTTCACTGAGTTCTTCCTCGCGTCCGGCTACCACCACCTCCCGCGGGGATCTCCAACGATGTTCCGCGTCGAGGAGGTCATCCAAAACGGGGTGGTGGTTGCTCTCCTTGCCCACTTCACCAACACATTCGACGCCTTCTACCTCCTCGGCCGGGTGTTTTGGTGTGGCTGTGAGTTCATCGCTTTCACCACCCACAACAAGTTCATGGAGTACACCAACATCTTCCCCATCGCGACGTGCATGCACACTCTTCCGTACCCCATCGACAATGCCCCGGAGGAGCAGTGAAAGGGGCACCCGGAGGAGGAGCGAGGTGGAGAAGGCGGCGGCTAGGGTTCTAAACCCTCTATCTTTTTTTAGTCTATGTTATGTTAAGTTGTAATTGAACTATGTTGGAGTTGCTATGGGCTTGTTGGCCCTTTTATTAAGTTCTATTATTAAGTTTTCTATCTATTCTATTAATAAGTTCTTCCTAGTTTGAACTATGTGATCGTGCTAAGGGCTTCTTGGCCCTATCTACATATTAGGACTACATATTTTTTGATTGTTTTCTTAGAGGGCTCGCTTTGTTAGTAGGGTTCCCTTGTTAGTAACCACCTAGTGCATGCAGCCACAACGAACACTTCCCTTTATTTTACACAAGCCACAAACATGTAGCCACCAAGCTAGAAGAGATGAACCAGCGGCAGCGACCGTCGCTGCATCCGTGGCGGCTGCCGTGCAAGAAAGCTGCTCGGTCAGTGCACCATGACAGACGCATCGGCACATGCAGGCTCAGTTGGCGCATCATGGCGGCGCGCATCGACGCATGCAGGCAGGCTTTGCTGGGTGCATGCATAGCAGGCTTCTATCCTTGCGGCGTGCGCAGGCGTTTAATGCAAGGGACGGACCAACGAAACCACAGCCCAACGATCGAACAACGACACCGCCTAATGCGGCCCCACTTGTCAGGTCCAACGGACGACACATTCCAGCGCGGCCCCACTCGTCAGAGTTAACGGTCAAAGGCATTGACCCGACGGCAACGTCCGTTGTAACCTGTTCTGAGGGTTTCGGGCAAGGGAGTGGGGAAAAGTGAGCAAAAGTTAACAGCGCGGGGATGAATGAGTAGAGCTAAGGAACCAGGGGAACAGATGTAAGAAATCCTTTGAGATATGTTATTGTTGCTTGCTAGTTGATTATGCCATTGATATGAGTGAATGTAATTTTTAAGAGTTATCATTTGCATGGTTAGTTATGATCTTTGCTGAAAACATGGGTACTGTCGAATTCCGGGCTCCGCGGACCCTGGATAGATTCGAACTCTGGGGTGCGTGCGAAGAACTCAACCTCCCCACTCTGCCAACTCGTCGATCCCACGGCCTGGCTCGATGAACTGGAAGGAAATGGGACAAAACAGTTTACCCAGGTTCAGGCCACCTTGCGGTGTAAAACCCTACTCCTGCTTTGTGGTGGATTAGCCTCGAGGTGGGCTGAGGATGAACTAGTACAGTGGAAGAACAACCTCAAGAGGTGTGTTCTTGGATGAGCTGGTGGGTGTGAGGATGGACTGGATCCGATCCCTCTCTACGGTGGTGGCTAGGCTCTATTTATAGTGGCCTTGGTCCTCTTCCCAAAATGAAGGCGGGAAGGGATCCCACAACGGCTGCATTCTAAGGGAGACAAGTAGTACATCTTATCCTGACAAAAGGTGGACTTCGCCTGCAAAGCTTCAGGTCGTGACGCCGTGGTGGGCTCGGCGATGACCTCCGTCCTGCCATCCTGGCGGTCTTGGTCTTGTAGCATGGAAATGGAAACCTTTAGTTGATTCCTCGAGACTCCCCGCCTGCGCTTGCTTCCTTAGCACCAAAGAGGAAACCTGCTGCTCTGCGCCCGCTGGTGCCCGCCTGGCCTTGGTAGTCATGGCTTGCGTCATCCGAACCTCACGAGGTGAGGGCTTGCATAGAAATCTCCGCTCCTCTAGAGCCAGCCTGAGGAGGTTGTTCCTTCTGGAGGTCTTGACGTCGTCCGCCTTGCGAGGCTTGGCCCCTCGCGAGGATCTTGTGCTGTTGGTGCTGAAGATGGGCCGTACCAGGCTGTCGATGGAGCCACGCGATGGGCCGCGGGCAAGGAAGTCTGGGTACCCCGGTTCCCAAAATACTGACAGTAGTCCCCAGGCCCAAGGCGCGCTCGGACTTGGCTTTGAGGCGAAGCCAAAGGGAAAGTGTGGAGCACCGCTGGCCCCAACCGCCTGTGGCCTCGGTCGACGCTTGGCGCTTGATGGGACGTGGGCATCTGCGCTTCCCCACACAACCTCAGGAACTGTTCGACTTGATGAGAGCCTGCTGCATGCAGAAAAACCATCATTACTGGAGGTCGTGGATGCCGGCGGTTGGCCTCCCTCCGGCTATAAATGAGGGGAGGGGCAGAACCCCCCTGGTCATCTCCATCTTCTCGCATCTTCATCCTTCTTTCCTGTTCCTTGTCTCTCTGTCTTACCGAAGCATCCATGGCGCCTATCAGGAGGTTTTCTGCGGTAGAGAAGGGAAAGGCCCCTCGGGAGGAGCTTGGGCCACTTCCGCCAAAGAAGAGGCTTGACCGATCCCGTGACGCCGGCGAGGGGCAGGAGGTGACGCGGCCTTGGTACGAGCGGCCTCCGCCTGGCTTCCCGATCCCCATGTACGCCCGCACGCAGAGCCCTGGGCAGGGCGGCAGTGCCCAGCGCCGCGCGGTCCCGGGTCGCGGAGGACAGGCCGAGGCTGCACGGCCAGCCGGCCCGCGAACTCACGCCGAAGGTACCTCGCACGAGTTCGTGGTGTGGGTGGCAATGCCGCCACGCACATGGATCCGATTCCCGAGCCTCTTCGCCGAGGAGATACCACCGAGGGGGCCCGCTGAGCTGTGGCTGCAACACGTCGGGTGCTGCAGCCAAGCTACTGAGGCGGAGGTCGAGGTCATCCCCCCGGGTGACGTCTTCATGACTCGAGGATGGGGCCAGGTCGCCCGCGCCTGCTGCCCGGAGGGGCCCTCGCCATCCACTTCGAGTACGACGGAGCCTCCATGCTTTTCTTCAAAGTCTTCAGCGAGGATGACCAGTGCCTGGAGTGCTGCCTCGGAAGAGGCGGTCCGCGCGGCGCGGCCACGGGCGCTGAACTTGCCCTTGGCCTTGCGAGCAGCTCCTCCAGCAGCAGCAACGACTCCCCAGAATCCAGCGGTTCTCCGAAGTCCAGCGATGACGAAAGCTACGAGCCGCCGAGCTCTCGTCGCGCCTGGAGCGTAGCAGCGGTGTCCGCCCGGCGTTGTCGGTGACACCCTGCAGCTGGGGTTCTTCCAGGTCCTCTTTTGTTTTCCCTGTGCGGAATTGTGACGAGCCCCGTGGGGGCGTGTAAGAAAAAACTGTGAAGCTTTTGCCTTAACATTATTATTTCCGGTTTAGTGTCATGATTGTGCATGTCGCTTCGGCACGGTGCTACTTTTCGCTCTCGCAGTAGCTTAGTGCTCTACGCCGACATGACCCAGTCCCCAGGCAGGCTTCAGCAATCGCTGGCATGCCAGGTTGCGATGTCGTGGTCAAGGCCAGGAGTTGAGCGGCCCGAGGTCCGGTAAGATCCCCTGAGATGTGATGCTCAGGAGGTCCCCTTTAGCGTGCAAGCGACTCCCTGAAAGCCGAAAAGGAAAGCGGCATTGCCCAATCGAGATCGTGAGATTCGAAATGTTGGGTCATGAGGTTCACGCCGGTAGGTATGGGGTGACTTATCTTGGCGAGCTCGTAGCAATTCCCTTGCGCAACGCCTTACCATGCCCTGGTGGCGGTGCTTCTAGGCGGAGTCCACGCCGGTTCCCCCTTTTCTCACTCATCTAGATGCTCTACATCCTCGGGTCCCGGTCCTCCAGCAAGGCTCGGCCACCGCTGGTATGCCAGGTCGCGATGCCGTGGTCAAGGCCAGTGGGTGTGGGCTCGAGAGCCGGTAGGAGCCCCTGAGGCGCGATGCTCAAGAACCCCCCTTTAACGTGCAAGCGAATTGCGTGAAAAAGGAGTCGCCAGCGGGGCCGCTCGTAGTCGAGCTCCGGAGGTTCCTGCGAGTTAGTACAAGGAGAACATAACACATAACCACGCTTGCTGTCCTACCGCTGATCTTTCCGCAAGAAAAATGAAGGCACTGAGGATCTGGTGAGGTGACGTGCCCGGGGCAGGCCGCGAGCCAGAGCTCGATCTCTCAGATTTATTAGCGTTGCAGGGACGGACCCAAGCACAAGCGTCGTGCCAGCATGTGTAGCCCCCATTGAGGGATGAGCAAGAGGCGGGTTAGCAACGCACGGAGGCCGCGAAGGGCGAGGAGCACCAAACAGACAGGTGATAATCATAAAGCAACTAATGGAAGAGATAAAGCCAGTTCTGATAGATGCAAAGAATGATACATGCCGCAGGGATGGACCCACACGGCTTGGGGATAATGCAGTCTGAGAGGCGCCCCCAACGGAACAAACCAAAAAATGTCACCTCGCACCGTTGCTGAAGAAGTCTCGAAGTAGCTGGAGACGCGTGCTGCAGAAGTCGCTCCTCACGAGTCGCCCAAGTCCTGAACCTCGCAAGGCTGTGGAGGCCCGGGGGGCTCGTGAGGATCCATCGCCACCTCCGACAGGATCGCCTGGTGCCTGGCCTCATGAGCCGCCAGGACGCCTGCATGTGGCTCTGGTGTGTGGCAGCCCCTTTCAGCAAACCGAAAGACATGCGAACGTAGCTGTGAGGGGGACCCTTGCACCGGCCGACGTGGGACGGCCAGAAGAGCTCCTGAGACGCGGCTCTGTTGAGCCCTGGGATGTTGACATAGACGCGCAGCTTGCTACCCTCGTCAGGGACAGCAGCTGCACTAGGGGGTGGGCGACGACGCTCGCCACGCATGGCTTGCGCCTCCTGTAGCTCCTTGATTGCCTTGGCGATGAACTCCTGAGCGCCTGATGCCTCGCACCCTGCGCTATCCTCGTGGAAGCGCGCGTTGAAGCACGCCTCCACATGGTGCCCGAGTGCCTCCCATGTGACGTTGTCCAGGTCGGAGGCCTTCTAGAGGAGAGCCCCCGAGCCCAGCCCGAGAGGGGCACCGGGCGCGCCTCCCTATGCGAGAGGGGAAGGCGCCCTGTCAGTGGGCGCAGGTCCTAAGGTAGGGCCACTGGCCGCCCCATCCTCCTGAGGTCGGAGTCGGAGCAGCTGCTTCTTCTACTTGGGGACGGCCTCATGAGGGTAGGAAGCACCCTCGCCATCTGGGTTCTCGACCGCCACAGCCTGGTAGGCACACTCAAGGGAGCACATCGCGTCCTTTTTGTCGCAAGTGACCGTGATGACGCCTCCACTCCCCGGCATCTTGACAGCATTGTAGCCATGGTGAGTCGCAGCCATGAACATGGCCAGGGTCGGATACCCAAGGATGGCATTGTACGGGAGGCGAATGTGGGCGACGTCGAAGTCGATGAGCTCAGTGCGGTAGTTGTCACGCTTGCCGAAGGTGACAGGGAGGTGGATCTGCCCTATTGGGGTGGTGGAGCCGTCGGTCACTCCTGAGAAGGGCTTGGTAGGCTAAAGCTAGTCGTACGGTGCCTGGACTCTATCGAACGTCTCGACAGAGAGAACATTGAGCCCCGCCGCCATCGATAAGTGTCTTGGTGACGAGGAAGTTGCTGGTGGTAGGCGAGCAGAGCATCGGGAGGGCACCAGCAGTGGCCACACACTTGAGCTGATCAGTAGAGTCGAAGGTGATGACATACTTGGACCACCTGAGCGGACGCGTTGCCTGGAGCTTGGGGAGGGCCGCGTTCACCTCACGAGCTAACTGCTTGAAGATGCAATGGGAGGCAGGGGCCAGAGCGCCGCCTAGCATGCAAGCAATGGCACGCGACTCTTGGAAGCCCCCAGCCCCATCATCTTGGTGGTGGCCGTCGTTCCTTCTTGGTGGCGGCGGCAGCAGAGGAAGGCCAGTGTTGCCCTGAGGGAGGTCCTCACGAGGCTGATCCCTCCAGGGACCCTCGCGAGGCTGGCCCTGCCAGCGGTCCTCACGAGGCTGATCGCGCCAGTCCTGGCGGGGGTCTCGGTTGTCCCAGCGTCCTCCGCCTCGGCCTCCTCCACGGGCGTAGCCTTGATCGTTGCGCTCGGGGCAACGACAGAGGCGCCCGTCATGGATGGCCCTGAGCTCCTGGCAGTCGTTGGTGTTGTGGCTATGCATGTTGTGGAAGATGCAGAACGGGCGGCTGCTCTTGGATGACTCCGGGTGGTCGCAGCCGCGCTTCATCTCAGGTTCGGCTGCGAGCATAGCTGGCCCCTTGCGCTTCACATCCTTGGCCTTCATTTTCTTGTGTTCTGCATCCGCCTACAGAAGCTCCAAGAGGGAGAGGCGACCTTCCTCAGCTCTCGCACACTTGGTTGCCATGTTGAACATCTCCAGAGCCGTGCACAGGTCCTCGTGTATGGCAAGCTCTTCCTTCATCTTGACATCTCGGACGCCATCGATGAATGCTGAAATGATGGCCTCGTCTGACACCTTGGCAATCTTGAGGCGTAACGCTGTTGAAGTGCTGGATCTATTTTTGCAAGGTCTCCCCTGGCTGCTGCTTGATGCGCCGCAGGTCACCCGCAGCCAGCGGCCGGTCACGAGTGCCCTAGAAGTTGGCGACGAAGCGCTCTCGCATCTCATCCCAGGAGGAGATCAATCCCACGGGGAGGTTCAGGAGCCACGAGCGCGCGCCATCCTTGAGGGCCATGGGAAACCCGTTTGCCATGACCTTCTCATCGCCATTGGCCGCCTTGATGCTCAACTCGTAGAGCTGCAGAAACTCGGCAGGGTCGGGGGTGTCGTCACAGCGCGGAGGTAGGTCGGGCTTGAACTTCCCTGGCCAGACGATGCGGCGTAGCTCCGGGGTGAACGCGCGGCATCCTGCCATGGCCACAGGAGCCCGCTGTGGAGGTGGATCCTGATCTTGGCGCTTGTGCACCACCACCTCGGGCGGCATGCAGTCTTGACGTGGCGGTGCTGGAAGCGCGCGCGCCTCTCCTTGGGGCCGCTGCACCACCTGGCAGATTTCCTCGTCACGGGCCGGCGCCCTGCGCGGTGGGTCATGTCGTGGAGCCTCACGCCTTGGCTCGGGGACGACTCTTGCCTGGGAGGTGGAGGAGGCGCACCGTGGGCCATGTCACCCGCGAGAGGCGGCGGGGGAGGTAGTGAATGGGATGGTGCAGGGGCCTCTCCGGCGACGTTGATGAACTCGGCGATGCGGTCCAGCCAGTCCTCGTAGAGGTCGTCGGTCAGGCGATAGTGCAGGAGCTCGCACGCCATGAGCAACACAGTCTGCACGTTCGCCGGCCCGCGACGAGCATGGGAAGACGAAGCGGCCGCCGGAGTCAGCGACGGAGTGGCGGTGCGTCCATTATGCCCCACAGAAGGCTGCAGCGATGAAGCCTGCTGCTCATGGGCCGCGGGGCCAGTGGTAGCATTGGCCGCAGGCGATGGGGAGCGGCGGGGAGCGTCGTCGCCTGCAGGCGCCGTCTAGATGACGAGGGGGCGAGGGCGGTCCAGTGATCAGCACGAACTCGACGAGCATCAGCCATGGGGACGGCAAAACGAGGGTGGATCGACCGGAGGAAGAGAGGCTCCGACGCACCCCTACCTGGCGTGCCAAATGTCGGATTCCGGGCTCCGCAGACCCTGGATAGATTCGAACTCTGGGGTGCGTGCAAATAGCTCAACCTCCCCAGTCTGCCAACTCGTCGATCTCACGGCCTGGCTCGATGAACTGGAAGGAAATGGGACACAACATTTTACCCAGGTTCGGGCCACCTCGCGGTGTAAAACCCTACTCCTGCTTTGTGGTGGATTAGCCTCGAGGTGGGCTGAGGATGAACTAGTACAGTGGAAGAACAACCTCACGAGGTGTGTTCTTGGGTGAGCTGGTATGTATGAGGATGGACTGGATCCGATCCCTCTCTACGGTGGTGGCTAGGCACTATTTATAGTGGCCTTGGTCCTCTTCCCAAAATGAAGGCGGGAAGGGATCCCACAAGGGCCGAATTCGAAGGGAGACAACTAGTACATCTTGTCTTGACAAAAGGTGGTATTCGCCTGCAAAGCTTCAGGTCGTGACGCCATGATGGGCTCGGCGATGACCTCCGTCCTGCCATCCTGGCGGTCTTGGTCTTGTAGCATGGAAAATGAAACCTTTAGTTGATTCCTCGAGACTCCGCGCCTGCGCTTGCCTCCTTAGCACCAAAGAGGAAACCTACTGCTCTGCGCCCGCTGGCGCCCGCCTGGCCTTGGTCGTCATGGCTTGCGACATCCGAATCTCACGAGGTGAGGGCTTGCATAGAAATCTCCGCTCCTCAGGAGCCAGCCCGAGGAGGCTGCTCCTTCTGGAGGTCTTGACGTCGTCTGCCTCGCGAGGCTTGGCCCCTCGCGAGGATCTTATGCTGTTGGTGCTGAAGATGGGCCATGCCAGGCTGTCGATGGAGCCACGCGATGGGCCGCAGGCAGGCAAGTCTGGGTACCCCGGTTCCCAGAACACCGACAGGTACTATTTAAGCATATATATGGATACAAGAACAAACGAGTTTGTAACAGTTTTTCTTTATGACTTTCAGTTTGTCAACTGAATTGCTTGAGGACAAGCAATGAGTTAAGCTTAGGGGAGTTGATACATCTCTATCGTATCTACTTTTCCAAACACTTTTGCTCTTGTTTTGGACTCTAATTTGCATGAATTGAATAAAACTAAACCGAACTGACGTTGTTTTCAATAGAACTACCATGGTGTTATTTTTGTGCAGAAATAAAACTTCTCGGAATTGGACGAAACTTTTTGGAGATTTTTTGTGGAATATATAAAAAATACTGGAGCCAAGACCCATCGAAGGGGGGGCACCTGCTACCCATAAGGCACCAAGGCGCGCCCTAGTGGCTTGTGGGGCCCACATGGCTCCGTTGACCCTAGTCTCAACCCTATAGATTCCTATTTCCTAAGAAAAAATAAGAGAAGAAGTTTCATTGCATTTTACGACATGGGCCGCCACCACCTCCTCCTCTTCATCGGGAGGCCAGATCTAGAGTCCGCTCGAGTCTCCATAGAGGGGGATTCATCACCATCATCATACCAACCCTTCTTCATCACCAATTTCATGATGCTCACCAGCGGGAGTGAGTAATTCCTTCGTAGGCTTGCTGGATGGTGCCAGATTGGATGAGAGTTATCATGTAATCGAGTTAGTTTCGTTAGGGCTTGATCCCTAGTATTTGAGATTGATGTTGCTATGACTTTGCTATGCTTAATGCTCTTCACTAGGGCCTGAGTGCCATGATTTCATATCTGAACCCTTTATGTATTCATGAATAATTTGTGTTCTTGATCCTATCTTGCATGTTATAGGCACCTATTACGTGTTATGATCCGCATACCTGAAGGTGACAATAATTGGGATTCCTTCCGGTGATTACCATAGTTTGAGGAGTTCATGTATTCACTATGTTTTAATGCTTTGTTCATGTTCTCTATTAAAAGGGGGCCTTAGTATCCCTTAGTTTCCTTATGGACCCTGCTGCCACGGGAGGGTAGGACAAAAGATGTCATGCAAGTTCTTATCGCAAGCACGTATGACTATATACGGAATACATGCCTACATTACATTGATGAATTGGAGCTAGTTGGATGTCGTCCTAGGTTATAACTGTTGCATGATGAATGTCATCCAACATAATTATCCATCATTGATCCAATGCCTACGAGCTTTTCACATATTGATCTTTGCTAAGTTACTACTGCCGTTGTTGCTGCTGTTACAACCACTATAAAACTGCTACTGCCACTGTTATCGCTACCACTGCTATCAAACTATCATATTACTGTGCTACTGATCAGTCTGCTGCAGATATTTAGTTCTCCAAGTGTGGTTGAATTGACAACTCAACTGCTAATACTTGCAAATATTCTTTGGCTCCCCTTGTGTCGAATCAATAAATTTGGGTTGAATACTCTACCCTCGAAAATTGTTGCAATCCCCTATACTTGCGGGTTATCAGACAACACCTACACACATAAAAGCAAATACTGGCACCCAACGCGGGCAAGAGGGTTGTTAATCCCCTTGAACTCGTTACTTGCAAGGATTAATTCTAATAGTGATAGATAGATAAAAAAGAAGAGTAACAATAAAAAGTATAAAATTATAGCAAAGTTTTTTTTTGTTTTTTAGCAATATGATAAAAGTAGACCCGGGGCCATTATTTTCACTAGAGGCTTCTCTCTCGAACACATAGCATACGATGCGTAAATAAATTACTATTGGACAATTGATAGAAAAGCACATCGTTATGACGTATTCATGGCAATGATCATGTATATAGGCATCACATCTGAGACAAGTAGACCGACTCCTGCCTGCATCTACTACTATTACTCCACCAATCGACCGCTATCCAACATGCATCTATGGTATTAAGTTCATGAAAACGGAGTAACGCCTTAAGCAAGATGACATGATGTAGACAAAGTAAATCCAATCAATATGAATAAACCCCGTTGTTTTACCCTTCATGGAAACAATACAAATACATGTCTTGTCCCTTCTGTCACTGGGATATAGAGCACCGCAAGATTGAACCCATCACAAAGCACCTCTCCCGTTGAAGATATATCATTCTAGTTGACCAAACCAAACTGATAGATCAAAGAGAAATACAAAGCTATAACAATCATGCATAATAAAGTTCAGAAAAGACAATTACATTCAATGAATAATCTGATCATAAACCCACAATTCATTGGATCCGAACAAACACACCGCAAAAGAATATTGCATCGGATAGAACTACTAGCTATGGACCTGTAGGTCTGTGGTGAACTACTCATGCATCATCGAAAAGCAGCAAGGATGATGTACAAGCCCTCTGTGATCGATTCCCCCTCCGGCAGAGTACCGGAAAAGGCCTCCATATGGGATCGCGGAAGAAAAGAAGTTTTAGGTGGAGGAAAAAGTGTTTCAGGTGGCTGTCTATTGGTTTGGGAATATATATGTGAATGTTATAGAGGTGTAATTAGGTCAAACGAAGTTGCATGGGGCCCACAAGCTCAGGGGGCGTGCCCTGTGAGCTCATGGCTCTCTCGTAGCTCTTCTGGGCTCTTCCTAAACCTTCTAGGGTCCTTTCTGGTCCAGAAAAAATCACCGTAAAGTTTCATTGTGTTTAGACTTCATTTGGTATTCATTTTCTGAAAAGCCAAAAACAAGCAGAAAACATTAACTGGCACTGGGCACTGGGTTAATAGGTTAGTCCCAAAAAAGGATATAAAATAGCATAAAAACACATATAAAGCATCTAAGATGGATAATTTAATAGTATCAAACAATAAAAAAATTATAGATACATTGGAGACGTATCAGCTGACGATGTCATGCTGTTCTTTAAACCAACGGAGCTCGAGACATGCACTTGTGGAGCCATTTGGGCAGGCATTTGGGTTGACAGTCAACATGAACAAAAGCAAGACACTGCCCATACGATGCTCTTAGGAGGACATGGATGCAGTATGTGCATCAACTGATTGCGCGACCCCATCGTTTCCAAGCACCTACTTGGGACTACCATTGACGATAAGAAAACAAACAGCGGATCAGATGCAAGGGCTGGTGGATAAACTTGTAGACTGCCTCCCTCACTGGAAGGCGGCAAATGCTTCCGAAGAGTGGACGTCTCACCCTCATGCAAGTTCTGTGTGCAATACCAATACACTCCATGCTTGCCCTAGATCTACCAGCAAAAATCATCACATCGCTTACCAAAATCTGACGAGGATTTCTTTGATGTGGCAAGAAGGAAGCAACGAGTAGCAACTGTGTAGTCGCTTGGGATAATGTATGCAGGCCAGAGTGGGCGGGTGATACGTCCATTTTGCATCATGCTTTTATATCGATATTTATTACATTATGGGCTGTTATTACACATTATGTTATAATACTTATGCCTATTCTCTCTTATTTTACAAGGTTTGCATGAAGAGGGAGAATGCCGGCAGCTGGAATTCTGGGCTGGAAAGGAGCAAATATTAGAGACCTATTCTGCACAACTCCAAAAGTCCTGAAACTTCACGGAGGCACGTTTTGGAATATATAAAAAATACTGGCGAAAGAATCAACCAGAGGGGCCCACACCCTGGCCACGAGGGTGGGGGGCACGCCCCCTGTCTCGTGGGCCCCCTGGCAGGCCTCCGGTGCCCATCTTCTACTATATGAAGTCTTTTGTCCTAGAAAAAATAAGGAGGAAGCTTTCGGGACGAAGCACCGCCGCCACGAGGCGGAACCTGGCGAAACCAATCTAGGGCTCCGGCGGAGCTGTTCTGCCGGGGAAACATCCCTCCGGGAGGGGGAAATCATCACCATCGATCCTCTCATCGGGAGGGGGTCAATCTCCATCAACATCTTCACCAGCACCATCTCCTCTCAAACCCTAGTTCATCTCTTATATCCAATCTTTGTCCCAAAACCTCAGATTGGTACCTGTGGGTTGCTAGTAGTGTTGATTACTCCTTGTAGTTGATGCTATTTGGTTTATTTGGTGGAAGATCATATGTTCAGATCCTTTATGCATATTAATACCCCTCTGATTATGAACATGAATATGATTTGTGAGTAGTTACGTTTGTTCCCGAGGACATGGGAGAAGTCTTGCTATAAGTAGTCATGTGAATTTGGTATTCGTTCGATATTTTGATGAGATGTATGTTGTCTTTCCTCTAGTGGTGTTATGTGAACGTCGACTACATGACACTTCACCATTGTTTGGGCCTAGAGGAAGGCATTGGGAAGTAATAAGTAGATGATGGGTTGCTAGAGTGACAGAAGCTTAAACCCTAGTTTATGCGTTGCTTCGTAAGGGGCTGATTTGGATCCATATGTTTCATGCTATGGTTAGGTTTACCTTAATACTTCTTTTGTAGTTGCGGATGCTTGCAATAGGGGTTAATCATAAGTGGGATGCTTGTCCAAGGAAGGGCAGTACCCAAGCACCGGTCCACCCACATATCAAATTATCAAAGTAACGAACGCGAATCATATGAGCGTGATGAAAACTAGCTTGACGATAATTCCCATGTGTCCTCGGGAGCGTTTTCCTTCATATAAGAGTTTGTTCAGGCTTGTCCTTTGCTACAAAAAGGATTGGGCCATCTTGCTGCACCTTATTTACTTTTATTACTTGTTACCCGTTACAAATTACCTTATCACAAAACTATCTGTTACCGATAATTTCAGTGCTTGCAGAGAATACCTTACTGAAAACCGCTTGTCATTTCCTTCTGCTCCTCGTTGGGTTCGACACTCTTACTTATCGAAAGGACTATGATAGATCCCCTATACTTGTGGGTCATCAAGAATCTTTTCTGGCGCCGTTGCCGGGGAGTGAAGCGCCTTTGGTAGGTGGAATTTGGTAAGGAAAAATTTATATAGTGTGCTGAAATTTACTGTCACTTGTTACTATGGAACATAATCCTTTGAGGGGCTTGTTCGGGGTATCTTCACCCCGACCAGTAGAGCAAAGAGTTGCTCCTCAACCTACTGAACCTACTGAAAATGTTTACTTTGAAATTACTTCGGGTATGATAGAGAAACTGCTAGCTAATCCTTTTACAGGAGATGGAACATTGCATCCCGATTTGCACCTAATCTATGTGGATGAAGTTTGTGGATTATTTAAGCTTGCAGGTATGCCCGAGGATGTTATCAAGAAGAAGGTCTTCCCTTTATCTTTGAAGGGAAAGGCATTGACATGGTTTAGGCTATGTGATGATATGGGATCATGGAACTACAACCGATTGAAACTGGAATTTCATCAGAAGTTTTATCCTATGCATCTTGTTCATCGTTATTGTAATTATATATATAATTTTTGGCCTCGCGAAGGAGAAAGCATCGCTCAAGCTTGGGGGAGGCTTAAGTCAATGTTATATTCATGCCCCAATCATGAGCTCTCAAGAGAAATTATTATTCAAAATTTTTATGCTCGGCTTTCTCTCAATAATCGCTCCATGCTCGATACTTCTTGTACTGGTTCTTTTATGATGAAGACTATTGAATTCAAATGGGATTTATTGGAAAGAATTAAACGCAACTCTGAAGATTGGAACCTCGACGAAGGTAAGGAGTCAGGTATAACCCCTAAGTTTGATTGTGTTAAATCTTTTATGGACACCGATGTTTTCCGTGAATTTAGCACTAAATATGGACTTGACTCTGAGATACTAGCTTCTTTCTGTGAATCCTTTGCTACTCATGTTGATCTCCCTAAGGAGAAGTGGTTTAAATATAATCCTCCCATTGAAGTAAAAGTAGTTGAACCTATTAAAGTTGAAGAAAAGACTATCACTTATAATGTTGATCCTATTGTTCCTACCGCTTATATTGAGAAACCACCCTTCCCTGTAAGAATAAAGGATCATGCTAAAGCTTCAAATGTGGTTCGTAAGAGTAATACTAGAACACCTACACCCCCTGAGCAAATTAAAGTTGAACCTAGTATTGCTATGGTTAAAGATCTCTTGGCCGATAATATTGATGGGCATGTTATTTATTTCTGTAATGAAGCTGCTAGAATTGCTAGACCCGATACTAAGGGTAAACATAAACCTGTTGTTGGCATGCCTGTTATTTCTGTTAAAATAGGAGATCATTGTTATCATGGCTTATGTGATATGGGTGCTAGTGCAAGTGCAATACCTCATTCCTTATACAAAGAAATTATGCATGATATTGCACCTGCTGAGATGAAGACATTGATGTTACAATTAAGCTTCCCAATAGAGATACTATTTCACCAGTTGGGATTGTTAGAGATATTGAAGTCTTGTGTGGGAAAGTTAAATATCCTACTGATTTTCTTGTTCTTGGTTTCCCACAAGATGACTTTTATCCCATTATATTTGGTAGGCCCTTCTTGAATACTGTTAATGCTAAGATAGACTGCGAAAAGGATATTGTTACCGTTGGATTAGGGGATATGTCTCATGATTTTAATTTTGCTAAATTTCGTAGACAACCCCATGATAAAGAATTGCCTAGTAAAGATGAAATTATTGGTCTTGCTTCTATTGCCATGCCTCCTAATGATCCTTTAGAACAATATTTGCTAGACCATGAAAATGATATGTTTATGAATGAAAGAAGGGAAATAGATGAAGTATTCTTTAAACAGGGACCTATTTTGAAACACAACTTGCTTGTTGAAATTCTAGGGGATTCTCCTCCACCCAAGGGTGATCCTGTGTTTGAGCTTAAACCATTACCTGATACTCTTAAATATGCTTATCTTGATGAAAAGAAGATATATCATGTTATTATTAGTGCTAACCTTTCAGAGCAGGAAGAAGAGAAATTATTGAAAACTCTGAAGAAGCACCGTGCTGCTATTGGATATACTCTTGATGATCTTAAGGGCATTAGTCCCACTCTATGCCAACACAAGATAAAATTGAAGAAAGACGCTAAACCGGTTGTTGATCACCAACGACGGTTAAATTCTAAGATGAAAGAAGTGGTAAGAAAAGAAATACTAAAGCTTCTGGAGGCAGGTATAATTTATCCCGTTGCTGATAGTCAGTGGGTAAGTCCTGTCCATTGTGTCCCTAAGAAGGGAGGTATTACTGTTGTTCCTAATGATAAAGATGAATTGATCCCACAAAGAATTGTTACAGGTTATAGAATGGTAATTGATTTCCGCAAATTAAATAAAGCTACTAAAAAGGATCATTACCCTTTACCTTTTATTGATCAAATGCTAGAAAGATTATCCAAACATACACATTTTTGCTTTCTAGATGGTTATTCTGGTTTCTCTCAAATACCTGTGTCAAAAGAGGATCAAGAAAAGACCACTTTTACTTGCCCTTTCGGTACCTTTGCTTATAGACGTATGCCTTTTGGTTTATGCAATGCACCTGCTACCTTTCAAAGATGTATGACTGCTATATTCTCTGACTTTTGTGAAAAGATTGTTGAGGTTTTCATGGATGATTTCTCCGTTTATGGAACTTCTTTTGATGATTGCTTAAGCAACCTTGATCGAGTTTTGCAGAGATGTGAAGAAACTAATCTTGTCTTGAATTGGGAGAAGTGCCACTTTATGGTTAATGAAGGTATTGTCTTGGGGCATAAAATTTCTGAAAGAGGTATTGAAGTTGATAAAGCTAAAGTTGATGCTATTGAAAAGATGTCGTGTCCTAAGGACATTAAAGGTATAAGAAGTTTCCTTGGTCATGCCGGTTTTTATAGGAGGTTCATTAAAGACTTCTCAAAAATTTCTAGGCCTCTGACTAATCTCTTACAAAAAGATGTTCCTTTTGTCTTTGATGATGATTGTGTAGAAGCATTTGAAATACTTAAGAAAGCTTTGGTTTCTGCACCTATTGTTCAGCCTCCTGATTGGAATTTACCCTTTGAAATTATGTGTGATGCTAGTGATTATGCTGTAGGTGCTGTTCTAGGACAAAGAGTTGATAAGAAATTAAATGTTATCCAATATGCTAGTAAAACTCTAAACAGTGCCCAGAGAAATTATGCTACTACTGAAAAAGAATTTTTAGCAGTTGTATTTGCTTGTGATAAGTTTAGACCTTATATTGTTGATTCTAGAGTAACTGTTCACACTGATCATGTTGCTATTAAATATCTTATGGAAAAGAAAGATGCTAAACCTAGACTTATTAGATGGGTTCTCTTACTACAAGAATTTGATTTGCATATTATTGATAGAAAGGGAGCTGAGAACCCCGTTGCAGACAACTTGTCTAGGTTAGAGAATGTTGTTGATGACCCACTACCTATTGATGATAGCTTTCCTGATGAACAATTAGCTGTCATAAATACTTCTCGTACTGCTCCATGGTATGCTGATTATGCTAATTACATTGTTGCTAAATTTATACCACCTAGTTTCACATACCAGCAAAACAAAAAGTTTTTCTATGATTTAAGACATTACTTCTCGGATGACCCACACCTTTATAAAGAAGGAGTAGATGGTGTTATTAGACATTGTGTACATGAGCATGAACAGGAACAGATCCTACACAAGTGTCACTCCGAGGCTTATGGAGGACACCATGCTGGAGATAGAACTGCACATAAGGTATTGCAATCCGGTTTTTATTGGCCTACTCTCTTCAAAGATGTCTGTAAGTTTGTTTTGTCTTGTGATGAATGTCAAAGAATTGGTAATATTAGTAGACATCAAGAAATTCCTATGAACTATTCACTTGTTATTGAACCATTTGATATTTGGGGCTTTGATTAAATGGGACTGTTTCCTTCCTCTAATGGGTATACACATATCTTAGTTGCTGTTGATTACGTTACTAAGTGGGTAGAAGCTATTCCAACTAGTAGTGCTTATCATAACACCTCTATTAAGATGCTTAAAGAAGTTATTTTTCTGAGGTTTGGAGTCCCTAGATATTTAAAGACTGATGGTGGTTCTCATTTTATTCATGGTGCTTTTCGTAAAATGCTTGCTAAGTATGATGTTAATCATAGAATTGCATCTCCATATCACCCACAGTCTAGTGGTCAAGTAGAACTTAGTAATAGAGAGCTCAAATTAATTTTGCAAAAGACTATTAATAGATCTAGAAAGAATTGGTCCAAGAAACTTGATGATGCATTATGGGCCTATAGAACTGCATATAAAAATCCTATGGGTATGTCTCCGTATAAAATGGTTTATGGAAAAGCATGTCACTTACCTCTCGAACTAGAACATAAGGCATATTGGGCCATTAAAGAGCTCAACTATGATTTCAAACTAGCTGATGAGAAGAGGCTATTTGACATTAGCTCACTTGATGAGTGGAGAACCCAAGCCTATGAGAATGCCAAACTGTTTAAAGAAAAAGTTAAAAGATGGCATGACAAAAGGATACAAAAGCGTGAGTTTAATGTAGGTGATTATGTTTTGCTATACAACTCTCGTTTAAGATTTTTTGCAGGAAAACTCCTCTCTATATGGGAAGGTCCTTACATTATCGAGGAGGTCTATCGCTCCGGTGCCATAAAAATCAACAACTTCAAGGGCAGAAACCCGAAGGTGGTGAACGTCAAAGAATCAAACATTATATCTCAGGTAATCCCATAAATGTTGAAACTAATGTTATTGATACCGTAACCCCGGAGGAGTACATAAGGGACATGTTGGGGATATTACTACTGGGTGTAAACCGGCCAGGAGAGGTCGGATTATCCCTATAATGAGTTATTATATTTGAAGCCCATGAAGACAAAGATGATGACGCTTTGTGAAGGCCCAGGGCCTAAAGGCAGATTAAGGCCTATAGTCATAAACCGACCTTGATATGTATGCTTGTATTGTAAGGCAGAAATAGTAGAGACCGGGCTAGACACGTTTATGAGTCGGCCTCAGAACTCTGTAAACCGATGGGCGTCAACCCATGTATATAAGGGGACGACCCGGCGGCGGTTTAGGGATAACAGACAACAACTCGAGACTCAGGCAAAGCGTATTCACTCCCTGGTCATCGAAACCCTAGCAATTCCACAACAACTGGATTAGGCCTTTACCTTCACCGCAAGGGGCCGAACCAGTATAAACTCTCTGTGTCCCTTGTCTGCTTTAACCCCTTTAAGCTAACCCGTTGCGATGGCTCCACGACTAAGTCCCTTCACGAGGACATCTGCCGTGACAAAACCACGACAGTTGGCGCCCACCGTGGGGCTATCGCATGATGGTTTCGAGTTCTTAGAGGGCAGATTCGAAGGTCTCAAGGGTTACGCTGTGGGTCGGATGACCAAGAGTCGTCGCGGCAAGCTCTACATCGATGACGCAGGCTGGGGCCCCGAGGCCGGCTCAATCGAGTACGGGTACCGGGTCCCCTTCGGCGGCATCCACGTTTTCATTGGCAAGATCGGCGAATCGGGCCCTGAGCCAGACATCTGCACCAACATCATCGAGACGGCTCAGCGTGCGAGATCTGCCCGGGTTAAGCCTGTCATGAAGCGTGCCTTCGTGGGAGTCATCCACGGAGTGGAATCTGAGGATAGATCGGAATCTGGCGAAACCGTCTTTATTCCGGCGACGAGTCATCGACCGGAGAGACCGAGTCATTGTACCAATTGCAAGATGGACGGATTGGGGGCTGTTCCGATGGCGACAGTATTCCGGACCCCTTTGATCCGCCAAACCGGGTTGCGATCTTCATGGTCGGTACACAGCCAGCACTCCACTCTTCAACTGCGGCGGCGATGATTTCCGGATCAGTAGGAGCGACAGCGGCGGGGGCAGGAGGCCCTGTGCGACTGCCGGCTTAGGTTTTATCTGATTTATTTGACGCCTTGGCAGCACTGATGGCGGAGGTTAATCCGGTGAATCAAGATGAGCATAATGCGGAAATTGCGAAGGTGAAAGATCGGATAACCCAGGCCAAGGCCGGCCTGGCAGCTGAGGACACCAGGATGGCTGCCGAACGGGCCACATTGGATGCACAGGCTTACCGGCTTATGCTGGATCAGAGCGCGTCAAACGATGTCATGAGGAGAAGATACCGGTCTCACCTACCGCCAGTTTATGGGGCCAGAAACCTCTTTAATACCCCAGGAGCAAGGACCAGTAATCCGCCAGTGATAAACCGGGCAGAGGCACCCGGAACGGGAGCGCCGGTTCAGCCGCGTCCAACAGATCCACCCCGTCAGAACAACGGTCCGTCATAGCACGTCCCAACACCGCCGGGTCACTACTCTAACCCGATGGATAACATTGTCGCTGCCGCTTCACGACTGGCGGCTCTCCCGATCGAAGGCGAGTCCCCAGTAGCGGTCGAGATGCGACGGGCTAGGGAGCTCCTTCAGACAGCTTTAACTCAGCAGCAGGCTTACTCATATAGTCGCGAAAGGATTCATTCTACTCCCCGCCCAAGCCGGAGTTACAGCAGGCATATCGATGAACTGGCCGTGTCGAGCAGTGCGCGAAACCGTGATCCGCCTCGGGTCATAACCCGGCGGGGGGCGGCGGTGATGCTTAGGATGTGGTGGATCGTGCTAGGGCACGTCGAGAGGCCGAGTTAGCGGCGCAGCATGAGGCCCGCCAACTTACTCCGGTTCGTCCAACCACGTCGATGGAACCAGGGGTTACTTCCAGCTCTTTGGGAGTGCCGTGTCTCATCCCAGCACTGCGCAACGTGCGCCTGCCCAAGGATTTCAAAGGCCCACGTAAGGTGTCGAATTACACCGCCGATTTATCCCCTGAGTCATGGGTCGAAAGCTATGAGATGGCAATGGAGATGTTGGATGTGGACGATGCAGCATGTGCTAAATACTTTACCATGATGTTGGAGGGAACGGCTCACACTTGGTTGAAAAATTTGCCAGCTAACTCCACTGGGTCATGGGCCGAATTGAGGGGCCGGTTTATTCAGAATTTCAAAGACACGTGCAAGCAGCCCATGTCGATTGTGGACTTGGCTGCCTGTGTTCAAGAGAAAGGAGAATCAACAACCCATTGGGTGCGCCGGGTTTCACAAATCTTGCATTCATCAGACCGCATCAATGCTGACACAGCAGTTTTGACGTTGGAAGGCAATTGCCGGTTTACACCTCTGAAGTTGAAATTGGGACGACTCAAACGTCACTGCAATGACATGGGGACTCTTATGGATGCTCTGGTGAAGTATGCCGACTCTGATAGTACCAAGGATCCCGAGTCTGACGATGACAAGACAGGGAAGGGAAAGAAGAGCAGCAATACCAAGGGGCAGCAGCATAACCCGGCAGGTCATGGAAACAACGGTAAGCGTAAAGCGGATAACAGTTTGGATTTTGTGGCTAATACCAACGCGCAGGACAAGGGCCAGCGGCGTAAGGGTAAACCGCCCCGGCGTAGTGGAGGACCAAATCCTAACCCGGAGCACCTGTCTTATCTGTTAAACCAGCCTTGGTATGTGGTACGGTAAGTAAACCAACTCCAAAACAGTTCTAATAGCAATTTTTCTCATTTTGGAATATTTCAGAAAATAGGAAAATAAGAAGTAGTCCGAAGAGGACACGAGGCATCCACGAGGGTGGAGCCCCCCCCCCCCCCGCCTCGTGGGCACCTCGTATGCCCTACGGACTCCGTTTTCTTGCACGATACTTCTTTTGGTCGGTAAAAAATCATTATATAATCTCCCGAAGGTTTTGACCACTGTACCACGCAAATATCTCCTGTTTTTGTTTAGAGCTGTTTCTGCCACAGATTAGATCAAGATGTCTTCTCAAGAGTCAGTCAGGGAGAGCCGGGTGTCTCATCCGACACTAGGACCAGGAGCAAACAGTGATGCTGACCACTTTGGGCCATCAACGGAGGAAGAGATGGAGGCCGACTTGAAAAGGATAGATACTATGGAGGAGGATCAAGAAGTTACTTCTCGTTTCCGAGCCGGATTCATGATGGGGGAACTACAGAGCTCAGCTATTCAAACTCGGTTATCCCCTCCAATGTTAGATTTCTCTCTTATGAAAATATGAAAAAGAGTGTTACTTGTTCTCCCGCAGCTATGCAACATCCATGGGTGAAAGGAGCTTTAGCCGTCATGGGTAAGCTCCGTAAGGAAATAATGGACCTCAAGCAGCAAGTCAATAAGCTCGAGGAAGAGAATCGTATCCTGAGGGGCATCATCACCAAGAATATCACATCACCACCTCTGAAGAAAGAGACATAAATACATGGGTATGGGCACTCCCCTTGGCAACTGCCAAGCTTGGGGGAGGTGCCCCGGTATCTTTACCTTTTTCTTGGTTCGATCCTTTTGGTAATATCTTGATCTAGTAGAATAAAGTTTTAGTATGATCTAGTTTTGAGTTTTGCTTTATGATCCTTCTATGTAATCGAGTTCGTGAGCTATATATAATAAAGATTAGTTTTGAGTCAAGGGCTTGGTTATCTTGCTATGATCTAGAGGGAATAAAAGAAAAAATAATAAGAATTAAAGAGATAATAATGATCTTATGAAGAGTAATGACTTCACATATAAAAGAGTATGATCAATAAAAGTTGTTGAGAGTTGACAAACATAGTTTTGGTCATTGGTGCAATTAATAGGAAGTAATAAAGAAAGAGAGGTTTTCACATATAAATACACTATCTTGGACATCCTTTATGATTGTGAGCACTCATTAAAATATGACATGCTAAAAAGTTGATGTTGGACAAGGAAGACAACGTAATGGATTATGTTTTCTTATATGCGAAATAAAGTATATTGTCATGGATCATCCAACATGTTGAGCTTGCCTTTCTCTCTCATGCTAGCCAAATTCTTTGCACCAAGTAGAGATACTACTTGTGCTTCTGAATATCCTTAAACCCAGTTTTGCCATGAGTGTCCACCATACCTACCTATGGATTGAGTAAGATCCTTCAAGTAAGTTGTCATTGTTGCATGCAATAAAAATTGCTCTCTAAATATGTATGATTTATTAGTGTGGAGAAAATAAGCTTCTGCATAATAAAGGTCCATATCACAAGTGGCAATATAAAGTGACGTTCTTCCGCATTAAGATTTTATGCATCCAACCACAAAAACACATGACAACCTCCGCTTCCCTCTACGAAGGGCCTATCTTTTACTTTTGTCTTATACCTTGTACAAGAGTCATGGTGATCTTCACCTTTCCTTTTTACATTTTATCCTTTGGCAAGCACATTGTGTTGGAAAGATCCTGATATATATATCCAATTGGATGTAAGTTAGCATGAACTATTATTGTTGACATTACCCTTGAGGTAAAAGGTTGGGAGGCAACACTATAAGCCCCTATCTTTCTCTGTGTCCGATTAAAACTCCATAACCATAAGTATTGCGTGAGTGTTAGCAATTGTGAAAGACTAAATGATAGTTGAGTATGTGGACTTGCTGAAAAGCTCTTATATTGACTCTTTCCTATGTTATGATAAATTGCAATTGCCTCGATGACCTAGACCATAGTTTGTTAGTTTTCAATGAAGTTTCTGATTCATACTTGACATTGTGAATAGATTCTTACTTTAGCATAAGAAATCATATGGCAATATATGTTGCTGTTATAAGAATGATCATGATGCCCTCATGTCCGTATTTTATTTTATCGACACCTCTATCTCTAAACATGTGGACATATTTTTCGTTATCGGTTTCCGCTTGAGGACAAGCGAGGTCTAAGCTTGGGGGAGTTGATACGTCCATTTTGCATCATGCTTTTATATCGATATTTATTACATTATGGGCTGTTATTACACATTATGTCACAATACTTATGCCTATTCTCTCTTATTTTACAAGGTTTGCATGAAGAGGGAGAATGTCGGCAGCTGGAATTCTGGGCTGGAAAAGGAGCAAATATTAGAGACCTGTTCTGCACAACTCCAAAAGTCCTGAAACTTCACGTAGGCACGTTTTGGAATATATAAAAAATACTGTCGAAAGAATCAACCAGAGGGGGCCCACACCCTAGCCACGAGGGTGGGGGCGCGCCCCCTGTCTCGTGGGCCCCCTGGCAGGCCTCCGGTGCCCATCTTCTGCTATATGAAGTCTTTCGTCCTAGAAAAAATGAGGAAGCTTTCGGGACGAAGCACCGCCGCCATGAGGCGGTACCTGGCGAAAGCAATCTAGGGCTCCGGCGGAGCTGTTCTGCCGGGGAAACATCCCTTCGGGAGGGGGAAATCATCACCATCGATCCTCTCATCGGGAGGGGGTCAATCTCCATCAACATCTTCACCAGCACCATCTCCTCTCAAACCCTAGTTCATCTCTTGTATCCAATCTTTGTCCCAAAACCTCATATTGGTACATGTGGGTTGCTAGTAGTGTTGATTACTCCTTGTAGTTGATGCTAGTTGGTTTATTTGGTGGAAGATCATATGTTCAGATCCTTTATGCATATTAATACCCCTCTGATTATGAACATGAATATGATTTGTGAGTAGTTACGTTTGTTCCTGAGGACATGGGAGAAGTCTTGCTATAAGTACTCATGTGAATTTGGTATTCGTTCGATATTTTGATGAGATGTATGTTGTCTTTCCTCTGGTGGTGTTATGTGAACGTCGACTACATAACACTTCACCATTGTTTGGGCCTAGAGGAAGGTATTCGGAAGTAATAAGTAGATGATGGGTTGCTAGAGTGACAGACGCTTAAACCCTAGTTTATGCGTTGCTTCGTAACGGGCTGATTTGGATCCATATGTTTCATGCTATGGTTAGGTTTACCTTAATACTTCTTTTGTAGTTGCGGATGCTTGCAATAGGGGTTAATCATAAGTGGGATGGTTGTCCAAGGAAGGGTAGTACCCAAGCACCGGTCCACCCACATATCAAATTATCAAAGTAACGAACGCGAATCATGTGAGCGTGATGAAAACTAGCTTGACGATAATTCCCATGTGTCCTCGGGAGCGTTTTCCTTCATATAAGAGTTTGTTCAGGCTTGTCCTTTGCTACAAAAATGATTGGGCCATCTTGCTGCACCTTTTTTACTTTTATTACTTGTTACCCGTTACAAATTACCTTGTCATAAAACTATCTGTTACCGATAATTTCAGTGCTTGCAGAGAGTACCTTACTGAAAACCGCTTGTCATTTCCTTCTGCTCCTCGTTGGGTTCGACACTCTTACTTATCGAAAGGACTATGATAGATCCCCTATACTTGTGGGTCATCAGCGGGCGGACTAGGGATCCCAAACCTGAGGTGGCTAAATAAGGCATTGCAAGCCCGATGGCCCTGGGTTCAGAGGAGCTACAAAGAAAGACCCTGTGCAGACTTTCATATCACCGTGCGGGCTGAATTGTTGGCACTGTTCCACGCAGCAGCAAGAGCATCGGTGAGCAATGGCAAGACCACTTTATTTTGGGAGGATAGGTGGATTGATGACTTTAGGATCAGTGAGCTCGCTCCAAGCATATATGGTCGAATCCCGAAGCGACCTAGAAGCACGAGACTAGTTTCTGACGCAACCGCAAATGATACATGGGCAAGAGACATTGGACAGGACCTCACGACTGTGGCATTAGATGAGTTTCTCAGATTGTGGCCTAGGGTGGTGGCCATGCGACTCAAGGAGGAGGTGGAAGATTCGGTTTCCTCGGCCTGGGAAAAAGAGGGGCACTTTTCGGCTAGGTCTACATATGCGGCCAAGTTCATGGGCCTCGAAGTGTCGCCAACAACACCGTTCACTTGGAAGACTAGAGCACCCATGCAATGCCGATCTTCTCCTGGCTTGCCATCCAGAAATGATGCTGGACATCTGACAGACTAGCCAAACGTGGGCTACCTCATCAGGATGCATGTCCACTTTGTGATCAACAGGACGAAACAATTCAACACCTCCTAATGTCGGCGTCCTAGGAACGGGGGTATCCAGACTTGCCTGCCTACGGCCCATGGTGTGGCTCCACTAGCGGCCTGGCACGGCCCATCTTCAACAGCAACCACTCAAGACCCTCGCGAGGCGGACAACACCAAGACCTCCTCAGGGGCAGCCTCACTAGGCTGGCTCCCGAGGAGCGGAGATATCTATGCAAGGGGCACCTCGCGAGGTTCACGTAACGTGAGCCATGACGATCAAGGCCAGGCGGGTGCCAGCGGGCGCAGAGTACCAGTTTCCTCTTTGGTGCTAAAGGGGCAAGCGCAGGCGAGGAGTCCCGAGGCATCAAGCAAAGGTTTCCCTATCGGTGCAACGAGACCAAGACCAGCAGGACGGCAGGACGGAGGTCATCGCGAAGCCCACAGCTACATCACCACTAGAGCCTTTGGCAGGCGAAGACCACCTTTTGCCAGGATAGCTTGTACTAGTTGTCTCCCTTCAAATATGGCCCTTGTGGGATCCCTTCCCGCCTAATATTTGGGAAGAGGACCAACGCCTCTATAAATAGGACTAGCCACCACCATAGGAGCAACTGACCTTGGATTGGATCCATTCCACCAAGGCCATCCCACCAGCTCACCGAGCTCAAGAACACCTCTCCTCAGGGGGATGTTCTTACCTTGTACTTGTCCATCCTCAGCCTACAAGGCAATCCACCACACCACACTGGAGTAGGGTATTACACCGCAACGGTGGCCTGAACCACTATAAACTCTTGTGTCTCTTGTTCTTTGGGTTCGTCGAGCTAGGCCTAGAGATCGTTGTGCAAGCGAGCTAGGGAGAGAGAGTTCTTCGTGCGCACCCCTGTGTTCGAACCTCAAGGGTTTGCCGGAACCCGTAATCCGACATTTGGCGCGCCAGGTAGGGGGTGCGCCGAAGCCTATCTTCCATCGACCGACGCACCACTGCTCCGCCGCATCCATGGCTAACGCTCGCCAAGCCCGTGCTGAACGCCGGGCCGCCCTTGCCGCTCGCGTCACTCAGACGGCGCCCGTTGGCAAACCTCTCCGCCGTTCTCCGTCACTCGCTGCCAACGCTGCCACCCGCCCGGCCGAAAACGAGCAGCAAGCCTCGTCGCTGCACCCTTCTGTGCGGCGGGACGGACGCACCGCCACCCCGTCGCTGACTTCGGCCGGCTCGTCATCCCATGCTCGTCGCGCGCCCACGGACGCGCAGGCCGCGTTGCTCATGGCACGTGAGCTCCTGCGTTACCGCCCGGTCGACGACCTCTACGAAGATTGGCTGGACCGCACCGCCAAGCTCGTTAGCGCCGCTGGAGACTCTCCTGCACCGTCCCTCTCGCTACCTCGCCCACCTCCAGCTGCGGGTGATGTATCCCATGGAGCGCCTCCACCACCTCCGCATCAAGACGCCGCCCTCGCACCAAGGCGCGCAGCCTTGCGGCGCGACCCACCACGCAGGACGCCCATGCACAAAGAAGGAAGTTGCCAAGAAGTCCCTCGGCCGCAAGAAAACGCTCCTGCGCTCCCAGCACCACCGCGTTAAGACCGCGTACCGCCTGCAGCGGTGGCGCGTGAATACCAGGACCAGGCTCCGCCTCCTCGACAGGCTCCGGTGACCACAGCGGGCTGTCGTGCCTTCACTCCCGAGCTGCGCAGCGTTGTTTGGCCAAGCAAGTTCAAGCCCGACCAGCCTCCGCGCTATGACGACACCCCTGACCCTGCTGAGTTCCTGCAACTATACGAGCTAAGCATCGAGGCAGCCAACGACGACGAGAAGGTCATGGCAAACTGGTTTCCCATGGCCCTCAAGGATGGCGCGCGCTGGTGGCTCCTGAACATGCCCGCGGGATCGATCTCCTCCTGGGGCAAGATGCGTGAGCGTTTCGTCGCCAACTTCCAAGGCACTCGCGACCGCCTGCCTGACGCTGGCGACCCGCGGCGCATCAAGCAGCAACCAGGGGAGACCTTGCAGAAGTACATCCAGCGCTTCAACAGCGTCCACCTCAAGATCCCCAAGGTGACGGACGAGGCCATCATCTCCGCGTTCTCCGATGGCGTCCGCGACGTCAAGATGAAGGTGGAGCTCGCCATCCACGAGGACCTATGCACGGCCCTGGAAATGTTCAACATGGCAACCAAGTGCGCAAGGGCTGAGGAAGGCCGCCTTTCTCTCCTCGAGCTCCCAGCTGCCGACCAGGAGGACAAGAAGGCCAAGATCAAGGACGTGAAGCGCAAGGGGGCTGCCGTGCTCGCGACGGAGCCAGAGATGAAGCGCGGCCGCGACCACCCTGAGTCGTCCAAGGCCAACCGCCCGTTCTGCGCCTTCCTCATAGCGCTCATACATGCACATTCAGTGGGAGGAGACATTCCCGTCGACGACGAGGTGCCTACGGTGACTTTGTAATTTTTTTTCGAGGGGTACGCCAAGACCGTACCTAAGCTTTATAGAAGAAGGAAATAATTACAAGAAGAGTTTTTAGTCTCGCGCCACACGCCGGCGGAACCAAAATGCACACCTACTCCCAAAATACCCTACTACCCACACAACTGTTGGACACTCCGAGCACGTGCCGCCAGCCAAAGTCTCAGCTCATGATAAATCCTTGTCGATAGCTCCCATTCATTGATTGTGTCTCTACATCCAAAGACTCGCCCATTACGTTGTTTCCAGATACTCCAACAGATCAACATGACCAAAGAATCAAACCCCTTTCTAACTCCCTTTGGCATGCACTTCCGGGCTCTCGGCCACCAATCTTGTAACCGCTCTGACGTCAAAGGCAAAAGCTGCATGTCTATGTTGGCCCACCTGAAACATTGGAACCACAATTGCCTCGAATAGACACACTGTAGCATAATATGATCAACCAAATCCTCCTCCTGATCATACAGAAAGCAGGCCGAAGTGGCATCTTGCAACCCATGTCGAAACCTTTTGTCCGATGTCCATAGTCTGCGCTGCAACGCCAGCCACATGAACAATCTACATGCCAGGGGGCCCAGCACTTCCACAATCCCTTCGCGCAGCCAAGTTTGATAGCCCCCTCATTCATGATCCGGTAGGCCGAACCCACCGAGTATTGGCCCGAGGCATTCCACTTCCAGATTGCCTGATCACCCACGTTTGTGTCCAAGTTTAGCTCGCTGAGGATCTCCCAGAGACGTATAAACGGCACCAATCCTTCAGTGGATAGCTCCCCTTTAATATCATTGATCCAATTGCTTAAGAGGAGTCCCTCCCTCGTCGATATTTTGTTCACCGTCTGGGTTCTAACCTTCCCAATCACCAGCGGGGCAATCTTAGCAATCCGCAATCCATTGACCCATCTATCTTTCCAAAACAACACTCGGTTCGCGTCCCCAATTTTCCAGTGAACCAAACTTGCACGCAGTTTGCATATCCTTGTCAGCGGACATGGCCAGACCCTGCCACGGTTTTGAAAGATCTGTACGCCTGAGCCATTCCCATCTAAGGCGGAGAGCGATACCCTGTGTTCGAAGATCGATGACGCTCAATCCCCCCAGCTCCTTCAGTCGACAGACACGCTTCCAAGCCACCAGACATTTGCCCCCATGTATCTCTTCCGAACCAGCCCAGAAGAATGCTTTACATCCTCTGTCAATGCTATCGAGCACCCACTTCGGCGCATCTGCCGCAATCAGATGGTGAATGGGCCGCACCCTCACGACGTTGTTGACAAGAATCAGTCTGCCTGGTCTAGTAATCATACCTCTCATCCATCCCGACAGGAAGTTTAGCACCCCATCCACCAGCGGCTGCCATTGGTTACGAGTAAGTTGCTTGATAGAGAGCTGTAGCCCAAGATATTTGCATGGAAAGCACTGGATCTTCCAAGGTAGAGCCGCCGCAACTCTCTCAGTGTCGCCCTCTCCCGGTCTAATTAGAATCGCCGAAGATTTTTGATAGTTGATTTTCAGACCCGACGCTTCCCCAAAGATATGCATCACCTCCTTGACTTTGTAAACTTCAAGATGATATGCTGGCTCAGTCTTTCGGGGTGCTCATAAGGATAGGGTGTGCGTGTGTGTTCATAGGGTGAGTGTATGCGTGTGTATATGAGCGCTTGCGTCTGTACCGTGTTAAAAAAAATAGGGCGTGCGTGCATGCGTTTACGAGAGGAGTGTATGTGCGTGTGTATGAGGGTCTTGTGTCAATTTTTTGGTTAAGATGAAGAAGACGTGCGTAACCGCCGTGCGGTGGTTCTTCCCGTTCTCTCTCCTCTGCTTGTTCCGGAAATGGCGCACCACCTCCTCTCCACTCCTCCTCTCCACCACTACTTTACTTTGCGATCCCTCCACTCCGCCTTCTCCTTCCCCCCGTCGATCGGATCCAATCCACCGCGACATACGCACGGCCAACCCCACCCCACCCCACCCCATGGAGAATTCCCAGTTTGATGCGGCCACGGGACGGTGGTGAATGCAGCAGCGGCGGCGATGATGCTCGGCCTCGTGCAGCTGCTGGTGGGGTTCGTCGTCTCCTGGGAGGCCCTCGAGTTCGTCCTCCGCTACGGCCTCCTCCTCTCCACCCTCAAGCTCCTACTCCTTGCCGCCTTGGCCGCCACGGCCTCGTGTGTCGCCGTCCTGTATGCCCTTTTGGCTCTTCTCTCTTGCACTTGCTCTTCACTTTTCTTGGGATTTTTCTCTTGTAATATAATGTCTAACAAACAAACAAACAAATGCAGCTTGTTTGCCAAGGCTCTGGCATGGGTGCTCCGTCGCACGGCCAAGCTCTCCATCGGCTGCCGCTCCTATGGTTTCAATTATCTCAGGGGCATCACCATTAACTCTCCTAAAGTATGCATCTCCCTGCCCTGCTTAATCATTACTGTAGTAAGTACAGTAGTAGTAGTATTTTATTTCTTGCTCATCACAACCAGTGCCAATCCTTCTTTTTTCAGGGACCGCTCCAGTCCATCTCTGTCGGTGAAATTAGACTCGGCCTGCGCAAGCCACTCACCCAGCTGGGGCTCACCATTCTAACTCAAGGCCCAGTCCTGCAACTGCGAATTTCTGAATTGCACATTGTGCTCAGGCAACCCGCCAAATCTGCAGACAAAAAGAAACCTGCCCCGCGCAAGCCAACCTCAGCCTCATCGCCCAAACCAAAAGGAAATTCCAAAGGCCAAGCAAAATGGAGGCTTATAACAAATGTTGCCAGCCTTTATCACTATCTCTAGTGGACCTCAGGCTCAATGTGATGTCCCTAGCCAGAGCTAGAAAGATCACAGGAGGAACAAGGGGAAAAGTAGCAGTTGACCGAGAACGAAGGAGCTTGGGCAGCTCAATTTCATTCATTAATTCGATAGTGCCTGCTGGGAGGTTACAGGAGTACTTAAGCATTACCCTTACAGCCGGGCTCCACCGGGACTCACACACGCACGCTTACAGACACGTAATCGGCCGATGGGCCTGCCCTGTCATACACCGCCTTGTCAGTAGGTGGGGGTGTGACAATTGCCCCTCCTTGAATGGTAGGTTGGTCCCAGATTGGTGCTGCTGGAAAACGATTCTTGAGGACATAGTAATCCTCCCAAGTTGCATACTCCACCGGTAGAGAAGACCACTGGACTAGAATTTGAGTGCTTGCTGCATTTCCTTTCTTAACCATACGCCTGTCCAGTATAGCTTCAGGTTGTGGTGCATTGACTTGCCAAACATCAGGGGTTGGCATGGTAGTGAAAACTGGAGTGTACTTGGAAAGAAAAGGCTTCAACTGTGAGACATGAAACACTGGATGTATAGCACTGGATTCAGGTAACTCGAGCTTGTACGCCACCTCTCCTATCTTCCCCACGACCTTAAATGGTCCAAAGAATTTGAACGCCAGCTTGGGATAAGGACGATTAGCAACTGATGACTGAGAATATGGTTGCAGTTTCAGGAGAACATCACCCACAACAAAGGAGCGTTCAATGCGGTGCTGATCTGCATAAGTTTTCATCCTGTTTTGCGCCTTGACCAGATTGTCCTTAAGCAGTTCAGTGAACTTCTGGCGTTCAGCCGCAACATCAAAAGCCGATGAAGAAGGATCCACATTCAAATTTGGTAATGCACCAAAATTTGGTTCCAACCCATATAATGCCTTGAAGGGGGAGCATTTGATGGAAGAATGATAGGAAGAATTATACCAGAATTCCGCCATGGGAAGCCATTGCCGCCATTTGCCCGGGGCGTCATGCACAGCACAACGGAGGTACTGCTCGAGGCATTGGTTCACCCTCTCTGTTTGGCCATCAGTGGCAGGATGATTTGCAGTGCTATAACTGAGCTTAGGGCCCACTGCAGTAAGCAAATTTCTCCAGAAGTTGCTTGTGAATATAGGATCCCGATCAGAAACAATTGTTTCCGGAACTCCATGCAATTTGACAACTTGGTCGAGGAACAGTTTGGCCACGGAAGCTGCGGTGTAAGGGTGACGTAGGGGTATAAAATGAGCATACTTGGTCAAACGATCAACCACCACCAGTATCACATTCATACCATCAGACAATGGTAAGCCTTCCACAAAGTCCATGGTAATATCATTCCAAGGTTTGGTAGGAATAGGGAGTGGCTGTAGTTTACCTGCTGGGTGTATATGCTCGTTCTTGGACTTCTGACAAGTTGGACATTGTTTGACGAAATCCTCCACTGCCATCTTAAGCCCATGCCAAAAGAAAACCTTACGCAATCGCTGGTACGTAGCATGAATACCAGAATGTCCTCCCACCGGGCTGTCGTGTAAAGCACTTATCAATTTGGTCTGTAAGGCCAACTGATTGCCAATATAGAGGCGTCCATTGTAACGAATAAGCCCCTTATCCAAGGAATAAACTCTGGAATCCGGACTCTTCACTGCTAATTGAGCGAGTAAGTCCATTGCTTCTGGATCCGCCTCATAAGAATTGAGAATTTCTTGTGCCCAATCTGGTCTGCAAATGGATAAGGCATCGAGCTGGAGGAGATGAGCTACCCTTGACAAGGAATCTGCAGCATTATTCTCACTGCCCTTGCGATACTTAATTGTGAATTGTAACCCCAGGAGCTTAGACATTGCCTTCTTTTGGAGTTCGGTGGTGAGATGTTGATCGGTTAAGGAACAAAGGCTCTGGTGATCAGTCAAAATGGTGAAAGGCCCTCTCTGTAGATAACATCGCCACTTATCAATTGCCATGATCACTGCCATGAATTCCTTTTCATAGATTGACAACTTGCTGTTCTTGATACCTAGTGCTTTGCTCATATAGGCCACCGGATGCCCCTGTTGAACCAAGACCGCGCCAATGCCCGTGTCACAGGCGACGGTCTCAACAACAAAAGGTAATTGGAAATTTGGAAGGGCCAATACAGGTGTACTTTCCATAGCCCGCTTCAGCATGTTAAAGGCCACCGTAGCTTGCTCAGACCAAACAAAGCCCTTTTTGGTGAGCAATTCAGTGAGTGGCTTGGCTATGATTCCGTAATTCTTCACAAACTTCCTGTAGTAACCCGTTAAGCCCAAAAAACCTCTTAACTCTGTTACATTTGCAGGAAGAGGCCATTGTTGCATGACCGCAGTCTTGTCAGGTTCTGTGGCGACACCATGACTAGAGATTACATGACCCAAGTAGTCAATGATGTCCTTGGCAAAAGAACATTTTGTCAAGTTAGCATACAATTTGTTTTCACGCAGAATACCAAGCACAAGCCTCAAATGCTTCAAGTGTGTCTCCAAGTCTGGGCTGTATATGAGTATATCATCAAGAAAGACAATAACAAACTTCCTGGTATACAAGGCAAAGATGGAGTTCATTAAACACTGAAAGGTGGCGGGTGCATTGGTCAGACCGAACGGCATCACTCGAAACTGAAAATGACCGTGATGTGTTTTAAATGCTGTTTTTTCTTCATCCTCCTCATGCATGCGGATTTGATGATAGCATGCACGTAAATCCAGTTTAGAGAACACCTTAGTGCCAGCCAACTCGTCCATCAATTCATCAGCAATAGGCAGTGGGAATTTATTTTTAATGGTGATATGATTTAGTGGCCTGTAGTCAACACAAAACCGCCAGGTGCCGTCCTTCTTTTTCACAAGTAATACCGGAGAGGCAAAAGGACTTAAACTTGGAGTGATCAGACCTGCATGCATCATTTCCTTGACTTGCCTTTCAATCTCGTCCTTTTGTAAGGGAGAATATCGGTAAGGCCTAGAATTGACAGGTTGAGCATTGTTTTGCAGTGTAATGGCATGATCAAAAGATCGGTGTGGTGGTAATGCCTTGGGCTCCTCGAAGACATCTTCAAATTCAGTTAGCAATTTCTGCACATCAGGAGCATTAGACCCTGTCACTTGGTCCGGCGGAGCAGGCTCAATCAGTGCCAACGCCCACACGTCGTTACCCGCTAAAGATTTCCGAAGTTGGTCAATGTCCATGACTTGTAATTGTTGCTGTTGTTCAGTGAGAATACCCTGCAAATGCACTTCCTTGTCGCCATAAGGGAAGGAAATGTGTTTGTTACGCCAGTGACAAGTCATGGGGCTAAAACTGTCCAGCCAGTCCATCCCTAACACGGCATCATAAGCGCCCAAGTCAAGAATTCTCATGTCGTGAGTGAAAGTTGCTCCTTGGCACCACCAAGTGAGATTTGGAACAGCTGTAGTGGAGTAGATGCGTGACCCATCAGCAAGACCAACGGCAATTTTTTTGGCATCTTGGACCGGCAACTGTGCATATTGGACAAATGCTGAATTCACAAAACTTCCCGTACTGCCGGAATCAATAAGAATCAGCATAACCTTGTTGCGCACCAAAGCTCTCAACCTCATGGTATTCACCTCTTCAGTACCCGCCAAGGCTTGAACTGAGAGAACGCAGCAAGATTGTTCTTCATCTGGTTCTTGCAACAGTTCCAAGGCATGACAAACATTGTCAGATAGACATTCTCCAAAATCTCCGACTTGTATAGTTAACAGCTGAGTTGGTTGCTTGCACTTATGCTCTTTACTATATTTATCCCCACAGCGGAAACAAAGGCCATTGGCTTTGCGGAAATCGCGCAACTGACGCTCACGAGAAAAATCATCTGCTGGCCGGCGAGTTTCTGCTGCTCGGACCACCGCACCAGCAGCATTAGGGGCTGCAGCAGGATGATGTCTGATGGTAGTTGCAGGTCGCATCCGAGGGCGTTGATGCTCTCCCCCAATCTCCTGCTCTTCTTCCTGGATGCGTGCTAAGGATGCAGCCCTGGTCACGCTTGCTGGGTGTTGCAGACGGACGGCAGCTCGCAGCTCATCACGTAATCCATGAACAAAATGAGAGACAAACCACTTGGAGTTCAGGGAAGCATCAGTGGAGAGCAAATGATACATACAAGCATCAAAGGATCGCTTGTACTCCGTCACAGTTCCTGTTTGCCGAAGCTGCAATAAAATTGACATCTGCCCATCGTAATCGTCAGTGCCAAACTCTGCAACTAGCGCAGCAATGAAGGCATCCCAAATAATCTGACGATGTGTGCGCTTGTAGGCTTGCAACCAAAGAGCAGCATGATCCTCAAAGTACAGTGTGGCAGTGCTAATCCAATGATGAGCAGGGACGTTGTACATATCAAAGTATGTGTAGCAATTGTCGATCCAGAGTAATGGAAACTGCCCTTTGAAGACCGGAAATGCATGTTTGGGAGGCTTGAGGTGAAATCCGTCGCGGCGGTCGTCGCGGTGCTCGTGGCAGTCGTGGTCGTCGCCACGGACGCGGCGGCGCTCGTAGTAGTCGCCGGCGTCGCGGCGGCGCTCGTAGTAGTCGCTGGCGTCATGGCGGCCCTCGCGTCGCCCGCGTGGAAGCTCCTCACCGCGAGGTTCGTGCGGTAGTTTGCTCTCCTTGTCGACGTGCCCCTGGTGGTGATCCTCGGGGTCATCCTCGTCGGGTAGCGACACGCGCAGGGGGGCGCCGTTGCCTCCGAGCTGGGGGCCGCCGTTGCCTCCGCCGCCGATCTGATTTTGGGCGGGGTCATGGGAAGGAGCAGCCGGCGAGCGCGCTCGCTAGACCTCGTCCAGATCCACGTGCAACTCACGGAGCTCGGCCGTCACCGGAGCGAGCTTATCCTCGAGTGCTTTGGTGAAGAATTCCTGCAGGGATTGCTGCATCGCCTCCATCCCTAGCAATACGAATCGGGTCTGGGCGTTTGGGGTTGGTGGAGGACGCGGCGCCGTTGTGTGGAGTGGAACGAACTGAGTCTGATACCAATTGTGATGTCCCTAGCTAGAGCTAGAAAGATCACAGGAGGAACAAGGGGAAAAGTAGCAGTTGACCGAGAACGAAGGAGCTTGGGCAGCTCAATTTCATTCATTAATTCGATAGTGCCTGCTGGGAGGTTACAGGAGTACTTGAGCATTACCCTTACAGCCGGGCTCCACCGGGACTCACACACGCACGCTTACAGACACGTCATCGGCCGATGGGCCTGCCCTGTCATACACCGCCTTGTCAGTAGGTGGGGGTGTGACACTCAAGGTACCTCCCTCCTCTGTCAATTTTTTTAGTGATGTTACTTTTGACGGATAACATGTCATTTTCTTACTGTAGACTCCAAAAGCTGCTCTTGGCATCAAGGACTTTAAGATTGATTTATCTAAATCTGGAGCACTGCATCCAGTCCTTAATGTTCAAATACACCTGATACCTTTATTTGTACAAGCGTTAGAGATAGATGGCACAGAAAATGATTCTTCATCACCATTTAACAAATTGGATTGGTGGGTGAGTGGACAATACCCTTCAGCTATGGACACTACTGACTGCAGCTCTTTCTTGCTTGAGGATATAGCACTCTCGTGTGAGCTTCATCAGAGGTAACCCCTCAATGGGATGCTTTGCAAACACTCTCGACACTGTATGGTCATTTTAGTAGAAAACTAATCATTGGTGGCTAGGATCTCCGGTGTTTTGATTGAGAAGTAGTAGCTGTTGGCGATTAACTGATTACTATTTTCATCACATGTCTCCGCACACAACTAATTGCTATTTGCTGTACCTTTTTAATGCTTCTTACTGCAACATAACCATAATGTACTCATGTGAACCATAGCAGTCACAAATATAATTTCGGAAACCACCTTCTGCAATTCAACTTTTGCCTCTAATACTTTGCGGTGGATAAGGCGGTTTTATCTATCCATAAGTTACTTCCTGCACCCCCAGAACTTATCGATAAGCCTCAAAGAAAATGTGCATTTTCAGTCTACTTTTGTTCAATGAAGTTCAGGATAATCAATTATCCCAAGGCTAACAATCAGGGTCATATAACAATTGTTCCATGCCTATGTGAAGATTAAATTGCCACCCTAGCTGTTTTGATCGTATTCGGGGAACCCATTCGATTACAGAAACTGCATGTGTTGCATCATTAGTGTTAGAGTTATACTATAAGTCATGTAGTACTCCTTTGTATTTATCCCGTTGTATAAGGGGTTTCCTGCATATGTTCCACACCTATACATGTATATATATATCGGCCTATGGCCTCATGGGAATACAAGTTGCTTATTCCTAACATGGTATTAGAGCTAGGTCAATTTTTTGCACGCTGCAACTCGTGCTATTGATCCGTCTCGATCGAGTCCGGCTCGTCTTCCTCTCGCTCGAAGCTCGAAGCCGCCGTCGCTCCCTCCCGCTCGAAGCCCGCTTCGCCCGCTCCTCGCTCCCTCCCGCTCAAAGCCGCCGTCGCCGCGGCTGCTCCCGCTCGAAGCCCGCAGCTGCTGACGCTGCTCCCTCCCGCTCGAAGTCAGCCGCCGCCGAAGCTCCCTCCCGCTCGAAGCCCGCAGCTGCTCCCGCCGAAGCTCCCTCCCGCTCGCAGTCAGCCACCGCCGAAGCTCCCTCCCGCTCGAAGCCCGCAGCTGCTGACGCTGCTCCCTCCCGCTCGAAGTCAGCCGCCGCCGACGCTGCCTCGATCGATTTCTCTGCCCAGATCGAGCATCCCGTTCCCGATTGGAAGTTCTGATCTCTGCTAAAAAAATATATATATGTCTGCTGCATCGGGCTATGTAGTTGTCCCTCGCTGTCCGGTGATCTTCGATGGTACTAACTACACCGAGTTCGCTGGCTTCATGCGCATTCACATGCGTGGCATTCGTCTCTGGGGTGTTCTTTCTGGCGAGGTCTGCTGTCCGCCACGTCCGGTTCCTCCAGTGGCCCCTACTCCGCCGACTCCACTGGTTCTTCCTACGGACGCTAATCAGGCCGCCAAGGATGCGGCTAAGCTTGCTGATGAGGCTGCTGATCGTGCCTATGATGAGAGGGTTTTGGCCTATGAGGAGGCTCTTCAGACGTATCATGGTGCTTTGTCTGTTTACACCCAGTGGCTTGATGATGATGCTCGTGCTGCAGCTGTTCTCACTGCTAGTGTTCTGCCTCAGTTTGCTTCTGAGTTTCTGGGTCTTCCTACTGTCTTTCAGATGTGGACCTGTCTTCGTCAGCGCTATGAGCCCTCTGGTGATGCCTTATACCTTTCTGTGGTTCGTCAGGAGCATGCTCTTCAGCAGGGTGACTCTACTGTTGATGACTTTTATGCACAGAGTTCTGCTATCTGGCGCCAGCTTGATTCTCTCCGCAGTGCTGGTTGTCGTACTTGCTCCTGCTGCCAGGCTGTCCAGGCCAATTTGGAGTTTCATCGCGTCTACGAGTTCCTGTCTCGGCTCCGTAAGGAGTTTGAGCCCCAGCGTGCTCAGTTGTTTGCTCGTGGCCGTATTTCTCTCATGGAGGCGCTTTCGGAGATTCGTGCTGAGGAGACTCGCTTACGTGCTGCTGGTTTGCTGGAGGTTCCCTCTGTGCTCGCTACTCGGGCTTCTTCCACTCCACCTGCTGCATCAACTCATTCTCGCTCCAGTGCTCCGCCGCTCTTACCCACTCCTTCTGGAGGCTCAGGTCGCCCCCGTCCACATTGTGACTACTGCAACAATGATGGTCATATTGAGTCCCAGTGCTACACAAAGCGGAAACACCTGCGCAAGGCGCGATCACCATCCTCAGGGACTTCGTCATCTCCCTCGACAGCTTCAGCCATTGCTTTGACTGAGCAGGATATTCTGAGACTTAAGCGTCTGCTTGCGGCTTCAGGTTCTTCCTCGACGGGTACTGCTGGTTCTGTGACTGATGCTTCCCGCACTGCGCAACCGCCCTCTACACAGTCAGGTACATCCCCATGGGTTCTGGACTCTGGAGCTTCTTTTCATATGTCTTCTCATTCTTCCGCTTTGTCCTCTCTTCAATCGCTGGATTCTCCTGTTCATGTCTTCACTGCTGATGGTACTCCACTTTCTGTTGCTAGTAGAGGCAATCTTTCCACTCCTCCTTATTATGTTCCTGATGTTGCTCATGTTCCTCGACTTACTATGAATCTATTTTCTGCTGGTCAACTTACTGATTCTGGTTGTCGTGTCATCCTTGATGTTGACTCTTGTTCTGTTCAGGACCGTCGCACGCACACTCTGGTTGGGGCTGGCCCTCGCCGCCGTGATTCTCAGGGTCTTTGGGAGTTGGACTGGCTTCATGTTCCTTCCGCTGCCACCACCATCGCCAGTTCATCCGCCGCCAGTTCCTCCGCTTCTGTCGCTTCTGTTACGGGTTCCTTCAAGCAGTGGCACCATCGACTTGGTCATCTGTGTGGTTCTCGGTTGTCGTCTTTAGTTCGTCGAGGTCTTCTGGGGTCTGTCTCAGGAGATGTCTCTTTAGAGTGTCAGGGTTATTGTCTTGGCAAGCAGATTCAGTTACCATATTCACATAGTGAGTCAGTGTCTAAGCGTCCTTTCGACTTAGTCCATTCTGATGTATGGGGTCCGGCTCCTTTTGCTTCGAAAGGTGGTCATAAATACTATATTATTTTCATAGATGATTTCTCTCGTTACACATGGCTTTATTTCATGACTTCTCGTAGTGAGGTGTTGTCTATCTATAAGCGTTTTGCTGCCATGGTTCATATTCAGTTTTCTTCACCCATTCGTGTTTTTCGTGCTGACTCCGCTGGTGAGTATATCTCTAAGATGTTGCGTGGTGTCCTTGCTGAGCAGGGTACTCTTGCCCAGTTCTCTTGTCCTGGTGCTCATGCTCAGAATGGCGTGTCTGAGTGCAAGCATCGTCACCTTCTTGAGACGGCTCGTGCGATGATGATTGCCGCCTCTCTTCCGCCTCATTTTTGGGCCGAGGCTATCTCCACTTCTGCCTATCTCATCAACCTTCAGCCGTCCGCTGCTTTGCAGGGTGGCGTTCCTTTTGAGCATCTTTTTGACCGTTCTCCCGATTATTCGATGCTTCGCTTGTTTGGTTGTGTTTGCTATGTTCTTCTTGCCCCTCGCGAACGCACCAAACTGACCGCTCAGTCTGTTGAGTGTGTCTTCTTGGGCTACAGTGATGAGCATAAGGGCTATCGTTGTTGGGATCCTATCGGTCGTCGGATGCGTATCTCTCGAGACGTGACTTTTGATGAGTCTCGTCCCTTTTACCCACGCCCATCTTCCTCGATTTTTTCAGTGGAGGATATCTCTTTCCTCACTTTTCCTGACTCACCTATCACCCCCGTCGCGCCTGTGCCTATTCGTTCCACTCCCTCTGCTTCTCCACCTCTAGTCGATTTGCAGCCACCATCCTCTCCGGTCTCCTCGCCTAGCATGTCACAGGATTCTACGCCTTCCTCTCCGGTGACTTCTTCGTCACCACCCCCCGATCCTATCTTGGTGATTCCTCCTTCTATTGTTCCATCTTATCCTCAGCATTACACTCGTCGTTCACGACCTGTGGATGCCTCATTGGATGAGTCGTCCTCTTCCTCTTAGCCTACTTATAGCTTGCGTTCTCGTCCTCGTCCGCCTGTTGATCGCTTTGGCTTTCCCACCGCTGGTGCTGCTGTTCTTGAGCCAATTTCTTATCGTCAGGCTGTTGTTCATCCTGAATGGCAGTTTGCGATGGCAGAGGAGATTGCTGCTCTTGAACGCACTGGTACCTGGGATCTTGTTTCTCTTCCTCCCGGAGTCCGTCCCATCACTTGTAAGTGGGTCTACAAGGTTAAGACTCGCTCCGATGGTTCTCTTGAGCGTCACAAAGCTCGTCTTGTGGCTCGTGGTTTTCAGCAGGAGCATGGTCGTGATTATGACGAGACTTTTGCGCCTGTGGCCCATATGACCACTATTCGTACACTTCTTGCCGTTGCCTCTGCACGCCACTGGTCTATATCTCAGCTTGATGTTAAGAATGCCTTTCTTAATGGTGAGCTGCGTGAGGAGGTGTACATGCAGCCACCACCTGGGTATTCTGTTCCTGATGGCATGGTATGTCGTCTTCGTCGCTCTCTCTATGGCCTTAAGCAAGCCCCTCGCGCCTGGTTTGAGCGTTTTGCCTCTGTGGTCACTACTGCTGGTTTTTCAGCAAGTGCTCATGATCTAGCATTGTTTCTTCACATTTCTCCTCGTGGTCGGACTCTTCTTCTTCTCTATGTTGATGACATGATCATCACTGGGGATGACCCCGAGTATATTGCCTTTGTAAAGGCCCGTCTCAGTGAGCAGTTTCTTATGTCTGATCTTGGACCTCTTCGCTACTTTCTTGGGATTGAAGTCTCTTCTACCTCTGATGGCTTTTTTATATCCCAGGAAAAGTATATCCAGGATCTTCTTGCTCGTGCTGCTCTTACTGATGAGCGCATTGTTGAGACTCCTATGGAGCTCAATGTTCACCTCCGTGCTACTGATGGTGATCCTCTCCCTGACCCGACGCGTTATCGTCATCTCGTTGGCAGTCTTGTCTATCTAGCTGTCACTCGTCCGGACATCTCTTATCCGGTTCATATTCTGAGTCAGTTCGTCTTTGCTCCCACATCGGTTCACTATAGTCATCTCCTTCGTGTTCTCCGATATCTTCGGGGCACGATCTCTCACCGTCTATTCTTTCCTAGCTCCAGTTCTTTACAGCTTCAGGCCTATTCGGATGCTACGTGGGCTAGTGATCCTTCTGATCGCCGTTCACTTTCTGCTTACTGTGTTTTTTCTTGGCGGTTCTCTCATTGCCTGGAAGACGAAGAAACAGATTGCAGTTTCCCGTTCGAGTGCTGAGGCTGAGTTGCGAGCCATGGCTCTTTTGACGGCAGAGGTGACTTGGTTACGGTGGTTACTTCAGGATTTTGGTGTTTCTGTCACTACACCGACTCTGCTCTTATCTGACAGTACAGGTGCTATTAGCATTGCGCGTGATCCTGTGAAGCATGAGCTCACCAAGCATATTGGTGTTGATGCTTTCTATGTGCGCGCTGGTGTGCAGGATCAGGTTATTGCTCTTCAGTATGTGCCTTCCGAGTTACAGTTGGCGGATTTCCTGACGAAGGCCCATACTAGAGCACAACATGGCTTTTATCTCTCCAAACTGAGTTTGAGGGGGGGTGTTAGAGTTATACTATAAGTCATGTAGTACTCCTTTGTATTTATCTCGTTGTATAAGGGGTTTCCTGCATATGTTCCACACCTGTACATGTATATATATCGGCCTATGGCCTCATGGGAATACAAGTTGCTTATTCCTAACAATTAGATTGAGTTGGCTTGCTTTAGCTCATCTCCTGCACTCCTATATATTGGCCCATTCAGCCTGAATACACGTGATCCACTTGAGTATTTTGCAGTTGTAACATTATTTATAACACTCTTTAGGGATAAAAGAATTAGAGTCAAGAATTTGGATCTGATGCCTGGTCCAATTGCTGTGAACCTGGAAGAAAAACTATTCACCAAGAAGCCCTCTGCTTCTACTGTTGCTGATCAGAAGGATGAATCTACTGAGGATAATAAATCAGCTGCCAAACCCGAGGGGAGCAAGCTTTTGTCATTGAATAAGAAGATCGATTTGATTCCTGAAAAGGTTGTATTTATTTCCTGCAGTACCACTGATGTTTACCATTTTTTGTTATATATGGGCATTGTCTTTCTCCATATATAGTTCTATGCTTTCTAGCTTCTTGTGAAATTATTAAACAAGACACATAGGCCACTTTTGTCCACCAAATGGATGAGACCATAATATTCTTAGTTATATTCACTTAGCTCTGCAACACACCAATATTTTTGTAGGCTAGATAATTCGAATTCCCGATGAATGCACAACCAGGCTAAGATGTGTTATTCTTTATGTTTTTCAGTTACCTAACTACTGTTCTCCACTTGTAATATTTTAGCATGGAAAAACAATCCTCTGCCTCTTAATACATTTAACTATGACTTTTTGATTGAAAACATGCTAGTACTCTAAGAAGTGTCCAACACAAATATCATGAGCTGATATGATATAACATGTACTCCCTCTGTAAAGAAATATAAGAGCGTTTAGATCACTACTTTAGTGATCTAAACGCTCTTATATCTCTTTACGGAGGGAGTAACACATGTACTGTAGTTCATAACAATTGTATACTCCAGGTGCAATTTCAAATATTTATTGTTGGCATCACCTCAGCATCTTCTACAGCTCTTTGTTTTGCCATTTGAAATTGTTACATGTTACATTTTTTTTAATGTAAGTTGGCTGCCGGGTTACCATTCACTAAAATGCAGTTGTTCTTTGGAAGGTTAGCTTCAATATGTCCAAGCTAGATCTGAAGTTTTTGCCAAAGGACCATGGCCTCTCGATCAACAACGAAATTGGTAGCATTTCTGTGAGACTTATGAAGTCACAGCCTCAGAATGACTTAGGGGTGGCTCCAACACACCTTTGGTTGGAAACTGACGTGACAGATATTCATGTATGTTTCTGTGTTCTCCTATGAGTGATCTAGTTTTTTCAACTTAGATTACGTTATGATGATTATTTGTTTCTTCAGCTTCTGATGGATGGTTCTACATCTGTATTAGAGGTTGTGAAAATTGCAACTGTTGTTTCAGCTAATATTCCCACTCAGGTCAGTTTAGTTTGCTTGCGGTGTAAATTTGTACTGCTGTTGATCTAATGATTTCTCTTAAGAAATTTCTGCCGGCTGCAACTCGATATTTACTGTAAATTGCTGCATTTGTTGGAAAACACTTCACTTATGAACCAATAGATTTACAGTTCTTTCATAATTTTGGCTGGACTAGGTCTCTGTGCAAACAAAAGTAACATCTGTATTAACTATGGAATAAAACTACCATTACACTAGTTGTATCTTCCAGTGATGTGGTACAGCCATATCCACTTCTTTTGAAATCTCTGTCCGAGGTATTGCTTTGAGATCGTTAATTAGAATGCATAGGTGGACTTGGCTATGTGGACTCATAATTGCCAATATATGACTAGAGAAAATCTTGGTAATTTGCATACTTGACTTCGCCAAAGCTGTTTTCATGGCCAATAGAGTGAGTCCAAAAGCTTGGTGTGTCTACCGTATGTAGGTGATGTTTGGTACATTGTCATGTCTTGCATTCATGCATACATGTGCATACAAAGGAGGTGATCATATGGTCAGTTCTTATAGGATTGAGCAAATCGTAGGCTGTCATGTCCTTGTTTTCAGGAAGACAACTTTTTTCACATCCCTGTTTTTTTTGTTATACTTTTTGTTGTGTAATATCTTCTTCATAGCATATGTGTTGATGCATTGCCTTCTCTCAGTCAACAGAGCCAATTCGAGCGGAAGTAAATATCAAGATCAGTGGGGGCCAATGTAATCTTATTATAAGCAGAATTAAGCCACTGATCTTGATGAAGTCAGCTAAAAAGAAGCCCCTTGTTCTTCATGAAAGTTCACAACAAGACAAGGTGCCCAAAGAAAAATTAGCACTGGCTTTGGTACTTACATTCTCAGTACCCGAGTTGTCTGTTGTGCTTTATAGTCTTGATGACATACCTCTGTTCCATGTAAGTTCCTTATCATGCGCTCTGTTCTACTCTGAATGTCCATGAGTCTTTGAACAATTCTTGTAACATGACTACTCTATTAAGCTATACTGATGCTTGATATACACAGTACAAATCACGAATTATTTCAATGTGTTGTTTGTTTCTTTTTACATTTTTAAGAAGAATATTCTCAAAATGCTCCACATTTGTAATGACTGAGCAATGGTAATATAATTGTATGATCAATGCATTTGAATGTCATGACTGAACCCTGGTAATGTAGCAGTTGCAAATGATTTCAAGGTGTTCTGGTTTACATTTGTTCTTTCAATAATAACGTCATTTTAAGGTATTATTTGAGTTTTGAAAAGTTTAAAAATCAATTGGCATTTCAGCATTTCCTGAGAGAAATTAATTTAGAACATTCCTTGTCTATGCTAATTTTAAATGGGACCAATCTTTTGCCTATTCATACACTCATGGAGGCCAAATGCTAGATCCATTTCTGCGATATTCCTTGTCGTAGCCATAGCAATACTATATCATAAAATGTAATTTGACACAGTCAATTCCTTTTGCTGTTCTGTTCACTCACCTGCATGCCAAACTGCCTAAACATTGGATATGACCAGATGGGATCAACTTAATTTTACAGTAGCATGTTGTTCCACTTCGAAGGCACTTATCCTTGAAACTCTTGGAGATTATATGCTTGTGAAGTAAATGTAGTTATTACTTTCTTAATAATAGAAATTGTTGTCTGCCCACATTCCCATTTATCAAGACCATGCCAACATGATTTAATGAATTATGAGATTCATGTCTGCTTGGTACTGCAGAAATATTAAGGTTTCAAGCTTTCATGTGTCCAAATTATGAATCACATCAAATTGGTATGTTGCCATTTATAACTACTAACCTTAGCTGTAAATACTGGATCATGCATTGTTGCTTGCTGTCTACTCATTTTTCTGCAAGTAAGTTGGTAAATCAAGGACCTGAACTGCATGCAAAGCTTGGAGAATTAAAATTCCTTGTTGCTGTGAAACATCAACAGTTGATAAATGAAAGCATTTCGGGCACCTTACTGCACATTAGTCGCTCAACTCTTGATCTGGAGCAAAAGGAGGCAGGCAAAGATAGTGGTGTTGACCATGCTAAATCTGCTCTCTCTGTTAATATATCTGGAATAGGAATGCATTTCTGTTTTTATTACCTTGAGTTGCTTTGTACAACTGCAATGTCCTACAAGGGTTTTTTGAAAAGCATTCGCCCCCCTAAGAAACGACCTGTACATGAGACTTCTCAAAAATCTACCAAGAATGCTAAAGGAGCACAGCTAGTGAAGATTAGTGTTGAACAGTGCTCTATTTTGTATGTTGGTGACATGAGGCTTGAAGATATGTCCGTAGCAGATCCAAAGCGTGTAAATTTTGGTTCACAAGGTGGCCGTGTTATGATAACCGATGATGCTAATGGTGGCCCAAGGATGGCCTATGTAAACTCGACCAGGTTTCCAGATAATAAGAATGTTAACTTCTCCACTTCTCTTGAGATTAATCGATTTGGTGTATGTCTGAACAAGGAAAAGCACTCCATGCAGGTTGAACTTGGAAGATCCAGATTAACACATAAAGAATACCAGTTTGATGATAATCCTGCAGAGGAGGTTACACTTTTTGATGTGCAAAAGGCAAAGTTCGTCAAGCGTTCTGGTGGGCAGAATGACAATGCAGTCTGCTCCCTCATCAATGTGACAGATATAGCAGTCAGGTATGAGCCAGATCCCTGCCTGGAATTACTTGAAGTAGGCACGCGGCTTAAATCAGTTCTGCACAGGCTGAAACTCCAGAATTCTGCTACTGAGGTAAAAGATGAAACAGCGCACATGGATACTTTGACAAAAAAAGATCCTACAGACAATAGCCAGCAAGAGAAGGCACAAAAGAAACGGGAATCAGTTATTGCCATTGATGTGGAATCATTGAAAATTTCAGGTGAACTTGCTGATGGGGTTGAAGCAATGGTTCATGTTGGCTCCATTTTTTCTGAGAATGCCAAGATTGGTGTTTTGATTGAAGGGGTTGCGATTATTTTTTGTGATGCACAGCTTTTCAAAAGCAGCCGTATGCAGATTTCACGCATCCCGATTTCTGTTTCGGACAGCCTTCCTGATAAGAAGTTTCAGTCTGCAACTACATGTGATTGGGTTATTCAATTGCGAGATGCTTATATATGTCTGCCTTTTAGGTTGCAGCTGCGGGCTATTGATGATGCAGTTGAAGATACGTTGCGGGCATTTAAACTTATTTCTGCAGCAAAAACATCCGTATTATTTCCTGAGAAGAAACCTAGCAGCAGCAGCAGCAGTAAAAAGAGCAAATCAAAATCCACGGTATTTCGGTATATCAGGTTAATTGTACGTGACCTCACAGCAGAAATTGAGGAAGAACCTCTCCAAGGTTGGCTTGATGAGCATATGACTTTAATGAAGAATGTATTTAATGAGTCCATAGTTAGGTTGGATCTGCTCGATCAGCTTGAGTCAGCCAAAAACAAAGACTCCCCCAAGGCAAAATTGGATGGCTCTGCTTCTGAAAATAGCAATGACAGCCCTGATGTTTATGTTGATGCGCCTGGCATGCAATCTCTTGAAAAGCTTAGAGAAGAAATCCATATACAGGCATTTAAATCATATTACCAGGCATGTCAGAAGTTGTCAGTATCAGAAGGGTCAGGTTCATGTTCAAGTGGCTTCCAGTCAGGATTTAAGATGAGTAAACAGAGAGCATCAGTTATGTCAATCTGTGCAAAAGATGTTGACGTGAGCCTATCAAAGATTGATGGGGGTGAAGGAATGATTAGTTTTGTTAAAAGTGTGGATCCTGTTTGTGCAAAAAATGATATTCCATTTTCCCGGTTGTATGGCAGCAATTTTACTTTGAAAGCTAAATCATTATCTGCGTATATAAGAGATTATACATTTCCACTCTTTTCTGGAACCTCTGCTAAATGTGATGGATGGCTTGTGCTTGCCCAGCAGGTTAGCCTTTGATGCCGTGCACTCCTTTCATCTATGGAATACTATTAGAACTATAAATTCACCCTTTGGCAATAGTACTCAAACATCATATAGCTGCAATTTCTCTCTTTGTTCAAATACATAATTGTGTTAAAGCTAGGGAATTAAAAATAATTTCTGCAATATGTACTTCATACGTTTGAATTTTTTTTGTCCTGGTCAAATATCACTTCAAATTATATAATTATTTGTTTCTGGTGGCAAGCGACTTGTTTTCAGCCCCAAGTTCGACAAGATGTTTATGTTGGGAAATGGTGGCGAGTAAATCTGCTACGGTCCGCTACTGGCTATACCCCACCAATGAAAACATATGCTGACATACCATTGTCTTTTACCGAAAAAGGCTTTCGCCCCGCTTTATATATAAAGCACCGACCATACAAACACACCGATACAAACACACGCGACCACCGCACATGACACACACCCAAGGCAAATACAAAGGTGCCAAGCACCGCCACGCCACCCCAACGACTACCAAACAACATGAATCGCTTGGAGCCAACGGAGACCTCCGCAATCTTCCGAGGAGAGGCGAGGCGGATAACGACGGAGCAGGGACTCCAGGACGGTGCCTCCAGAAGGGCACGACTATGGGTAGCCGCCACCGTCCGATCACGAAGATCAAGTTTTCACCTGGAGCATCACGAAGGAGTGGGAACACCGCGACGGAGCCTTGATGAAGGATACGGCGTCCACGGACGTCGCCACCGTCGGCCCATGAGCAAGTGGTGTACCCGGCGCTCACACCCCTCCAACGCACCCTACCTCCGCCAACCACCCGCAACCAAACCACCCGCGTGGATATGGCTGCACACCAGCACCTGAGACGCGAGCTCCGCCCACAAACGTCGCGTCTCCCACCGCCAAGGCCGCCGCCCTGCATCCAGACACCCCCAAGACCAGCCAAAGTCACCGGCTTTGCCCCAAAGGACGCACCCGACCGCCAAACCGCAGCATACGTCCCGCCTCGAACAACGCCGGAGCTACATCGGCCCGCACTCGGCCGGGGAAAGGGGGAGGAGGGGGAGCGGACGCATCCGGACCGGCACACCCCCGTGCCGGTGACGGGTGGCCCGAACTCTCGTCGGCGCCTCCCATCCCTCCAGCCTACCTCCCCACCGGACACCCCCTGTGTCGCCCCACCTCGGCAGCCGGCGCAGCTCCACGCGAGGCCACCAACACACACCCGTCCGCCGGCAAGGAAAACCCCAAGGTCCGCTGCCGACCACCAAGAAAGCTCACCGGGGAGCCCATCCGTGCTGCCCGCCGCCGCCCAACCACCGGAGCACCTGGAGCCGGCGAGCCCGCCCACCGACCTGCCGCTGCTGCGACGCTGCAGCCCGTGCCGCCCTCGGCCCGCGTCGCCCGGCCCCAGATCCAGCCGCGCCCGTCAGATCTGGCCGCGCCGTCGCCGATCTCGGAGAGCCGAGCACGCACCAACACCTGGCCGCCCGTCGAGGGGGAGCAGAGGCACCGGAGCTCCGCCTCTGCCCGCTGCACCGCCGTGTCGCCCGGCACAGCTCCACGCTCCGACCCGAGGCGCCGGCCCGCGCCAGCACCGCCCGAGCAGGAGGACGATGAGGCCCCGCCGCCGCCGGCGACGGCTGGGCTTTGCCCAGCCGCGCCCACGGGCGGCGGCGAGGGAGGGGGAGGGGAGAGGGGGCGGAGACCGGCGGGATTTAGGGTTGCCCCCCGGTCGCCTCGCGGGAGCGACGTGGGGGGAGGAGATTATGAGACAAATCTTGAACTAAGCTATTCCCCATTGTCTTTTCAAAGAGGGGAGGTCTCCTTTGGAGTCGACTATGAGCCAGTTTTTGCCGATATAAGCTATGCTTTTACATGTGCATTGCGCAGGGCAAATCTAGCTAAAAGATGGTACTTTGAGCGCCCCGAACCCCCGAGAAGAGAGCGCAGTTTACCCTGGTGGGATGATATGCGGAACTACATCCATGGTAAATTCAGCTTATGTCTTGCTGAAACAATGTGGCATCTCCCTGCTGCAACAAGTCCTTATGAGAAGCTAGATCAATTGCTAATCACAACTGGCTATATAGAAATACGATATGTGGATGGTTACGTCAGTCTGTCTTCAAAGTGTCTAAAGGTGTACATCACTAGCCTAGAGAGTCTTGCGAAGAAGTGCACTCTAGAACCTCCACCTCATACAACTATACCTTTCCTTGAAACACCCTCCTTTTTCATGGACATTGCAATAGAGTGGGGATGTGATTCAGGCAACCCTATGGATCATTATATATTTACTCTACCTGTAGAGGGAAAACCGCGAGACAAAGTACTTGATCCATTTCGGTCAACTTCACTCTCACTAAAGTGGAGCTTTTCACTTAAACCTAGTACTGCTGAACCTATGGAGAGTAAACAAAAAACCCAAGCATCTTCAAATGATTCTCCGACTCTGAATGTTGGAGCTCATGGTTTGGTCTGGCTATCAAAGTGGTGGAACTTATTTTTTCTTCCTCCCCATAAATTAAGACTTTTCTCCAGGTTTCCACGGTTTGGAGTTCCTAGATTTATCCGGTCCGGAAATCTGCCACTTGATAGAGTTATGACCGAACAGTGTATTCGTTTTGATGCTACATTATTGCAGATCAACAATATACCACTACAGGCTGATGATCCTGCTAAAGGTCTGACACTGCACTTCACAAAGCTCAGGTTGGAAATTTCTTCCAGTCGTGGTAAGCAGATATTTACTTTTGACTGCAAGCGCGAACCTCTTGATCTTGTCTACATGGGCATAGACATGCACTTATTGAAGGTATTTATTAATAATACTCCTGAACAAACAAGTTCGAAGGATGCCCAGGTAGAAAGCAAGAGTCTGCATACCAAAGTTGCAGATAATCCTGCTTGTGAAAAGAGCAAAACAAAAACTAGATCGACTGAGAAAAGCCGAGATGATGGATTTTTTCTGTACTCTGATTATTTCACAATACGAAAACAAGCTCCCAAGGCCGATGCTGCTAGATTATCAGCATGGCAGGAGGATGGCAGGAAAAAATCTGAGGTGACATCATTCAAGTCTGAGTTTGATGGGGGTGATGAAAGTGACGATGCGCAATCAGGTAGTGATGAGGAGGGGTTTAATGTCGTTGTTGCTGACAATTGTCAGCGAGTATTCGTTCATGGATTAAAAATTCTGTGGAGTCTAGAAAATAGAGCCGCTATCTTATCTTGGGTTGGTGGTTTAACCCAAGCATTTCAGCCTCCAAAACCATCTCCTTCTCGCCAATACACCCAAAGAAAGATTCTTGAGAAAAAGCAGGCAATTAAAGAAGCTGAGATGTCTAACGATGGTGCTCCCAACTCTTCACCCTTGGCATCACAGTCTTCAGATCCTCTCCAACAAACCAAGAGTTCAGACCCAGCTTCTTCCATCGGATCCAGCAAGCTAGAGCCAACATCAACTAGTGAAACTGGTATGCTTATCACACAATCCCTTTTCGTGCTAGCTGTTTGTACTGACCCCAGAACTAAGTTGGTATCTTTTTGTTTTATTATCTTCAAAAATGTCTTAGTAGCATTGCACTAAACACTTGGAAAATTTAGCAGCTGCATTAATAGTTTTCTTACTTTGACTAGTAACTTGTGATGTAGCAACGAAGCCTTCAAACAGTAGTGATTCTGGAGATGAAGGCACAAGACTTTTCATGGTTAATATTGTCCAGCCTCAGTTCAATCTGCATTCAGAAGAAGCAAATGTGAGTATACTGCCGCCCTGCTTTTTTGGTAGTTCATATTAGCATTTTAAGAAATATCATATTGTTTTTCCTTCAGTCACAGGCTTGTCAAAACTCAAAACTATGCACAAACCTTTATCTTCAGCACATTACTGGCAGATAATGACTATAACCAATGTTACCCATACAAGAAATAGTGGACCTAAGCTGATAGTAGTTGTCAGTCTGCTAAATAAGAGAATTCGAATAACAAATGACTCTGACGTGATTTTCACATTTTAATGGGCCAGAGGTTCGTATTTGATTTTAAAACATAAATGCAACTACATTTGATATTTACATCTCACACACAAGTTACTGCCATATAATTGGATAATATATAAATTTCGATGAACCTCAAGGTCCCGTTTGGAACATACGATTCCCATATGGATAAATTTGTAAGAAATTCTACTCTCAGTGAGAATGGATGTTTTGATTAATGTCCTATGAAATTCCCACGTTCCAAATGGTGCCAAAACTTCACGATTTCAGTACGATGGATTGCAGGTACATAGATTGCGTGTGAACACTCCTTGACAGCTAGCGAATTTACTTTCAAGCTCATTGTTTGTTATTTCCTTACTAACTCAGTGCCGTGTTTATGGAAGAATGATTTCAGTTTTGATAATACAATATATTTAGGAACACTGTTGCAATGATTGAGATATCTGTTACAACTACATCAGGGTAGGTTTCTGCTAGCTGCTGGTAGTGGACGGGTGATGGTTCGTTCATTTCAGTCAGTTGTACAAGTTGGTCAAGAAATGTTTGAGAAAGCACTTGGCGCCAGCAACGTATCCATCGGAGAGTCCAAGCCAGAAATGACCTGGTCACGTTTTGAGGTTTCTGTAATGTTGGAGCATGTTCAGGCTCATGTTGCTCCAACTGATGTTGATCCCGGTGCTGGTATTCAGTGGCTGCCAAAAATACATCGCAGATCGTCAGAAGTCAAAAGAACTGGTGCTTTACTTGAGAGGGTATTTATGCCATGCCAAATGTACTTCCGCATCACAAGACACAAGGGAGGAAATCCTGAACTAAAGGTCTATTCTCTGCCATAATTTGAAGTTGCTTTGCACCATTTCCGGAGCATCTTTTGGCATAGTCAGCGCCTCAGTGGAGGTAGCAAGTGTATGTGTTTACTCTTTTTTGGTGATGCAGGTCAAGCCACTGAAAGAGCTGGCATTTAACTCTCCAGATATAACTGCTGGTATGACATCACGCCAATTTCAGGTTATGATGGATGTTTTGACTAATCTGCTCTTTGCGAGAGCTCCCAGGTATTCTGTCTATCTTGTATTACTTCCATTTTAGTATTTGAATACTATTATGCTATCAGTACCTTCACAACAGATTGGGAAGATCTAACGTGGTAGATTCCTTAAAAGAACACTAGGAAATACTCCAATAATGATAATTGGGTGTTTGTTCATATGGGTAACAAACGATGACATTTTTTAGTTTTATATGAGCTTTTGTCATATAATCCCTCCGGTTGTAAAGAGATGAAGTTTTAGGCATTGACACGGTCTCCAATATGTATCTTTGACCGTTACTGTGTGTAGCATAGTATATTATGAAAATGCCTTTATGAAAAGCCGAAATAAGTTTATTTAGTTCGTAATAGCATTTTGGTTTCTGCTAGCTGTATTCATCTGTAAACTTGACTGGGCAATATGTATCTTGGGTGATATTTGCTTCGTACTAATGAAACTACTCCATTTTTCAGAACTCGGAAGAGTAATCTGTGTTATCCCCTTGATGATGATGATAGCGACATTGCTGAAGAATCTGATGCAGTTGTACCAGATGGAGTTGAAGAGGTCGAATTAGCGAAGATCCATGTTGAAGTAAAAGAAAGAGAACGGAAGATACTGTTTGATGATATCAGAATCTTGTCTACCAGTAGTGAATTATCTGGTGATCTGAGTCAGTCGCCAAAATCCGATGATTCCACATCAATTGTTACCGGTTCAAAGTCAATGCTGGTATGTATGAGAGTTACAGTTGTTGTCTGTCCACACAGGCATAAATAATATTTTGCTTCCTGTAAATTGTATTTGTTTGTAAACTTCATTGGTTAGTTCATATCTTTTTTCGTACTTACTTAACACTAATGAAGCAGATATTTAAGCTCTCATTAGCATGAATCTTATGAATAAACTACTTCAATCTGAGTTTACCATCATGGCTTTGCCAGGTAAAACGTCTGAAGAAAGAACTTGTGAATGTCCGAAATGGTAGGAAAGAAGCATATTCTATGCTGAGAAGTGCTATGCAGAAAGCTGCACAGTTGAGGTTGATGGAAAAGGAAAAGAACAAAAGCCCTTCATGTGCCATGAGAGTTTCGGTGAGGATAAACAAGGTCGGGTGGAGCATGTTAGCAGATGGAAAAGCCTTTTCTGAAGCTGAGATAAATGATATTGTAAGTTTATTTTTTCTCCAGCCAAGTATAATATTAAGTTTGTGATTTCTCATAGCTCAAAGACTGGGAGTGCCTTTTCAAAAAATGCCGGCGAACAATTATCTGGAGAGAGGGATGGAGGGAGGAAAATTAATCGTTTATTCTCAGATGTTTTGTCATTCCCTTTTTTTAATTCTAGTTATTGCTATGGGAGGGATAGATTTCCGAGAAAACGCATGAGAGCGTGCGTTTCATTGCATTGTAAAGAGGGAGAGTTTGGTTACATTCCTCCTAGGAGGCTGATTACAGAGACCGGACTAGTGGACATCCCAAGTCTGGGGGGTAATGGCTTTGAGCCCTAGCGCGCCCGCATTTGCCCAAAGGGCAGCTTCTTCCTTGATCTTCGCTACGATGGTGTTCATAGATGGGCGCGCTCCGTTGAAGATGCAGTCGTTGCGGTGTTTCCATATCATCCATGGGACGAGGAGGGTCACGGTACCGAGGCCTTTGCGCATGGGCTTAGGGGTGGAGTGTCGCGCCGATTGCCACCAGTCTAGAAGCGAAGGCTCGTCGTCAGGTGGGGTGCACGGGATCCGCAGCCAGCTTAGCGTCTCGTGCCAGGTTTGCCGGGCCAAGGGGCATGCGAGGATGAGATGGTGCATGGTTTCAGGCGCCTGGTTGCATAGGGGGCACCGTGCGGGGTGTTGCAGCCCACGGCGAGCAAGCCTGTCGGCGGTCCAACATCTGTCGAGGTGGGCGAGCCAGTGGATAGATTTCTTCGTGATATGACAAAATTTTATCCTTTTCAATCTTTTTTTAGTATAGGAAGGAAAAAGAAATAAAAGATGGATTGGGTTGAACCTCACAGTCATGAAAATTTGGTAAACCCCATTTTTGAAAATAGAAATTCAATTTAAAGAGTTACCCAAGCTAAATAAGGCGATCTGTTACCTTGAGCTCACATACTCTATCTTGCTAATCCCTGTATCCAGTTTTTCCTTGATAAAGAATCTGTCAATCTCCACATATTTGGTTCTATCATGTTGAACTGAGTTGTTTGCTATGTTAATTGCTGACTTGTTGTCGCACCATACATTCATACAACTGATCTTCAATATCTTCAGCTCTTCTAATAGATTCCTTGTCCATAATAACTCACTCAACCCTTGAGACATGGCTCTGTATTCAGCCTCTGCAGTTGATTTGAAACAACTGGTTGTCTCTTGCTTCTTCAAGACGCTAGATTTCCTCCTATGAAAACACAATGGCATGAAGTTGATCTCCTGTCATCCAGGCAGCTAGCCCAATCAGCATCACAATAACCATCCACGACAAGGTGTCCATGACTCTTGTATATCAGTCCTTTCCAGGACAAGTCTTCAAGTATCTCAAGATTCTATGTACTGCCTAGGCTCATGCATCATGCATATATCTGCTCACAACACTTACTGCAAATGCAATGTCTAGTCATGCATGACACAAGTACAATAATCTTCCACAAATCGATGATATTTCTTTATCCACTAGATCACTTGATTAGGCAGACATTATGGTTTTGATCAATTGGGGTTGAAGCAGCTCGACAACCTAGCATGCCAACATCACGGAGGAGCTCATGGGTACCTTCCTTTGAGAAAGAGTTATTCCTTCTTCAGACCTGGCCACTTCTATACCAAGGAAGTACTTGAGTGGACCAAGATGTTCAACTTGGGGCAGGACCGAACTCGTCTCGCGCCTGGCGGCAGGACGGGTCGATGGTGGCCAGTTTTGGCCGGCCTATTGGGTCTCGATGCCGGGGACTGCTCAGGGGTGCGAAAGGCGATTCCTTTCCATTCGTCTCTCTAGTTGGGGTAGCGGTGGGTGGCGGGTGAGGTGGCGTCAAGGTCCTGGATGCTGGGGCAGCGGCCCTGGTGGTGGTGTCGCGGTGCTCCTAGGCAAAGCCCGTGGCTTGGTGCTGCCTGGTGGCCATGGCCGTGTGGGCGGCGTGGTAGCCGGGGTGTGGCGTTCGGTGGCGGTGAATATTGACTGGGGTGAAAACCTGTTCTATCTTCGGACGGACCAGCGGCGGCGAACCTCATTCCCTTCTTGAAGGCGTCGTCGCTGCTCTCACTGCCCATCGTGTTGCTCCGGGCGAAACTCTGATCCTTGGGTCGGGCGGTGGCGGCGCTTCGGTGTCATAACCTTCCTGTAGGCACCGCCTTGGAGCCCACGGTGCGTCGTATGAAGCTTCTTCTCTTCGTGGTGGCGTGTTCACGGTTGAGGCCCTCGGTGGCTCATGTGGTGCTAGGGGTGGTGTTGTTGCGCTCAGCGCCTATGTATCCTGCCTTGGGTGTGTGCATGTGTTCTGGTGGCGTGCATTGTACCGGGTTGTTGATGATCTTTGCTTTATATATAAAGCGGGGCGAAAGCCTTTTTCGGTAAAGGCCTTACTCAGACACCCCTTTAACCTTGCTATCTCTACGTCATCATCACGAGTGATAATAATATCAACATAAACTGCAAGGATGGTTAGTTTCCCTTTAGAGTGTCTATAAAACAATGTATGATCACCGGTGCATTGTCCATACTCTATGTCACACACCGCCCGTCTAAACTTGTCAAACCAAGCTCTTGGAGACTGCTTCAGTCCGTAAAGGGCTTTCGTCTAAACCTAGGCATTCTCGGGGCCAGGCTTTACAAAGCCCGACCTTAAATTCTCAAGCCCGAGCCCGGCTCGGCCAGAAATAAATGATCAGTGCATTTTTTGATTAAAATAATATTTTTCAGGATATTTAAAATATATATTACACCTATATATCTAATACAATAATGATTTATGCCCTGTTCGGGCTTATCTTTGGGCTTCCAGGCCGGGCTTTGGGCGGAAAAGCTGAGCCCAAGCCAGGCCGGGATGTCGGGCTGTCTGGGCCGGGCTGTCCGTGCTCGGGTCTACTTTCTTCAGCCTTCTTACCTTGCCAACGGTCTCAGAAGTCCAGAACCCAGGTGGAATCACCATGTATACCTCCTCCAGCAAGTACCTATGCAAGAACGCACCCTTCATATCAAGTTGGTGTAGTGGCCACCCGGAATTTGCTGCACAGGAGATCAGAATCCTCACGGTGTTCATCTTTGCTACTGGAGCAAAGGTCTCATCGTAGTCAATGTCGTATGTCTGGCTATACCCTCTCACCACAAGAGCCTTTCTCTGTACCTTTCAACCTTTCCTTCTGCATTCTGCTTCACAGTGTATACCCACTTGCAACTGGCTACCTTCTTTCCTGTTGGAAGAGGTGTTAGTACCCATGTCTTGTTCTCTCACAGAGCCTCCAGCTCTTCCACCATGGCCACCCGCCACCTTGAGTTCTCCTTTGCCTTCTTCCAGTCAGTCTGAATTAACACAGGCCACAGACCGAGGAGAAGCAACAAATGCTTTGTGGGCTGGAGATAATGCTTTATAAGAAACATAATTTCCAATACCATTGTCATCGAGCCCATACTGTTTCTTTGGTATCCCTATTGTTGCTCGAGTAGTTCTCCTCAAAGCAATTTCCCTTTAATTGACCCTTCATAGTGTCGCGTTTGGACCATCCTGCAGTAGTGGTACTTCTGCAGGGTTTCCCATGGTTGTTGCTTGATGCGGCGCAAGTCACCCGCGGCAGGCGGGCGGTCGCGCGTGCCCTGGAAGTTGGCGATGAAACGCTCGCGCAACTCGCCCCAGGAGGAGATCGATCCCGCGGGCAGGTTCAGGAGCCACGAATGCACACCATCCTTGAGGGCCATGGGAAACCAGTCCGCCATGACCTTCTCGTCACTGCTGGCCGCCTCGATGCTCAGCTCGTAGAGCTGCAGGAACTCCGCAGGGTCGGGGGTGCCGTCGTAGCGTGGAGGCAGGTCAGGCTTTAACTTGCCTGGCCAGACGACGCTGCGTAGCTCAGGGGTGAAGGTGCGGCAGCCTGCGGTGGTCACTGGAGCTCGTCGTGGAGGTGGAGCCTGGCCTTGGTACTCACGCGCCATCACTGCAGGCAGCGCGCGGTCTTGACGCGGTGGCGGAGGGAGCGCCAGAGCACCTTCTTGCGGCCGCTGGACCTCCTGGCAGCTTTCTTCTTCGCGTGCGGGCGCCCTGCGCGGTGGATCGCGCCGCGGGGCCGCGCGCCTTGGTTCGAGGACGACGTCTTGACAGGGAGGCGGTGGAGGCGCTCCATGGGCTACGTCGCCCGCAGCGGGCGACGGGCGAGGCAACGAGAGGGGGGATGCAGGAAAGCCCCCAGCGGCGCTGACAAGCTCAGCGATGCGGTCCAGCCAGTCTTCATAGAGGTCATCGACCGGGCGGTAGCGCAGGAGCTCACGCGCCATGAGAAGTGCAGCATGCGCATCCGCGGGCCCGCGACGAGCGTTGGACGACGAGCCGGCCGGAGTCAACGACGGTGTGGCGGTGCGTCCGTCCCTCCGCACGGAGGGGTGCAGCGACGAAGCTTGTTACTCGTTCCCCGCTGGGCCGATGGCGGCGTTGGCGGCGGGTGATGGAGAACGACATGGAGGCCCGTCGACGGGCGCCGTCTGGGCCACGCGAGCGGCGAGAGCGGCTCGACGCTCAGCACGGGCTCGGCGAGCATCAGCCATGGAAACAGTGGAGCGGCGGTGCGTCGATCGACGGAAAAGAGGCTTCGGTGCACCCCTACCTGGCGCGCCAAATGTCGGATTCGGGGTGCCACAGACCCTTGAGAGGTTCGAACTCTGGGGTGCATACGAAGAACTCTCTCTTCCCAGTCTTCCCGCTCAACGATCCCACGGCCTAGCTCGACGAACCAAAAAAACAAGAGACATAGGGGTTTATCTTGGTTCGGGCCACCTTGCGGTGTAATACCCTACTGCAGCTTTGTGGTGGATTGCCTCGAGGGGCTGAGGATGAACTAGTATAGTGGATGAACGGCCTCAGGAGATGAGGTGTTCTTGAGCTCGATGAGCTAGTGATGTGGTTCAGGTGGGAATTGATCTGTCCCCCACTATGGTGGTGGCTAAGTCCTATATATAGTGGCCTTGGTCCTCTTCCCAAATGTAGGCGGGAAGGGATCCCACAACGGCCAAATTCAAAGGGAGACAACTAGTACAAGCTATCCTGACAAAAGCAGTCTTCGCCTGCAAAGGCTCTGGTGGTGACGCCGCGGTGGGCTCCGCGATGACCTCCGTCCTGGCGGTCTTGGTCTCGTTGCACTGATATGGAAACCTTTAGCTAATTCCTCGGGACTCCGCACCTGCGCTTGCCTCCTTGGCACCAAAGAGGAAACTGGTACACTGCGCCCAATGGTGCCCGCCTGGCCTTGGTCGTCACGGCTCACGTCATATGAACCTCGCGAGGTGCACCCCGCATTGATATCTCCGCTCCACGGGAGCCAGCCTAGTGAGGCCGCCCCCAGGGAGGTCTTGGTGTCGTCCGCCTCGCGAGGCTTGGCCCCTCGCGTGGGTCTTGAGTTGTTGCTGCTGAAGCTAGGCCGTACCGGGCCGTTGACGGAGCTACGTCATGGGTCGCGGGCAGGCAAGTCTGGGTACCCCTGTTCCCAGGACGCCGACATATATAAATGTTTCCTTACCAAATTCCACTTACCAAAGGCTCTTCACTTCCCGGCAATGGCGCCAGAAAAGAGTCCTGATGACCCACAAGTATAGGGGATCTATCATAGTCCTTTCAATAAGTAAGAGTGTCGAACCCAATGAGGAGCAGAAGGAAATGACAAGCGGTTTTCAGCAAGGTATTAAATTATCGGTAACAGATAGTTGTGTGATAAGATAATTCGTAACTGGTAACAAGTAATGAAAGTAAACAAGGTGCAGCAAGGTGGCCCAATCCTTTTTATAGAAAAGGACAGGCCTGGACGAACTCTTATATGAAGCAAAGCGCTCCCGAGGACACATGGGAATTGTTGTCAAGTTAGTTTTCATCATGCTCATATGATTCGCGTCCGTTACTTTGATAGTTTGATATGTGGGTGGACCGGTGCTTGGGTGCTGCCCTTCCTTGGACAAGCCTCCCATTTATGATTAGCCCCTCTCGCAAGCATCTGCAACTATGAAAGAAGAATTAAGATAAATCTAACCATAGCACTAGAGCAAGTCCATGGCTCATAAAAGATTTAAGTGAAGCATAGAGAGCAATTCTAACAAGTCATGACATAAATTTGGCTCTCTTAAATAGGTGTGTCCACTAAGGATTCAAGACTTAAAACACAAAATCAAACAAGCAAAGACTCATATCATACAATACGCTCCAAGAAAAACACATACTATGTGACGAATAAAAATATAGCTTCGAGTAAAATACCGATGGTCGTTAGAAGAAAGAGGGGGTTCCACTCGGGGCATCCCCAAGCTTAGTTGCTTGCTCTCTTTTAGATAATAGCTTGGGATGCCGGGGCATCCCCAAGCTTAGGCTCTTCTTACTCCTTATTCCTTCATCCATTGTAAGATAACCCAAAACTTGAAAACATCAATCACACAAAACTCAACAAAAACTTCGTGAGATCCGTTAGTATAAGAAAATAAATCACTACTATAAGTACTGTTGCAACCTATTCATATTTTGTTCTTGCATTATATCTACTGTATTCCAACTTTTCTATGGTAAAAACTCATCAAAGAAAATCATAGAGCCATCAAAACAAGCACACAACGCAAAGAAAACAGAATCTGTCAAAAACAGAACAGTCTGTAGCAATCTGAATTGTTCGAATACTTTCGAAACTCCAAAAATTCTGAAAAATTAGTACGACCTAAGCAATTTGTATATTAATCTTCTGCAAAAAGAATTGGTATTCTATCACGCTTTGGCTAAAAATAAGAATTGTTTTCGTGAGCGCAAAAGTTTCTGTTTTTCAGCAAGATCAAACAACTATCGCCCAAGAAGATCCTAAAGGCTTTATATGGCACAAACACTAATTAAACACAAAAAACACAATCATATCAGTAGCATAATTGTGCAAACACTCAAGAACAGAAAGAAAAAAGCAAAAATAAAATTTTATTCGGCATAAGATTTCATTGATGCTCATATGAAAGATAATAATTGAAACACAAAGAGAGCATCATAAAACATGTGACGAACACATTTAAGTCTAACATACTTCCTATGCTAGGAATTTTATAATCAAACAAATTATCAAGACAAGAAATATATAGCATACGCAAAGGAGAGGAATAAAACATTGACAATCTCAACATAACAAGAGGAAATTTAATAACATGAAAATTTCTAAAACCATATTTTCCTCTCTCGTAATAATTATATGTAGGATCATAATCAAATTCAACAATGTAACTATCACATAAAATATTCTCTTCATGATCCACATGCATGCAAAGTTGACACTCTTCCAAAATAGTGGGATTATCATAAAATAAAGTCATGACCTCTCCAAGCCCACCTTTATAAAAAAATTCATAAGATTGAACACTCTCCAAATATGTGGGATTATTTTTAGCTAAAGTTGACACTCTTCCAAACCCATTTTTAATATTATCGCAAATACTATTATCGATATTATATTCATCATGAGGCTTAAATAAATTTTCAAGATCATAAGAAACATTATCACTCCAATCATGATCATTGCAATGAGTAGTAGACATATCAAAATTAGCATCCCCAAGCTTGGGGTTTTGCATATTGTTAGCACAATTGACATTAATAGAATTTATAGTAAAATCATTGCAATCATGCTTTTCATTCAAGGAGCTATCATGAATTACTTCATAAATTTCTTCATCACAATTTTCAGATTCACGAATCTCAAGCAAAACTTCATAAAGATAATCTAGTGCACTCAATTCACTAGCAATTGGTTCATCATGATTGGATCTTTCAAAAAGATTAGCAAGTGGATGGGGATCCATATCAAGAGATTTTTAGCAAGCGAAGATGCAAGCAAACAGAAGACACATGGCACACAAGCAAAGAAGAGATCTGACGAGAAAACGGCGAACGAAAAAGAGGGCAAATAAAACGGCAAATTTTTGTGAAGTGGGGGAGAGGAAAACGAGAGGCAAATGGCAAATAATGTAAATTACGAGGAGATGGATTTGTGATTAGGAACCTTGTATATGTTGAAGATCCTCCCCGGCAACGGCGCCAGAAATTCCTTTTGATGGCGGCTTGAAGCTACGTCGGTATTTCCCCAAAGAGGAAGGGATGAAGCAGCACAACAGCGGTAGGTATTTCCCTCAGTGATGAAACCAAGGTTATCCAACCAGTAGGAGAACCAAGCAACACAACGTAAACAGCACCTGCACACAAATAACAACTACTCGCAACCCGACGTGTAAAAGGGGTTGTCAATCCCTTTTGGGTAACGGCGCCTCAAGATAGGCAAACTGACGTGAATAAATTGTAGTAGATTGACAGATCGAACGCCAAATAAAATAAATAATAATATAATGCAGCAAGGTATTTTTTGTATTTTTGGTTTAATAGATCTGAAAATAAATGCAAAGGAAAAGTAGATCGCGAAGGCAAATAATATGAGAAATAGACCTGGGGGGCGTAGGTTTCACTAGTGGCTTCTCTCGAGAAAAATAGCAAACGGTGGGTAAACAAATTACTGTTGGCAATTGATAGAACTTCAAATAATCATGACGATATCCAGGCAATGATCATTATAGAGGCATCACGTCCAAGATTAGTAGACCGACTCCTGCCTGCATCTACTACTATTACTCCACACATCGACCGCTATCCAGTATGCATCTAGTGTATTAAGTTCATGGAGAAACGGAGCAATGCAATAAGAACGATGACATGATGTAGACAAGATCTATCTATGTAGAGATAGACCCCATCGTTTTATCCTTAGTAGCAACGATACATACGTGTCGGTTCCCCTTCTATCACTAGGATCAAGCACCGTAAGATCGAACCCACTACAAAGCACCTCTTCCCATTGCAAGATAAATAGATCAAGTTGGCCAAACAAAACCCAAATATCGGGGAAGAAATACGAGGCTTTAAGCAATCATGCATATAAGAGATCAAAGAAACTCAAATAACTTTCATGGATATAAAAAGATAGATCTATCATAAACTCAAAGTTCATCGGATCCCAACAAACACACCGCAAAAAGAGTTACATCATATGGATCTCCAAGAGACCATTGTATTCAGCGAGAGAGGAAGCCATCTAGCTACTAACTACGGACCCAAAGGTCTACAAAGAACTACTCACACATCATTGGAGAGGCACCAATGGAAGTGGTGAACCCCTCCGTGATGGTGTCTAGATTGGATCTGGTGGTTCTGGACTCTGCGGTGGCTGGAATTGATTTTCGTCGACTCCCCTAGGGTTTCTGGAATATTGGGGTATTTATAGAGCAAAGAGGCGGTCCGGGGGCACCCGAGGTGGGCACAACCCACCAGGGCGCGCCTGGGCCTCCTGGCGCGCCCTGGTGGGTTGTGCTCCCCTCGGAGCACCCCCCAGGCGCAGCCTTGTCCCATTAGGTGTCTTCTGGTCCAAAAAAATTCTCCGTGAAGTTTTGTTGCATTTGGACTCCGTTTGGTATTGATTTCCTGCGATGTAAAAAACATGCAGAAAACAGCAACTGGCACTTGGCACTATGTCAGTAGGTTAGTACCAAAAAATGATATAAAATGATTATAAAACATCCAAGATTGATAATATAACAGCATGGAACAATCAAAAATTATAGATACGTTGGAGACGTATCAGTGCTTGGTAAGTCAGCGTATCCGGTGGGTAAGATAGCTTTGGAAGTGGCTTTTGGTGATGAGCATGCTTATAGAGCTGAAACATTGACTTTTGAGGTGGTCAAGATCAAGAGCCCTTATCACGCCTTCTTTGGACGGCCAGCTTATGCTAAATTTGTGGCACGGCCTTGTTATGTTTATCTACAGCTTAAAATGCCGGGTCGAAAGGGTACCATCACGGTGCATGGCAACAGGAAGATAGCTTTGGAGTGTGAAGAGGGCGATGCTGCCTATGTTGAATCTGTTTGTGCAATAGAGAAGTTGAAGTTCTACAAAGATAATGTTGACCCGGCGGATATGACCCCCTTGAAGAAGCCAACCACAGAACATGACCCTTTGTTGAAGTTTAAGTCGGCAGACGACACCAAGCAAGTTGATTTTGTTCCCGGCGATTCATCCAAACAGTTCAGTATCGGTGCCAATATGGATTCAAAATAGGAAAGTGCGCTCATCGAGTTCATCCGTGAGAACTGGGACATCTTTGCATGGAAGCCTTCAGACATGCCAGGTGTACCGAGGGAACTCGCTGAGCACACTCTCAATGTTGATCCAAAGTTTAAACCGGTCAAGCAATTCCTTCATCATTTTAATGAAGAGAGGCGCAAGGCCATTGGTGAAGAAGTGGCCCGGCTCTTGGTGGTCGGGTTTATCATTGAAGTTTTTCATCCTGAATGGTTGGCTAACCTGGTGCTGGTCCTTAAGAAAAACGACACTTGGTGCATGTGTGTGGATTACACGGACCTTAACAAGGCATGTCTGGCTGATCCCTTTGCTCTCACCCGTATTGATCAGATCATTGATGCTACAGCGGGATGTGAGCATTTGAGTTTTTTGGATGCTTATTCGGGTTATCATCAGATCAAGATGGTAGTTAAGGATCAGGATAAAACATCTTTCATCACTCTCTTTCGAGCCTTCTGTTATTTGTCTATGCCTTTTGGGCTCAAGAATGCCCAGGCGACTTATCAGCGTTGTGTTCAGAATTGCCTCCACAACCAAATTGGACGCAATGTTCATGCTTATGTGGATGATATAGTTGTGAAATCTAGAAAGAAAGAGACCTTGTTAGATGATTTGAAGGAGACCTTTGACAACCTCCAGGTCTACAAGATGATGCTTAACCCGGCCAAATGTGTCTTTGGTGTGCCAGCATGCAAGCTCTTGGGTTTTTTGGTCTCTGAGAGAGGTATTGAAGCTAACCCGGAGAAAATCAAGGCTATCACTTCTTTGGCTAAACTGACGTGTATCAACGACGTTCAGCGTTTGGCAGGTCGTATTGCGGCTTTGAGTCGGTTTATAAGCCACCTGGGAGAAAAGGCTATCCCTTTGTACCAGATGATGAAGAAAAAAGATCACTTTGTCTGGAGTGATGCTGCTAATCAGGCGTTCAAGGCGCTTAAAAAGCAGTTGGCTGAGCCGCCGGTTCTTGCAGCTCCTATTGATAAGGAGCCCTTACTTTTATATGTGGCTGCTAACAGCAGAGCTGTCAGTGTAGAGGTTGTGGTGGAAAGGAAGGAGTCAGGCAAGGAATATCCGGTTCAGAGGCCGGTTTACTATGTCATTGAGGTAGTAATTGAATCTAAGCAAAGGTGCCCATATTGGCAGAAGCTAGTTTATGGAGTGTTTATGGCTAGTCGTAAGTTCTGCTCCCCTAGGGGATATTATTCAAAACAGAGAAGCTACAGGCCGGGTGGCCAAGTGGGCCATTGAACTTGGACCCCATGGTTTGAAATATATGCCTCGGACAGCCATCAAGTCTCAAGCACTTGTGGATTTCATCAATGACTGGATAGAGTTACAGATGCCTGAGGAGAAGCCTGATAATACGTATTGGACTATTCATTTTGATGGATCTAGGCAGTTGGAAGGCTCGGGGGCTGGAGTTATCTTGGCTTCCCCACGAGGTGATAAGTTTTTTTTATGTCTTAAGGTTGATGTTTCCTTGTATTAACAATGCAGCTGAGTATGAGGCCTTGCTCCATGGTCTTCGAATGGCTAAAGATATGAATCTAAGCCGGGTCAGGTGTTTTGGCGACTCAGATCTGGTGACTCAGCAAGTCTCAGGAACTTGGGATTCTAAAGACCCGCTCATGGCGGCTTACCGCCGGGCGGTTGATGCTATTGCTGGACATTTCAAAGGTTTATCAAGTGGAACATGTTGATCGCAGGAAAAATGAGTCGGCTGATGCTTTAAGCCGGCTAGGGTCTCAACGTAAGCTAGTACCAGCTAATGTTTTTCTTGATATTCTGAACAATCCTTCATTTAAGCTGCCTACATAAGAGGATCTTGCTATCCCTGACCCGGAGGCACAGCTGGTGGTGGCTCTTCATGCTATTCCTGATTGGACAGTTCCATATTTGGCTTATATGACCCGGGGTGAGTTACCTGAGGATGAAACTTTGGCCAAGCAAATAACCCTGAGGTTTAAGTCAATGACTATTGTCAATGGCGAGTTACATCGATGCAGTGTCACAGGGGTGTTTCAGGGATGTATCTCTCCTGAAGAGGGCCGTGAAATTTTAAGGGAGATTCATGAAGGAGATTGTGGCCATCATGCCGGCTCTAAGTCTCTTGTAGCCAAGGCTTTTCGTCATGGATTTTATAGGCTGACGACTCATGCTGATGTAGAGGATCTGGTTAGCAAGTGCGATGGTTGTCAGAAATTTTCCAAACGAGCTCATGTGCCGGCTCAAGAATTGAGGATGATTCCAATCAATTGGCCGTTTGCGGTCTGGGTGCTGGATATGGTTGGGCCTTTTAAGAGATCCAAGGACAAAAAGACCCACCTGTTGGTGGCGGTTAACAAATTTACAAAGTGGGTTGAGGCAGAGCCGGTAAGCAAGTGTGATGCGGCAACGGCGGTTCAATTTCTTAAAAAGGTGATTTTCCGTTTTGGCTACCCTCATAGCATCATAACTGATAATGGTACTAATCTGTCCAAGGGTGCTATGAAAGAATTATGTCAATGAGAACATATTCATCTTGACGTATCATCAGTGGTTCACCCCCAGTCCAATGGTCAAGCCGAAAGGGCCAATGAAGAAATCTTGAGAGGCATAAAGCCCGGCTTATGGTCCCTTTGCAGAGGACGTCGGGTTGTTGGGTTGAGGAGTTACCCTCGGTGCTTTGGAGTATCAATACCACCCCAACAGGTCCATGGGTTATACGCCTTTCTTCATGGTTTACGGAGCAGAGGCGGTTCTTCCCAGTGACATCCGTCACGACTCGCCCCCTGTGGCGGCTTATGTTGGAGCTGATAATGAAAAAGCACGTCGGGATGATCTTGACCTCCTAGATGAGGAACGTGACCTTGCGGCGGCTCGTTCAGCGATTTGCCAGCAAGATCTGCGTTGTTATCATAATCATCGGGTTAAAACCCGGACCTTTCAAGAAGGTGACTTGGTGCTCCGGCTCATCCAGGATCAGACAGATATCCACAAATTATCCCCACCTTGGGAAGGGCCTTTTGTGGTCAGCAAGAATTGGAACAACGGGTCATACTACCTCATTGATATTCGAGACCGCAAGGACTCACGCACATCGGAGGAGGAGACACGTCGGCCTTGGAACATTGCTCATTTATGGCCTTATTACACTTGAGCCACTGGCTCTTGTGTTGTACATATTTTGATCTGTGTATATATTATGATCAAGTATAATAAAGCCGACATCCCTGATAATTCAGGGCCTCTGTCGTTTCATTTCTGAGTATTTGAGTCTTTATTGTCAATTCATAAGATCACTTGGGGGCTTCCTGCTCATTGAGCATAGCTGTGACTACCCTCTTGACCCGGCTTGCACGCCTTGTTACAAATTACTTGGGGGCTTCCTGCTCATTGAGCATAGCAATGACTACCCTATTGATCTGGCTTATACGCCTTGTTATAAATCACTTGGAGGCTTCTTGCCCGAGTTAAAGGTTACCAAAGAGAACTTGCTGTAGTGCGCAGTTCAAACATAGGTATCCTGCCTTGAGGGCTCATTATACGTCACTTGGGGGCTCCCTGTTCAATGAACATAGCTTTATTTACCCTTTTGATCAGCTTGTACGCCAGGTGTAAACACCAAATTCCGGTTTATCCTGCCTTGTATGTCTGCCACTCCGCCCAGGTAATCCTGGAATAACCCGCCGTAGTCTTGACAGTTAATCTTATAAAGACCCTGAACTTGTCACAGTTAAAACGGCGGTTGGTCATGTGAGGCCCGGCTTACAGGTTTGAATGAAGGATTAACTCAGTGGTTGTGTGGCCCATGAATAACACTTGAGATTGAGCCTTGGCAGCCTATGAAAGCCTTGTTTTTTCTGATTTGTTATTTTCTATGAACATTGTGTTGGTTTATATCCTTGTACCATATCGACATATGGTTTAAAATGATTCATGCCATGTAGCCTTAATCCTTATGACTCATATTTGAGCATATCTAGGGTTTTGATAACCCGGTCTGGCTTTGAACGATAAGTCGCCAGTATGCTTTGATTGTGCATTTCGAGTTATGCGCTCTAAGTTTTTGGGCTATTACCCTTACTGCATATGGCGCTGTAAGCCAGCGGTATGAACCAATCTCACAGGTATGTTTTTACTTGTTATATGAATATGCGAGTTTTGATAACCCGCCCTGGTGATGGACTATACAGTCACCAGAATTTTTTATATGGGACATCATGACCCACCCTGGGGTAAACCGCCAGGGCACATGTTATCTGCTTATGTGCAGGGAATATGATAATATGACCTACATGATTGATAATATTATGAGCATAAAACAGCAGATCTTCCAACATCAAGATTGGCGGTTTAAAGTGTTATGAAGATAAACATGCACGATGGCACGGCGGATCATTGTTTTCAGCTAGACTATTATAAGGCATCGTACGGCCCAAAAGAATAAGTGTTTTTCTGCACACAAATTCTAGGTGGCAGTCTGAGAGCCGCCTCATGGTTCAGTTGCCCTGGTCTTGATGAATTGAAGCTTTCGGGTTATCCAGCGCCGGTTCTTCTTCTTCCTCCACTGGCAGGAAATTAGGTGATGTCTAGTTGACGCCAGTTACGGCTTTGAATACAGCCTCATCATCTATGAGTGTGGATGGATCAATTTCAGGGGCAAAAGTGTGCTTACGTGTTGGTGGAATAAGATCCATGACTGCATAAACCCGCGCTTTCACTTTTGCATTTTTCAACAGTATAAGCCGCCTGATATTTGGAGAGATCGGTCTCCTCTGTCAGCTTGCTTGCCAAAGGACGCATTTCCCTTACAATTTTGGTGAAGTCATCTGCACTAAAGGGAGACCCATCTTCTTTTAGGCTGGGACAGCCAGTGGCCGGTTCCTCTGGGTCAAGTTCTGCCTGCCATGCCTTGGCCCGGCTCAGGGCGGTGATGGTGCCAGCTCTGGCGGCTGGCCGCTTGATCTCCCCCACCCTTTGGGGTACGACTGACAGCTTGTCCAGTGTTTCTCTGATAAGGGAAGGTGGCTGTTTGGTATGAGAAACGGTAGTTATAGCTCATTGAGTGCCAGTGTATAACTGCTCCACATGGGTGTATGCAGCTTTAAGCTTCATGCGCATGTCTGAGCCAAGGTTGGAAATTCTGGAGCCTGCATTAGCAAAGATATTGATAAACCGGCTAATGATTGATATACATTGGTGGTGAAAGATTGAAATACAATATTACTTACCAAAGATGGCGGCCGTCATGCTATTGATTTGATGCTTCAAGCCGGATAACTCATCAGTTACCGGCTTAAGAGCAGCCTCAGCATCTTCCACTCCTTTTAACAGAGCCGCCTTTTCAATGCCCCAGCCGGTTCTTTTAGCACTAAAATCCTTTTTCAGCTTCTCAATGTCTTCCAAAGCGGTTTTCAGTTCTGATTTGGTTTTGGAAGTTTCAGATTGCTGTGTTGGGATGTTCTGCCGCAGATCCACTACTTGGGATTCTTTCATATTTAATTCAGCCTGCAAGATAAGGAGATTAAGCAGCAGTATGTGGTTATGATAATCATCTTATTTAAAGTCCCAAGCATAATACAAGTATTTTACTTGGCACTTGGGGGCTAATGTACATTGCTCTTTTTGAAGACAAATCTTTAATGACCCGGCCAAGTTTCTTCAACTATAGCCGGCTCATGGGGGCTACATATTTGGATTTGTTCATAAATATGGTGGTAAGTCCCGGCCTAGCTATGCAGCTTAAGCCGACCCTTGGGGGCTACGTATGCGGATTTTAGCACTACAAATTGAAGTCTCGGCTTAACCTTCCAGTTTAAGCCGGCCCTTGGGGACTACTCGTTTTGATTCAGCAGTTACAAATGCTATGGTATAGCTACAAGACCAAAGAGGCTATCTAAGTCTACAGCATATTCAAGTCTTTCATATTCAGTAGACTTGGCGGCTGATAGATATATACTTATATGAGAAGATTTTGTTAGTGCTTACCTCAAAGCGCTCCTTCATGAGGTTAACCAGGCCGGCTTCAAAATCACGGCTGGTGTGAAGGTGGTTTAGATAACCCACATGAATCTCATGAGCATTGAACTGGGCATAGCTCTTCAAATCCAGTTTCCACTTGCCCTTGTCAGCAGCTGAGAATTCTTCTTTGGCGTTGTGTTTAGATAGGATGGTGGGGTTGCCTGGTGTTGTATAAGCCGTCCCAGTAACTATTACGTCTTCATCTTCTTGAGCCGGCTGAGCGGGACTGGGCGGCTTAGTATGAGCCGGGTTAACATCCATGGAGTCCATAGTGACATGGTGCTCTTCTGGTGGCAGATCATCAATGGCTGCTTCAGAGGTTTGATGCAAAGATTCAGATATTGCTGCTTCTCCGGGTCAGCTGCTTTGGGATCTTCAGCCGGTTTATTCACTTTCAGCTTCTTGCTGGGCTTGGCTATAGCACTGAAAATAAAACACATGACGGGATTAGTCTATCAATTGAGTAAGTATTAAAGCAAATAAGCTTAATGTTCTCACCCGGCTACGGTTTTGAAACGAGGAATCTGAGTCCCAGTGGAGTCGCCAGATGAGGAGTGAGAAGTTCCCTGATAGTTTGAATCAGAAGGGTTAAGAGGTTCTCGAATAAGACCCGCCTTCGGAAAAGCTAAGTCGGAAATCTGTGAAACCTCTGCTCGGCGCTTGCGAGGAACCGGCGTGTTGAGTAAGCCGGAGGAGTCATTCCCACCGCCGCTATTCCGGGTTGTGCGGCGAACTTCATGCTGCTGCTTCTTCAAAATAAAGTTGGGGTCCAAATAAGCTAAAGGGTGAGAAAACCTTACTTTCCGGCTCGCTTGAAGAATTTTCTACCTTGGGAGAGGTTCTGAGTCGGAGAAAAGTATAGTTACCTCTTCAGAAAAGGATTGGGTTACCTTGCTGCACTTTTGTTACTACTACCGTTACTTGTTCGTTACAAATTACCTTGCTATCAAACTACTCTGCTACTTACAATTTCAGCACTTGCAGACACTACCTTACTGAAAACTACTTGTCATTTCCTTTTGCTCCTCGTTGGGTTCGACACTCTTACTTATCGAAAAGAGCTAAAATTGATCCCCTATACTTGTGGGTCATGAAGGCTATTTTCTGGCGCCGTTGCCGGGGAGTGAAGCGCCTTTGGTAAGTGGAATTTGGTAAGGAAACATATATATAGTGCGCTAAAATTTATTGTCACTTGTTACTATGGAAGACAATCCTTTGAGGGGTTTGTTCGGGGTATCTTCACCTCGTCCGGAACCACAATTAGCTACCCCTCAACCTACTGCACCTAATAAAAATATTGAATATGAAATTCCTTCAGATATGATAGAACAACTGCTAGCTAATCCTTATGCAGGAGATGGAACCGAACATCCTGATATGCACTTGATATATGTAGAACAAATTTGTGGATTGTTCAAGCTTGCAGGTTTACCCGGAGATGAAGTGATGAAAAAGGTTTTCCCTTTATCTTTGAAGGGAAAAGCATTGGCATGGTATAGGCTATGCGATGATATTGGATCATGGAATTGGAATCGTTTGAAATTGGAGTTCCACCAAAAAATTTATCCTATGCATCTAGTTCACCGTGATCAAAATTATATATATAATTTTTGGTCTCGTGAAGGAGAAAGTATCGCTCTACCTTGAGGGAGGCTTAAGTCAATGTTATATTCATGCCCCAATCATGAGCTCTCAAGAGAAATTATTATCCAGAATTTTTATGCTTGACTTTCTCGTAATGATCAAACTATGCTTGATACTTCTTGTGCTGGTTCCTTTATGAAGAAGACTATTGAATTCCAGTGGGATCTTTTGGAAAGAATAAAACGCAACTCTGAAGATTGGGAACTCGACGAAGGTAAAGAGTCAGGTATTAAAATCAAATATGACTGTGTTAAATATTTTATGGATACCGATGCTTTTCAAAAGTTTAGCACTAAATATGGACTTGACTCTAGTAGTCTCCTTTTGTGAATCTTATGCTACTCATGTTGAACTCCCTAAGGAGAAGTGGTTTAAATATCACCCACCTATTAAAGAAGAAAATAAAGAACCGGTACCAGTTAAAGAAGAAACTATACTTTATAATGTTGATCCAGTTGGCCCTTCTGCTTATATTGAAAAACCACCTTTCCCTGTTAGGATAAAGGAACATGCTAAAGTTTCAGCTATGGTTAACAAAAGCTATATTAGAACACCTATACCTGATGAACATATTAAAGTAGAACCTAGCATTGCTATGGTTAAAGATCTCTTAGAAGAAGATATAGATGGGCATGTTATTTAGTTCTGTGAAGAAGCTGCTAGAATTGCCAAACCTGATAAAAAGGATAATCATAGACCTGTTGTTGGCATGCCCGTTGTCTCAGTTAAAATAGGAGATCAATGTTATCATGGTTTATGTGACATAGGTGCTAGTGTGAGTGCTATTCCTTACACCTTATATCAAGAAATTATGAATGACATAGCACCCACAGAAATAGAAGACATATATGTTACTATTAAACTTGCTAATAGAGACACGATATCACCAATTGGGATTGTTAGAGGTGTTGAAGTCTTGTGTGGGAAAATAAAATCCCCTACTGATTTTCTTGTTCTTGGTTCCCCACAAGATGACTTTTTCCCCATTATCTTTGGTACACCTTTCTTGAATACAGTTAATGCTAAGATAGACTGTAAGAAACAAACTGTTGGTGTTAGCTTTGGTGATGAGTCTCATGAGTTTAATTTTTCCAAGTTTAGTAGAAATCTTCATGAAAAAGAATTGCCTAGTAAGGATGAATTAATTGGTCTTGCTTCTATTGTTGTTCCACCTACTGATCCTTTAGAACAATATTTGCTAGACCATGAAAATGATTTACATATGCATGAAAGAAATGAAATAGATAAAAATTTCTTTGAACAACGTCATCTGCTTAAACACAATTTGCCTATTGAAACTCTAGGAGGTCCTCCTCCACCTAAAGGTGATCCTGTGTTTGAATTAAAACAACTGCCAGACGCTTTGAAATATGCTTATCTTGATGAAAAGAAGATATATCATGTTATTATCAGTGCTAACCTTCCAGAACATGAAGAAGAAAGATTACTGAAAGTTCTAAGGAAGCACCGAGCTGCTATTGGATATGCTCTTGATGATTTAAAGGGCATTAGTCTCACTCTATGTCAGCGCAAAATTAATATGGAACCTGATGCTAAACCAGTTTTTGACCACCAACGTCGGTTAAATCTGAAGATGAAAGAAGTGGTAAGAACGGAAATAATAAAACTTCTTGAAGCAGGTATAATTTATCCTATAGCTGATAGTAGATGGGTAAGTCCTGTTCATTGTGTCCCTAAGAAAGGAGGTATTACTATTGTTCCTAATGATAAGAATAAACTTATTCCACAAAGAATTGTTACAAGCTATAGAATGGTAATTGATTTTAGAAAATTAAATAAAGCAACTAGAAAAGGTCATTACCCTTTGCCTTTTATTGATCAAATGCTTAAAAGATTATCTAAGCACACGCACTTTTGCTTCCTTGATGGATATTCTGGTTTTTCACAAATACCTATTTCTCAACCTGATCAAGAAAAGACCACTTTTACTTGTCCTTTTGGAACCTATGCTTATAAACGTATGCCTTTTGGTTTATGTAATGCACCTACTACCTTTCAAAGATGTATGACTGCTATATTCTCTGACTTCTGTGAAAAGATTGTTGAGGTTTTCATGGATGACTTTTCTGTTTATGGGAAGTCTTTTGATGATTGTTTAAGCAATCTTGAGCGAGTTTTGCAGAGATGTAAACAAACAAATCTTGTCTTGAATTGGGAGAAGTGTCGCTTTATGGTTAATGAAGGCATTGTCTTGGGTCATAAAATTTCCGAAAGAGGTATTGAAGTGGACCAATCTAAGGTTAATGCAATTGAGAAAATGCCATGTCCTAAAGATATAAAAGGTATTCGTAGTTTCCTAGGTCATGTTGGTTTCTATAGGAGATTTATCAAAGTCTTCTATAAAATTTCTAAGCTAAGCCTCTCACTAGTCTCTTGCAAAAGGATGTTCCCTTTGTTTTTGATGATGATTGTTTAGAAGCCTTTGATACACTCAAGAAATCCTTAATATTTGCACCTATTGTTCAACCACCTCATTGGAACTTGCCTTTTGAAATTATGTGTGATGCTAGTGATTATGTTGTTGGTGTTGTTCTAGGACAAAGAGTTGATAAGAAATTGAATGTTATTCATTATACTAGTAAAACTATGGACAGTGCTCAAAGAAACTATGCTACTACTGGAAAAGAATTCTTAGCAGTGGTGTTTGCTTGTGATAAATTTAGGCCTTATATTGTTGATTCCAAAGTAACTGTTCACACAGACCATGTTGCTATTAAATATCTTATGGGAAAGAAAGATGCTAAACCTAGACTTATTCGATGGGTTCTCTTGTTACAAGAGTTTGATTTACATATCATTGATAGAAAAGGAGCTGAGAACCCAGTAGTTGATAATTTATCTAGGCTTGAAAATGTGCCTGATGACCCACTACCTATTGATGATAGTTTTCCTAATGAGAAGTTAGCTGCAATAAATGTTTCTCATATTACTCCTTGGTATGTTGATTATGCTAATTATATTGTTGCTAAATATTTACCACCTAGCTATACATACCAACAAAAGAAAAAATTCTTCTATGATTTAAGACATTACTTTTGGGATGACCCACATCTTTATAAAGGAGTAGATGGTATTATTAGACGTTGTGTACCTGAGTATGAACAGGGACAAATCCTACGGAAATGTCACTCCAAGGCCTATGGAGGACATCATGTTGGAGATAGAACTGCCCACAAGGTATTGCAATCTGGATTTTATTGGCCTACTCTCTTCAAGGATGCCCGTAAGTTTGTCTTATCTTGTGATGAATGTCAAAGAATAGGTAATATTGGTAAGCGTCAAGAAATGCCTATGAATTATTCACTTGCTGTTGAACCATATGATGTTTGGGGATTTGATTACATGGGACCTTTTCCTTCCTCTAATGGGTATACACATATTTTGGTTGCTGTTGTTTATGTTACTAAATGGGTAGAAGCTATTCCAACTAGTACTGCTGATCACAACACCTCTATTAAAATGCTTAAGGAAGTTATTTTCCCAAGGTTTGGAGTTCCTAGATATTTAATGACTGATGGTGGTTCACACTTTATTCATGGTGCTTTCCGTAAGATGCTTGCCAAGTATGATGTTAACCATAGAATAGCATCACCTTATCATCCTCGGTCTAGTGGTCAAGTTGAACTTAGCAATAGAGAAATAAAATTAATTTTGCAAAAGACTGTCAATAGGTCCAGGAAGAATTGGTCTAAGAAATTAGATGATGCACTTTGGGCTTATAGAATACTGCAGATCCCCCTGCTATTATTACTGAACAAGACCCTAATCTTATTGATTTTCAGCCTCAGTCTGTCTTGCCTGGTGATAAACATACTGAACACAGGAATGGAACAAATGATACCTCTCCTCTTGCTACTCATGGTAATGAGAAGTCAATTGAGGCTGGAGCAATGGGTGAGTCATCTTGTTCTTCTGAACTCTCTGCTCCCCCTGGTTTTCCATTCCCTGCATTTCTTCCAAGCAATGATCTAATTACAGAGGCAGAAAATCCACTCATGATGACCCCTGCTTTGAGCACAGATGATAGAAAGGACATAGCTCTTAAGACTGAACTTTTGGGAAAGGAAGGTGCTGAAGTCTGGTACAGGCATTTTGCCTCCTCAAACAATGATCAAACTGCCATTCAGGTACCTGTTGATTGGGTTAATTTTCTGTCAGTCACATTCCTTACACCTGACAAATTTGACTGGGCAAAGAAGTTTGTTACTTCAACAGTCTGGGATATCATTACTCAAGGAGCCAGTAATATTACCTTGCCATTTGTTATTCCTCAGTCTTGTCCTCCTGTGGACTCATCCTTGTCCTTTTCACAATATTTGGCACAGGAGACACAAGAGCAAGAAGTTAATTCCCTAGCTCCATCTGCACCTCTTTTGGCCCAGGCTGCTGCATCTACTTCAACCATGCACAACATCAAGAAGAGAAAGGAAAAGGTTCCACTAGTGGAGACTGAGATAAGGAGAAGTTGTCGATTACAACAGCTAGCCAAGGGTTATAAGAAAAAAATCTGCATGGATAAGAATTGTCTTGCCTGTCATGCTCTACCTCCCCCAATTCCTGCAAAAGTGATTAAAAGTCTTAATACTTCTTTCTGCAAGGTTGCTGCTCAAGATACTTCAGAGGAGATGCTGAAAACCAAACGCAAGAAAAGCAAGAGCAACCCAGCTGCTAAGGAGGCCCCAAGAGTTAGCTCTATTAATTAATAGTTTCAGTTGTCCTCAGTAGACTCTTAGCACTTTTCCATGAGTTTGGATGGCTCTATCATTTGGAAAGTTACTTGTAAAGATGTCCAGGGTGTAATCCTTCTGCTAAACAGAGCTCTCTGTCAATTTGTTAAACTTTCTGTTACTGGCTGTGGTGCTGGCAGTTCTCTCCACCTGTTTGAGGTGTCTTGCTTTATGCTATGTAACTGGCTGCTATGGGATGGAATGTGGATGAATGTCACTATGATTGCTTTTTCTTATGACTGGAACAGTCCTAAGAATAATGATTTTGTCAATCCTCTTTTATTTCATAAAAGGTGTGCAGTTTTAAGATTAATCTTATGCCAGTTTTGTTATCTCTGTGAACATGAATAAGGAATGGTCAATTCTTAACTGGAATATTAGAGGTTTGAATGATCCCAAGAAATGGACAGCTATCAGAAATAAGATTGAGGAATCTAATTGTGCCATTCTATGCATTCAAGAAACCAAGAGAGAAGTGATTGATAGTAGATTCTTGCAAATCTTTTGTCCAAGGAGACTCAACAAATTTGAATATCTTCCATCTGTAGGAGCTTCAGGAGGTCTGTTAATTGTTTGAAATGATCAAGTCTTTCAGGGTCAACTTTTTCATTCCAACAACTACTCTATATCAGTTTCTTTCATTTCCTCCCACAATGGGGATAGTTGGATTTTGACAAATATTTATGGACCTAGCCAGCAGGATGAGAGACCACACTTTATTGACTGGTTTAGACACTTCCAAACTCCCGAGGACAGCAACTGGATGGTACTTGGAGATTTTAATCATATCAGATACCCACATAACAGAAACTTGGAAGGGGGCAATATTCACAATATGTTAGCTTTCAATGAAGCTATCAGCAACTTATCTCTGATTGAAATCCCTATCAAAGGTAGAAACTTTACCTCGAGCAATATGCAGGATTGGCCTCTTTTGGAAAAGATTGATTGGTGTTTTACTTCTGAGAAATGGACTTTAAGCTACCCAGCTACTCTGGCACACCCTCTTGCCAAAACCACATCAGACCATGTACCATTTATGGTCAAAATTGGTACCTCGATTCCTAAATCTCACATTTTCAGATTTGAGAATTTTTGGTTGGAACATAATGACTTTCTGTCAGTTGTCCACAGCATTTGGACCCAGGATGTGAGTGAGGAAGATAGTGCCAAGATCATTGCAACCAAGTTTAAGCGACTAAGGAAAGGATTAAAGAACCGGGCCAGAAACCTTTCAGATCTCAAGAAAATTATTGATAACACAAACTTCTTGATCCTGTGTTTTGATTATTTGGAAGAAGCTAGGGATCTCACATATGTGGAAACTAATGGTAGAAATATCCTGAAAGCACATTTGGAAAAAGTTCTTAATCACCAAAGACTCTACTGGAAGCAAAGAGCCACTATCAGGAAAATTAAAGTGGGAGAGGCTAATACTAAATATGTTTAGGCCAAGGCTACTATCAAACATAGGCATAATTGTATTGCCATGCTCAAAGATGAGGATAACTTGGAACATCACACTCACAGTGCTAAAGCTGCAATCCTTTACAGAGCTTTCAAAGAAAGACTGGGTACAACTTTTGCCACACAAAATCCTCTTCTTCTGAACCATCTTATAACCTCAAATGACAATTTGGCACAACTTGAGGTCCCATTCACCACAACAGAGATTGATCATGTGGTACTTCATATGCCTGCTGACAAAGCTCCTGGACCTGATGGCTTTAATGCTATTTTCTTGAAAGCATGTTGGCCTATTATTGCTCCTGACTTTTACAAGCTTATTAATGATTTCTATCATGGGAAAGTCAATCTTCAGAGCATCAACTACTCCTTCATCACCTTGATTCCTAAGACAGAGGCAGCATCCACTCCTGCTGAATTCAGGCCCATCTCACTGCTGAACTGTACTCTTAAAATCATCACCAAACTGCTTGCCAACAGACTTCAGAAGGTGATCCTCACTCTGGTGCACAAGAATCAATATGGCTTCCTCAATAATAGATGCATTCAGGATTGCCTTGCTTGGTCTTATGAGTACATTCACCAATGGCACTTATCTAAGAAAGAAATTATTCTCCTCAAGTTGGATTTTGAGAAAGCATTTGATATGATTAATCATGATACAATTGTGGATATCCTACAAGCTAAGGGTTTTGGTAGCAGATGGATTAATTGGATCAAGATGATATATGGCACTGGCTTCTCCTCTATCCTTCTTAATGGTATTCCTGGCAAGCAATTTCTATGTAAGAAAGGTGTCAGACAAGGGGATCCATTATCCCCACTTATATTTGTCCTAGTTGCTGACCTGCTCCAAACCATGTTCAATGAGGCCATGCAACACTCCTTGATCCGCTCCCCTCTTACTCATGCTTCTTGCCCAGACTACCCTATCATTCAATATGCAGATGATACTATCTTGGTGGCTAATGCTGATACTGGACAACTTTTTCAAATTAAAAATCTGCTTCTCCACTACGCAGCTTACACTGGTCTCAGAGTTAACTATGCTAAATCCATAATGATTCCCATCAACACTCCTCCTGGCAAAATGATGGAACTATCAGAGATTCTTGGTTGCAAAATTGGTACTCTTCCCCATGCCTATCTTGGTTTGCCACTCAGTATCAATAGACCAAGAATTGTGGATTTCATGCCCATGTTGAAAAGGATTGAAAATAGACGCTTAAGTTGTTCTACCTTATTATCCACTGGTGACAAACTTACCCTGATCAAATCAGTTTTTGCCAGCATGCCCATCTTCTTCATGTGCTCCTTGATGTTACCCAAAGTAGTGATCAAACAAATTGAAGGTTACTTAAGGAATTGCCTGTGGAGAAAATTTGGGTCTATGGACTCTGGACCTGCATTGATTTCATGGGATACTGTCTGTAAACCTAAGGCACAAGGAGGATTAGGCATTCTTGATATCTCTGTCCACAACAAAGCCCTGCTGATGAAATTTCTTCATAAATTTCTTAATAAAGTGGACACTCTTTGGGTGCACATCATTTGGGAAGCATACTACCACAATGGCCCTCCTAGTGACAAGTTAATTGGCTCCTTTTGGTGGAAGACCCTGCTAAAGATCATACCCCTATTCAAATCGTATGCCATTTGTCAAGCTAGTCAAGGAGATACCATTTTATTTTGGACAGATAGTTGGGATGGACAACCATTACAAGCAAAATTCGCAAAGTTATTCTCCTTTGCTATTCACAAGGACTATACCCTTCATTTTGTGGATAATCAAGAAGATCTCAGCACCCTCTTCCATAGGCCACTCTCCATGCAAGCTTACCATCAATTGACCAGGGTTGAAGGCTTATTAGCCTCCAGAGCACGTTCTGATAGTAGGGACATATGGAAATATCATTGGGCATCAGGGCAGTACTCCTCCATGAAAATGTACAAGCGTATAATGGGTACTTCCAAAGCTCATAGCATCTTTCAAAACTTATGGGGTACTTCTTGCAGACTGAGGCACAAGATTTTTGGCTAGCTTCTCTTACACGACAGAATTTACACAAGGAATATGCTCCTTCGACGCAATATGCACCTCCCAGACTCTAACTGTGCCCTATGTTCTGACAAAGTGGAAGAAACTTTAATCCACTTATTCTGGAATTGCCCATTTGCTTTATCCTGCTGGGATGTCATAGCACCTGAGAGAACCAGAGGTATCTCCACTTTTGATGAGGTTGTTCTAATTTCTAATCGGCTTCCTAAAGATTTGGCACATGATATTATAGTTATGAGTTGCTGGAGTAGTTGGTCGGTGAGAAATGACAAGATCTTTCGGTCTGCACCACCAGCTATTGATTCATGGAAGTTTCACCTGTCGGAAGGGCTTTGGGCTGTGCAACTCCGAGCCATAGAGGATAAAGCAAACAAGATCAAGGAATGGACTGATTTAAATCTTTAATGGGTAAGCCTATGATTCCTAGAGCTGGGATTGGCTGAGGACACTTTGTTCCTTGTAACATAACTTGTACTATAACTTGTAACATATTTGTACCTTGCTTTTATTAATGAAAATACCGTAGAACGATTGTTCTATGGTCAGGGCTCAAAAAAATCCGATGGGTATGTCTCCATATAAAATGGTTTATGGAAAAGCTTGTCATTTTCCTCTTGAGTTAGAACATAAAGCATATTGGGCTCAATAGGTCCATGAAGAATTGGTCTAAGAAATTAGATGATGCACTTTGGGCTTATAGAACAGCATATAAAAATCCGATGGGTATGCCTCCATATAAAATGGTTTATGGAAAAGCTTGTCATTTGCCTCTTGAGTTAGAACATAAATCATATTGGGCCATCAAAGAGCTCAATTATGATTTCAAACTTGCTGGTGAAAAGAGGATATTTGATATTAGCTCTCTAGATGAGTGGAGAACCCAAGCTTATGAAAATGCAAAATTATTCAAAGAAAGAGTTAAAAGATGGCATGACAAAAGAATCCAAAAGAGTGAGTTTAAAGTTGGAGAATATGTTCTTTTGTACAACTCTCGTTTTAGATTCCTTGCAGGAAACTCCTCTCAAAATGGGAAGGCCCATATGTCATCGAGGAGGTTTACCGGTCTGAGCCATCAAAATAAATAATCCCGAAGGTTGTCAATGGGCAATGAATAAAGCATTACATCTCAGGTACGCCCATTAATGTTGAAAGTAACATTATCCAAACTTTGACACCGGAAGAACACATAAAAGAGTCCTTCCGGAACACTCCAGAATCATGAAAATAAGGAGGTACGTGATACGGTAAGTAAACGGACTCCGAAAAATCCGCAAAAATATTTTTTATCAGTTTTGGAATATTTAAGAATTTTGGAAATTAAGAAACTTCCCCTGGTGGGCACAAGACACCAGGGCGTGCCAGGCTTGCCTTCCTATATATGGGCCTTCCGTACTCCGTTTCTCTCCCGTATGCTTGTCCTCCAAGATAAAAATTCTATATATACTTCCCGAACCTGTTGATCACCGTATCGCGAAGAAATCCGGTGTTCTCCTTTCTTGCTGCTTTCCTATTAGATCTGAAAACATGTCTTCCCAAGACTCTGAGGGTGAGAGCTATGTTGCTGATTACATCGCAAACCCCAAGTCCTATGGGGATGAGGGGCACTATAGCTGGACCTCCGAAGAAGATGATGAATCGGTTCCTCCCCGGTTAACAAACGAGATCATGGAGGCGTTATGCAAGAAGATAATAAAACTTGAGATGGATAACGACGAGTTGAGGATAGATAACTTTATTCTCCATCAGAAACTGGAGGAAGCGAAGGGGAACCCTCCACTTTCTCACCACCACCACTGCCTTGGAAATCCGAGGACAAGATCTCTCCTTCATCACCACCATCATCTTCTTCACCACTAAAGGAGAACTGAGTATCGGGTATGGGCACTCCCCTTGGCTTCCGCCCAGCTTGGGGGAGGCGCCCCGGTATCGTATCATCCCACTATCTTTTTGCCTTTACTTATTTTAGTTCGATCTTTCGCATTAGATGATTAAACGTTAGTTCGATCCTTTCTTCCTTGAGAGTTTTCTTAGTGATCTATCCTTGTAATCGTGTGCAAGTTATATAATAAAGTTTAGTTTGAGTTTTTGTTTTCTTTACTTTCATGTTGCAAATAAAGAAAGGAAAAAGAGAAAGGAAATAATAAAAGGAAAGAAATAAATCAATAAGATCGTATACTAATCCTATGGTAGGTGATGGCACCACATAAGGAAAAGTATAAGTAGAAAATTTTATTAGAGATTGACAAACATAACATTAGTCAATGATGCAACTCATGAAAGAATTAATAAGGGAAGAGAAGATTCACATATACATATACTATCCTAGAAATCTTTTGTGACTCTGAGCCCTCATCAAAATATTATATGCCAAAATTGTTGACGTTGGACAAGGAAGACAACTTAATGGTTTATGTTTGTTTATATTCACATAGAAGTCATATTATCATAGATCCTTTAACATGTGATGCTTGCCCCCTATCTTTGCTAGCCAAAAATTCCGCACTAAGTAGAGATACTACTTGTGCATCCAAAACCCTTAAACCCAAATCTTATTTTCAAGTGTCCACCATACCTACCTAGGGATTGAGCAAGATCCCTCAAGTAAGTTGTCATCGGTGCAGAAGGCAATAAAAATTGCTTCTAAAAGTGTGAGATCATTTAGTGTAAGAGAAAATTGAGCATTGCACGAACTTGTGATGGTGAAGAATAAAACCGACAGACTGCATAATAAAGGTCGCCATCGCAAGGGGCAATGTAATGTGACATTCTTTTGCACTAAGGGGTTGAGCATACAAACAAATAAGCACATGGCAACCTCTGCTTCCCTCTGCGAAGGGCCTATCTTTTACTTTTATGTATTTACCTTTATGCAAAGAGTCAAAGTTTTCCTTCTATTCCTTTTTATTTTTCTCCTTTGGCAAGCATCATGTGGTGAGGAAATATCTAGGCACATATGTCCAGTTGAATATAGATAGCATGAGTTATTATTGTTGACATAACCCTTGAGGTGAATATGTTGGGAGGCGAAATTTTAAGCCCCTATCTTTCTATGTGTCCTATTGAAATGTTTTGCTCATGGGTACGCGGTGAGTGTTAGGAATCATAGAAGACTATATGGTGGTTGAGTATGTGGACTTGCCTAAAGGCACCGATATGTGACCCTTCCTGAAAAGATGACGAATTATAGTTGCAAAGTTGACCGAGAACATAGTTTGTTGGTTTCTAATAGAGTTTTTGCTTTATACATCGATTGTGTGATGAACTGTTACTTATTCATGAGAAGTATATGATAAAAGTTCTGCGATAACAGTCCTATGTTTAACTTTGTTGCTATTATAATAATCAACATGATGCTTCTATGTCCGTATTTTGTTTTTATCGACTGATAATCCCCAAGTGTAGGGAATCATCGTAGCAATTTCCAAAGGTGGAAGTGATAAGTATGGAGTGTCGAACCCACAAGGAGCTAAAGGTAAGATCAATGTTCTCTCAAGCCCTATCTGCCACTGATACGACTCTACGTACACCGAACGTTTGCTTCCAACTAGAAACGAGAAATAAAACTATGTTGTGGGTATGAAGAGGATAACTTTTCATGATATCGGAGAGCTAAAATATAAAAGTAGTTGTTGTTATCATAAAGTTAGAATATACTACTAAATATTATAAATAGCGAGTGTGGAATAATGATGGATCGGTGTGCGGAATTGTCCTAGGCAATTGTTAATAAGACCGATAGTCGTCATTGCAATTTCATATGAGGGAGAGGCATAAGCTAACATACTTTCTCTTCTTGGATCATATGCACTTATGATTGGAACTCTAGCAAGCATCCGCAACTACTAAAGATCATTAAGGTAAGACCCAACCATAGCATTAAAGCATCAAGTCCTCTTTATTCCCATACGCAACAACCCCTTACTCGGGTTTGTGTTTCAGTCACTCACCAACCCACTATAAGCGAATCATGAACGTATTGCAACACCCTACAGCGGGAGTCCCTCACGCTTGCGCGACACGGAGAGCACCATAGGACAGCACCAATAATAAAACATACAACTCATACCAATCTAGATCATCAATCAACCCAAAGACAAAGGATATCTACTCAAAACATCATAGGATGGCAACACATCATTGGATCATAATATGTGGCATAAAGCACCATGTTCAAGTAGGGATTACAGCGGGGTGCGGGAGAGTGGACCGCGTAAAATAGATGAGGATGGTGATGTTGATGAAGACGATCACCGCGGCGATGATTCCCCTCCCGATGGCACTCTGGTGCCACCGAGAGAGAGGAGGAGAGGTTCTCCCCCTTGTGCTTCCTCCTCCATGGCCTCCCCCCTAGATGGGGAGAGGTTCTCCCTCTGGTCCTTGGCCTTCATGGCGATGATGGCCCCTCCGGGATCCTCCTCCATGGCCTCCGGTGATGATGGCCCCCTCTGGCAGGGTGCCAGAGAGGGCCTAGATTGATTTCTCGTGGCTACAGAGGCTTGCGGCGGCGGAACTTCTGATCTAGGTTATTTTCTGGGGGTTTCTGTATTTATAGGAATTTTTGGCGTTGGTTTCACGTCAGGGGGGTCTCCGAGTCGTCCACGAGGCAGGGGCCCACGCCCAGGGGGGTGGGCGCGCCCCCCACCCTCGTGGACAGCCCGGGACTCTTCTGGCCCAACTCTTTTGCTCCAGGGGCTTCTTTTGGTCCATAAAAAATCAACAAAAATTGGCACGTCAATTGGACTCCGTTTGGTATTCCTTTTCTGTAAAACTCAAAAACAAGGAAAAAACAGAAACTGGCACTGGGCTCTAGGTTAATAGGTTAGTCCCAAAAATCATATAAAATAGCATATAAATGCATATAAAACATCTAAGATGGATAATATAATAGCATGAATACTTCATAAATTATAGATACGTTGGAGACGTATCAGCATCCCCAAGCTTAATTCCTGCTCGTCCTCGAGTAGGTAAATGATAAAAGAAATAATTTATGAAGTGTGAATGCTAGCAGGTGCACAAGTTTGATCAATGATAATTTCAATCACCTTTTCTAGCATCATTATATGTCATAACAGTAGCTCATCTCATAAAACTTTTCATGATCAAGTAACAAGCTATTCACATGTTAAAGTATAGATCATAAACTTTCTTGAAAACTAACAAACAATATTCTCAGTCATCAAACAATTGCAATTCATCTTATTTTCAGGAAGGGTCTATGTCAGAGCTTTGATTCAGCAAACTCCACATACTCAACTATCATTTAATCTTTCACAATTGCTAACACTCACGTGATATTTATGGGTTCAAAGTTTTAATCGGACACAGAGAAAGATAGGGGCTTATAGTTTTGCCTCCCAACCTTTTACCTCAAGGGTAATGTCAACAATAATAACTCATGAAAACCTACATCCAAGTGGATATATATATCCGGATCACTCCAACACAAAGTGCTTGCCAAAGGAAAAAGTGTAAAAAGGAAAGGTGATGATCACCATGACTCTTGTATAAGGGTAGAAGGTAAAAGTAAAAGATAGGCCCTTCGCAGAGGGAAGCAGAGGTTGTCATGCGCTTTTATGGTTGGATGCACAAAATCTTAATGCAAAAGAACGTCACTTTATATTGCCCCTTGTGATAAAGACCTTTCTTATGCAGTCCGTCGCTTTTATTTCTTCCCTATCACAAGTTCGTATAAAGCTTATTTTCTTCGCACTAATAGATCATACATATTTAAGGAGCAATTTTTATTGCATGCACCGATGACAACTTACTTGAAGGATCTTACTCAATCCTTAGGTAGGTATGGTGGACTCTCATGGCAAAACTGGTTTAAGGGATGTTTGGAAGCACAAGTAGTATTTCTACTGGGTGCAAAGAAGTTTGCTAGCATGAGAGGGAAAGGCAAGCCCAACATGTTGGATGATCCAAGACAATATAACGTTTTCGGATATAGGAAAACATAACCCATTAAGTTGTCTTCCTTGTCCAACATCAACCTTTTAGCATGTCATATTTTAATGAGTGCTCACAATTACAAAAGATGTCCAAGATAGTATATTTATATGTGAAATCTCTCTTCCTTCAATATTCTTTCATGAATTGTTCAAGTGACCAATTCTGCGTTTGCTAACTTTCAATAAGTTTACTACCTATACTTATTCTGTGTGAAGTCATTACTCCCCATGGTATAAGCATATGAAACATATATAAATTCAGATTTATGATATTCAATTCATTCAACCATTTACTCACAGGATATATGTGAAGCACGTGAGTAAATGACAAACTACTCCAAAAGATATAAGTGAAGAACACTGAGTAGTCAAATAATTAACTAGCCATGGGAGGATTCTTTTTCATTCAAGATTTCAGATCCAATGATTTTATTCAAACAGCAAGTAAAATTGAAAATACGCTCCAAGCAAAACTCATATCATGTGATGAATAAAAATATAGCTCCGAGTAAGGTATACCGATAGTTTTGAAGACGAAAGAGGGGATGCCTTCCGGGGCATCCCCAAGCTTAGGCGCTTGAGTCTTCCTTGAATATTACCTTGGGGTGCCTTGGGAATCCCCAAGCTTAGGGTCTTTCCACTCCTTATTCTCCTCATATCGATATCTCACCCAAAGCTTGAAAACTTCAATCACACAAAACTTAACGAAACTTCGTGAGATAGGTTAGTATGATAAAGAGTAAACCATTCACATTGGTACTGTCAAAGACAAGGTTCATAATTGTTCCCACACAATGTCTACTGTACCATATCATTTCTACAATTTATATTGAGAAATATAAGCCATAGAAACTAGAAAACAAGCAAACTATGCAATGAAAACAGAATCTGTCAGAAACAGAACAATCTGTAATGATCTGAACAGCAACCATACTTCTGCTACTCCAAAAATATGAAATAAATTGGTGGACGTGAGGAATTTGTCTATTAATCTTCTGCAAAAAGAATCAACTCAAAATCACTCTTCTGTAAAAAATGGTAGCTAATCTCGTGAGCGCAAAGTTTCTGTTTTTTACAGCAAGATCACATTAACTTTCACCCAAGTCTTCCCAAAGGTCTTACTTGGCACTTTATTGAAACAAAAGCTATAAAACATGATTACTACAGTAGCTTAATCATGTAAACACACAAAAACAGTAAGGGTAAATATTGGGTTGTCTCCCAACAAGCGCTTTTCTTTAATGCCTTTTAGCTAGGCATGATGATTTCAATGATGCTCACATAAAAGATAAGAATTGAAACATAAAGAGAGCATCATGAAGAATATGACTAGCACATTTGAATCTAACCCACTTCCTATGCCTAGGGATTTTGTGAACACATAATTTATAGGAACAAGAATCAACTAGCATAGGAAGGCAAAACAAGTATAACTTCAAAACTTTAAGCACATAGAGAGGAAACTTGGTATTATTGCAACTCCTACAAGCATATATTCCTCCCTCATAATAATTTTCAGTAGCATCATGAATGAATTCAACAATATAACCATCACATAAAGCATTCTTTTCATGATCTACAAGCATAGAAATTTTTCTACTCTCCACATAAGCAAAATTCTTCTCATTCGGAATAGTGGGATCACTAATTCCTAAAGTTGACACTCTTCCAAACCCACTTTAGATGATAGTATTATTCATACTCCAAAATATATAAGTGAAGTTCATGGAGCATTCTACAATTAATATAGACTAACCAATATCCAAGCTCAAAATATGTAAGTGAAGCACACGAAGCATTCTATAAAACCATACTCAAAAGATTTAAGTGAAGCACAAAGAGCAATTCTATAAGATCATACTTAAAAGATATAAGTGAAGCACATGAAGTATTCTATAAATCAATGAAGGGCTATCTCATACTAGCTTGGTTCTTAAAGGAAAAAAAAAACACAAAGGACACAAATCATGTGAACAAAACAAAAACCGAGGTATACCGATATTTGTTGAAGAAGAAAGATGGGATGCCAACCGGGGCATCCCCAAGCTTAGATGCTTGAGTATCCTTTGAAATATTTACTTGGGGTTCCTTGGGCATCCCTAAGCTTGAACTCTTGCCTCTCTTTATTCTTCTCATATTGATAGTCCCTCGATCTTCGAACACTTCATCCACACAAAACTTTAACAAAAACTTTGTGAGATCCGTTAGTGTAATAAAGCAAACTACCACTTTAAGGTACTGTAATGAACTCATTATTTATTTATATTGGTGTTAAACCTACTGTATTCCAACTTCTCTATGGTTCATACCCCCCGATACTAGCCATAGATTCATCAAAATAAGCAAACAACACGCGAAAAACAGAATCTGTCAAAAACAGGACAGTCTGTAGTAATCTGGAAGTTTAGTAAACTTATGTAACTCCCAAAATTATGAAATAATTGAAATTTGAAAATTTGTACAGAAGTAATGTGCAAAAAGTTTCAGACCCATTTGACCTTCCAGTAAAAAATGTAAAATCACGCACTACAGCCAAAGTTTCTGTTTTTGTTCTGCACATAGTAACAAGCAATCTAATCATCCTAAAACCAAAGCTTGGCACATTATTTTTATAATACAATGGATATATACAAGGGGATAATTATTTACAGAGAAACTTCCATGAAAAATTCTACATTGTTTCCGTGAGCATGAACACAAGTGCTCAAGGTCGACCCTCACTTCTTCAATGCATAACTTTCCAATCACTTCTCTTTTTGAAAAACTTTTTAGGCATGAGAGGCAAGTAATTTTTTTGTATTTTCATTCTTTAAATTTTTTGTATGTTTCACCCACAACTAAACAGAAACAAAAAGGAAAACAAAATCTACTTAGTGAAGAAAGCAAACAAGCACACACGAGAATATCAACCCCACGCTATTGCTCCCCGGCAACGGCGCCAGAAAAGAGCTTGATAATCCCCAAGTGTAGGGAATCATCGTAGCAATTTCCAAAGGTGGAAGTGATAAGTATGGAGTGTCGAACCCACAAGGAGCTAAAGGTAAGATCAATATTCTCTCAAGCCCTATCTGCCACCGATACGACTCTACGTACACCGAACGTTTGCTTCCAACTAGAAACGAGAAATAAAACTATGTTGTGGGTATGAAGAGGATAGCTTTGCATGATATCGGAGAGCTAAAATATAAAAGTAGTTGCTGTTATCATAAAGTTAGAATATACTACTAAATATTATAAATAGCGAGTGGGGAATAATGATGGATCGGTGTGCGGAATTGTCCTAGGCAATTGTTAACAAGACCGATAGTCGTCATTGCAATTTCATATGAGGGAGAGGCATAAGCTAAAATACTTTCTCTTCTTGGATCATATGCACTTATGATTGGAACTCTATCAAGCATCCGCAACTACTAAAGATCATTAAGGTAAAACCCAACCATAGCACTAAAGCATCAAGTCCTCTTTATTCCCATACGCAACAACCCCCTTACTCGGGTTTGTGTTTCAGTCACGCACCAACCCACTATAAGCGAATCATGAACGTATTGCAACACCCTACAGCAGGAGTCCCTCACACTTGCGCGACACGGAGAGCACCATAGGACAGCACCAATAATAAAACATACAACTCATACCAATCTAGATCATCAATCAACCCAAAGACAAAGGATATCTACTCAAAACATCATAGGATGGCAACACATCATTGGATCATAATATGTGGCATAAAGCACCATGTTCAAGTAGGGATTACAGCGGGGTGCGGGAGAGTGGACCGCGTAAAATAGATGAGGATGGTGATGATGATGGTGATGTTGATGAAGACGATCACCGCGGCGATGATTCCCCTCCTGATGGCACTCCGTGCCACCGAGAGAGAGGAGGAGAGGTTCTCCCCCTTGTGCTTCCTCCTCCATGGCCTCCCCCTAGATGGGGAGAGGTTCTCCCTCTGGTCCTTGGCCTTCATGGCGATGATGGCCCCTCCGGGATCCTCCTCCATGGCCTCCGGTGATGATGGCCCCCTCCGGCAGGGTGCCAGAGAGGGCCTAGATTGATTTCTCGTGGCTACAGAGGCTTGCGGCGGCGGAACTTCCGATCTAGGTTATTTTCTGGGGGTTTCTGTATTTATAGGAATTTTGGCGTTGGTTTCACGTCAGGGGGTCTCCGAGTCATCCATGAGGCAGGGGCCCACGCCCAGGGGGGGTGGGCGCGCCCCCACCCTCGTGGACAGCCCGAGACTCTTCTGGGCCCAACTCTTTTGCTCCAGGGGCTTCTTTTGGTCCATAAAAAATCAACAAAAATTGGCACGTCAATTGGACTCCGTTTGGTATTCCTTTTCTGTAAAACTCAAAAACAAGGAAAAAACAGAAACTGGCACTGGGTCTAGGTTAATAGGTTAGTCCCAAAAATCATATAAAATAGCATATAAATGCATATAAAACATCTAAGATGGATAATATAATAGCATGAATACTTCATAAATTATAGATACGTTGGAGACGTATCATCAACACCTCTCTGTCAAAGCATGTGGACATGGTTTTCGATTTCGGTTTTCGCTTGAGGACAAGCGAGGTCTAAGCTTGGGGGAGTTGATACATCCATTTTGCATCATGTTTTCTTACTATTATTTATGATGTTTTTATCCATAATAATGCTTTTTGGAGTAATTCTAATGCCTTTTCTCTCATAATTTGCAAGGAACACACCAAGAGGGAGAATTCCGGCAGCTGGAAATCTGGACCTGGAAAAGCTACGTCAGGCTACCTATTCTGCATAACTCCAAATGAGCTGAAACTTCACGGAGATTTTTTATGGAATATTTAAGAATTATTGGAGCAAATAACTACCAGAGGGGGCCCACCAGGTGGGCACAACCCACCTGGGCGCGCCAGGGAGCCCAAGCGTGCCCTGGTGGGTTGTGCTCACCCAGGCCCACCTCCGGTGCCCATCTTCTGGTATATAGGTCATTTTGACCTAGAAAAAAAAATAAGAGGATGACTTTTGGGACGAAGCGCCGCCGCCTCGAGGCGGAACTTGGGCAGGAGCACTTTTGCCCTCCGGCGGAGCGATTCCACCGGGGGAACTTCCCTCCCGGAGGGGGAAATCATTGTCCTCATCATCACCAACAACTGTCCCATCTTGGTGAGGGCAATCTCCATCAACATCTTCAACAACACCATCTCATCTCAAACCCTAGTTCATCTCTTGTGTTCAATCTTGTTACCGAAACTATAGATTGGTGCTTGTGGGTGACTAGTAGTGTTGATTACATCTTGTAGTTGATTACTATATGGTTTATTTGGTGGAAGATTATATGTTCAGATCCAATATGCTATTTAATACTCCTCTGATCATGAGCATGTTTATCATTTGTGAGTAGTTACTTTTGTTCTTGAGGTCACGGGAGAAATCATGTTGCAAGTAATCATGTGAACTTGATATGTGTTCGATATTTTGATAGTATGTATGTTGTGATTCCCTTAGTGGTGTCATGTGAACGTCGACTACATGACACTTCACCATATTTGGGCCTAAGGTAATGCATTGTGGAGTAGTAATTAGATGATGGGTTGCGAGAGTGACGGAAACTTAAACCCCAATTTATGCGCTATTCCGTAAGGGACCGATTGGATCCAAAAGTTTAATGCTATGGTTAGAATTTATTCTTAATACTTTTCTCGTAGTTTTGGATGCTTGCGGGAGGGTTAATCATAAGTAGGAGGTTTGTTCAAGTAAGAACATCACCTAAGCACCGGTCCACCCACATATCAAATTATCAAAGTAGCGAACACAAATTGAACCAACATGATGAAAGTGACTAGATGAAATTCCCGTGTACCCTCAAGAACACTTTACTTATCACAAGAGACCGTTTGGCCTGTCCTTTGCCTCAAAAGGATTGGGCTACCTTGCTGCACTTTTGTTACTATTACCGTTACTTGTTCGTTACAAATTACCTTGCTATCAAACTACTTTGCTACTTACAATTTCAACACTTGCAGACACTACCTTACTAAAAACTACTTGTTATTTCCCTCTGCTCCTCGTTGGGTTCGAAACTCTTACTTATCGAAAAGAGCTACAATTGATCCCCTATACTTGTGGGTCATCAACCGACGTGCTGGCCTCTCTGTTGAGCCTAGGTAGGACTAAGGTGTGTCGACCAGCCGAGTCCGAGCATGACCCAGGAAAGTGTGTTCGGTCAGAGTTAATAGAGTGTGTTGGGTAAGTTTGTGCGCCCCTACAGGGAAGTTAATCTATTCGAATAGCCGTGTCCACGGTAACGAATGCTCGGAGTTGTATCCTGATCTATACAACTAGAACTGGATGTTGGAGATGATAAAAGGATATGTTGGCTCCAGGATTGCTTTATCGCAGGAAGTAGAGGAAGGATCTTCGGGCGTTACTACAACATACTTGCTACTTATAATATGCTAATTTGCACTCCTCTAATGCTGCAAGATGCTTCAGGATGCTAGACTTTTATAGGCTAGGTCTTCCCTTCTATTCTGGCATTTCTGCAGTTCAGTCCAAAGATGTAGCCCCGTTCTTTTGATACTGATGCATAGTTAGTATGGGTCTGATGTAAGTCTTGCGAGTACTTTGGATGAGTACTCACGGTTGCTTTGCTACCCCTTTTCCCCTATACCCGATTGCTGCGATCAGATGACGGATCCCAGGAGCGGGATGCCACTATCGATGACTACTACTACCTCGAGGGTTCCTACTACTACGTGGAGACCATTCGATGACTAGGAGTAGTTAGGAGGCTCCCAGGCAGGACGCCTCGCTTTTTTGATTGTTGTTGTTCTTTGTGCCAGCCTTCTTAAGGCAGACTTGTTTACCTTATGTCTGTACTCAGATATTGTTTCTTCCACTGACTCTTGTTTGTATTCGAGCTTATGTATTCAAGCCCTTGAGGCCCCTAGCTTGTAATATAAAGCTTGTATGACTTTAATTTGTGTCTAGAGTTGTGTTGTGATGTCTTCCCATGAGTCTCTGATCTTGATCTTACACATTTGCGTGTATGATTAGTGTAGGGTTAAGTCTGGGCATCACAAGTTGGTATCAGGGTTGACTGGCTGTAGGAAGCCCCTTTCCAACTCCTTTGTTGAAGTTGAGTCTAGTCTTTGAAAAAAACTATTTTACTAACATTGTTGTGTGGCTTACGGGCCCACATCACAAATGGGTGGTATTAGGATCTTTTATTCCTCTTCTTAACTCTGGGATTCTGATCTCTCTTTTGTTCGGGTTAAAGATTTTGCTAACTCTGACTCTAGGTTCTCGTAACTACTTACTCCCAGAGAGCCCTTCATTCCATATGATCGCCCGCTTCATCAGAAGATTCCGAAGATACTATTCGATGTTTTCCCGAGAAACTTGTGCCACCGCTTTTGCAATTCCCTACCACTGATATATCCATATGGATAATGTCATACATATAATCATTCCTGTTGCTATTGTTATTACAAGATACAACGAAATATTCTCCGACTTTTGAAGAACCCTTTGTGTCAGTGCCTTGTAGTTCTTTTCCACATGAATACCCCTACGGATAATTCGCACTTATCGAGTACCTTTCATCCCCAATTGTTCATATGTTTCATAAGAAACTTTGAACTACTATCGGATCTTCCGAGAATCCTCTGCAACCTATTGCTCTGGAAAGTCTTGCCTGCCTGCATTATGGGTACTTCCATATGTGTAGCAATATTCATTAGCATCCTTTGTCATCGTCATTTTGAGCATTTGATTCGATATGTTTGTGAATGCTCGCAATCATCAGTCGCAATTAGAATTCTTCCCTTTGGCTCAGACGTCACTCCGGACATGAGCTAGGGTTCGGCAAATCAACCCCTAATTGATTGTCGTTATGATTCTATTCAACTTACATATCTTTTGATCAGAGCATCCTCTTCTGACCCCCCTCCCCCGATTCGAAAATCTTAATTCCTTAGTATTTAAGCCTCAAATTATTTAGATAATTCCATAATTTGATGCCTTTGCCTTCTTTATTCTTCTGGTTGAGTACCGTTACTCACATCAGGTCCTTAGTGGTCCGCTAGATCCTTTGGTGGATTATTATCCGACAGTTGCGCATATTCAAAATCCTTGTGAGTTCTTCCCCTGTTACAAATGCCTTCGGCAATGTGGTATCATTTAATTCTTGTCGTCTGTATTCTACATTGAGATGTTACTATTGCTTCTATAACCATGGTATATGATCCTAAGATGCCCCTATATGTTGAACATATGCCTTCCCTAATCCATGTGAAGCCGAGAGTTTTTCATGAGTAATACTCTTCTGGTGTTTTGCCAGATAAAATTTCAACACTACAACTTCATCGAAAATAAGAGGTGAATGAAAGGTTATGCATTGAAGAAGTGGGAGTCAACCTTGAACTTTGTGTTCATGCCCATGGACACGATGTAGATCTTACCATGGAAGCTTCTCTTAAAATTAATTATCCCCTTGGTATAAAGTTCATCTTATATCTGGGATTTGGTCTTTTGCAATCGTCGTTCCGACCATGTTGTTCTTCTTCGATTTCATTCTCAAATAAGTTAAAGTACTTGTCTTCTACAGATCAATACACCTGTCCAACCTCCATTTTTCTCTACCTTCGAGTATTACCCTCTGGTATCTCCATAATATCACATAACCATGTTGCTTATTATGAGTCTTCATCAAGTATTATTTCTCATCGATTTCAATTTTTCTTGGGTTCTGAGTGGTTAGACACTCAAGGACACTGATAACTAAATCAAGTCTGCACTTTGATTCAACAACTCTTAGTAATCTTCATTGCTTATGAGTCTGAACTCAATCATGTCATTCCCAGTCGATTGTCTATATCATCATCGTCATGCTAAAGCTTGACCATACTATCTATGTTCTTCATCCCCGAAACACAATCCCAACAGTACATTAAGCTTACATTGAGCTTTCAACAACATCTTGGTTGTCTTGAAAGACAATTTTGATTTTGAGCTTGCAATCTTATCTGTGGTTCCGACAACCTTTCGCTTCACCATTCCTTTTGCTTGATGTCGTCGCTGATCGATTACATCTTCATGAAACTTCTCGACAAATGTGTCGTGATCATCATCAACATTCTGAGCTCTTCCAGGATATCAATCGAACTCGTGATGACAAATACCATCCTTGCCCCTCGATGATTTGTGCTATTATCGACAACATTGTTGCCTTCCCTCCAACACAAACTTGTTCATGTTTTGTGTTGTACCTTGAGTTCCTTGTTATCCAGCTTATGTTAGGTTCTACCCTGGAGTATTACCATCCTTTATGTCAAGAATGTTGTGAGAATTTCACCACCTCTTAAGGATTCTTGATACAAGTGATACTTCTTGCCATCTCCCTTTCATTTCTTGGTCCCCGTGTTATTTCTAACTAGAATAACGACAACTGAACTATGATGTGTGAATTCAAAACTTCTAGCAACCCTATTGCTTTGAAGTGAATGGTCGATAGTTTCATTCTAGGTCTTTTGGTTATTGAATCACCATTCTAACACTGATCGTGCTACTTGGTCCATATTTCCAGGTGCATTTTTGTTCAATGTTTAATTGTGGATGTTCTCCTCGAACATACTTCAGTATATACTTTGGTCTGTCCAATGCTATCAACTTGTTCACTTAATTGTTAAAATCCATGTTTATGGAAATCTCGATGAATTGTTGTTGAGCCCGTCGGCCACATCCTCTTATTTTCCTCCGAAAATTGTATGAATTATTTTATAAGTTGTTTCTGATGGATCCTTTGCATATCCAACGTCTGAGCTTTACCTGATGACCATGTCAATGCTATCCCGAAGCATGACTGTGGTACTCAAACATCAACAAGGACTTTGGAAGCATAATGCTAAATGTTTCTTGATCAATTGTCCAAACACCAGAATGACGCTCATCCTGTTTTTTTTTCGAAAACGACCAAGTCCCTGAAAAATTGCATTATGTTGCACTGTTCATCATGCCATAAGTTCATGCATATAGCTCCGTTTTGCATGTTTGATATGTCAAAATGTTCATAATGAGATGCTCTTCATTTTGTTCCATTGTGCCATGCTTGTTTGAGTCCATATAGATACCCAAATCATCGTTGCAAGAGTGCTATATGATGTTATCTGCTGTCTGTTAACAGAACTTGGTGATTTGTCTTTTTCATTGCATTTTGTGTGTGCATCCTGTGAGCATGAGCTCTACATGTGTTTTGTACTACATCATGTCATCTTTACAGGGGTTCTTGTCTTGTATTTTTGTGATCTATGGGATGACTATCACAAGCATGCAAAGTAGCCTCCATAATGTTGCTGATTTCTGTGACTTAATCATTTCTGTTAAGTCTGTAGCTGTAATATTGTGATGCCATGTAAACCTGCTGTCACCATGTGTTATATGCATAATCTGGAGATGTTCACTAAGGGTGTTTTGTTATACATATTATGATGTATCCATCCATGCCCTTGGTTGCATTTATATTCTGCTGTAGCTTGTTGCAAACTTGCTCTCAAATTGCTAAATAATGTTGCTGTCAGCCTGTTAACATGAAGTTCAGTTTTGACATGTGTTTTGCTAGTGATCCATGCATCCTATGAACTTGCTCTTGCCATGCTTAGCTTCATAATTATAACACTTACTGTTGGATGCCTTTAAATGCCATGAAATGCTTTGTGATGAGTGATTTGAGCTCGCAAAGATGCCTTCATAATTCTGTTTATGCCATGCTCTGTTTTTCTGCTAAGTCTGAATCTGTTTATGAAACTTGCTATGTTTACATGGGTGCCATCATATTTTCTGTGCCTTTTTGGCTCGTTATCAGTAAGTGACTTTTGTTCTATGCAATTAGTAGATTCATGCCATGCCTTTATTTGCTATGATCTGTTCCTGTAGCATGTTGTTTGATAGCCCTAAACTTAGCAACCTGATGTTATTTCTGCCATGTCCAGTGATTTCTGCCAAGTCTGTGAAACTGTTATTATTTGCAATCCTTCCATGTCCTTTTGAGCATGTTCTAGTGATTTCTGGAGATAGCTCAGTGTTCATGTTTTGTCATGCTTTACCTGTACATCATGTTCATGCCTTTTTTTTTCATGTTAGGGTACTGTAGCATATTGTTTTGATGCTTGCAAAATGCCTAGTTGCTGTTTTGGACAGATTGTTGCTATATCTTGTTTGGAGTGTATGTGTTGCACCGTTGCTCCGTTTTGAGCATGCTCTATATGAAACTTGCTTAGTTTTGCATGTAGTTTCATATTACCTTGTTGCATCCTTGTTTTGAGAGTGTTTGCTTGATGTTTGAATGCATTTTGCATCAATGCCATGTTTAACTTGTTTTGCTCATATCTTCTAGGCCGTAGCTCCGAATTAAACGAACTTTATATGTAAATTGACTAGAATTTCATGTAGATCATCTTGGTGCATATTAACTTGCTGTTTAATAACTTGAACATAAGGTTTATTCAGATCTGGACCATTTTCGAAACTTGAATATGAGGACTTACCGGATTTGTTATATGTTGTTTCCGGCCTCATTTAAATTTGCTTTGATGTGTTGTTCTTATATGCATCATCTCTTGCCATGAGTAGCTTCATGTAGCCTTGTCATGCATCATACTTGGTTGAGCATCATGTCTTGTTTATGTGTTGAGTGTTTACCGTGTTGTTTGCTTCTTTCCGGTTGTGCTCCTTCTCGTTAGTTCCTGTTTCGCTGCGATCGAGAGGATTCGTTCGTCTTCGTGGCTTCATCTTCTTCACGGACTCGTTCTTCTTCCTAGCGGGATTTCAGGCAAGATGACCGTCACCTTGGATCTCACTACTATCATTGATATGCTAGTTGCTTCATTCTATCGCTATGCTGCGCTACCTATCACTTGCTCTTCAAGCCTCCCAAATTGCCATGTCAGCCCTAACCTTTTCACCCTTCCTAGCAATCCGTTGTTTGGCTATGTTACCGCTTTTGCTCAGCCCCTCTTATAGCGTTGCTAGTTGCAGGTGAAGATGAAGTTGTTCCATGTTGGAACATGGATATCATGAACTTTGTTGGGATATCACAATATTCTCTTATTTAATTAATGCATCTATATACTTGGCAAAGGGTGGAAGGCTCGGCCTTATGCCTGGTGTTTTGTTCCACTCTCACCGCCCTAGTTTCCGTCATACCGTGTTATGTTCCTTGATTTTGCGTTCCTTACGCGGTTGGGTGTTATGGGAACCCCTTGACAGTTCGCTTTGAATAAAACTCCTCCAGCAAGGCCCAACCTTGGTTTTACCATTTGCCTATCACCTATTTCTTTTCCCTAGGGAGTCGCTCTCCCGAGGGTCATCTTTATTTAACCCCCCCGGGCCAGTGCTTCTCTAAGTGTTGGTCCGAACCGAGCAGCCTGCGGGGCCACCTCAGGGAAACTCGAGGCCTGGTTTTACTCGTAGCTTGACTTATCTGGTGTGCCCTGAGAACGAGATATGTGCAGCTCCTATCGGGATTTGTCGGCACAATCGGGCGGCTTTGCTAGTCTTGTTTTACCATTGTCGAAATGTCTTGTAAACCGGGATCCCGAGACTGATCGGGTCTTCCCGGGAGAAGGAATATCCTTCGTTGACCGTGAGAGCTTATAATGGGCCAAGTTGGGACACCCCTGCAGGGTTTAAACTTTCGAGAGCTGTGCCCGCGGTTATCTGGCAGATGAGAATTTGTTAATGTCCGGTTGTATCGAACTTGACACTCGACTTAACTAAAATGCATCAACCGCGTGTGTAACCGTGATGGTCTCTTTTCGGCGGAGTCCGGGAAGTGAACACGGTTTTGGGGTTATGTTTGGCGTAAGTAGGAGTTCAGGATCACTTCTTGATCATTGATAGTTTCACGACCGTTCCGTTGCTTCTCTTCTCGCTCTTATTTGCGTATGTTAGCCACCATACATGCTTAGTCGCTGCTGCAACCTCACCACCTATCCTTTCCTTACCCATTAAGCTTTGCTAGTCTTGATACCCATGGTAATGGGATTGCTGAGTCCTCGTGGCTCACAGATTATGACGCGAGAGCGATGTTGCTTGTTTTGGAGTTCTTCTTCTGCTTCTTCTTCGATCAGGGGATAGGTTCCAGGTCGGCAGCCTGGGCTAGCAGGGTGGATATTGTTTGAGTTTCTGTTTATGTTTCATCCGTAGTCGGATGGTGCTCTTATGTATGATGTATTCTTGGGGCATTTGTGCCTTTTGTATGTTCCCCCCTCTTTTATGTAATGTTGATGTAATGATATCCACCTTGCAAAAGCGTTTCAATATGCGGGTCTATCCTTGGTGGGACCTTCGAGTTCCTCTCGGATAGGGTCGCATATTGGGCATGACATTCAGCCCCACTTTGTTGCAAGTCACTAGACTCTCATTGAGCAGAGTCTTTGTCATATCATCGATTTGTTTATCATCCAGATAGATTGGAGAGTAACGCAGTGGATCATTAACATTGCCGGTATACTCACACATTAAGCCGGATCGGCGGCTTAAGGGCAAGATTCTCCATGCGACCCAGCAACGAACCAGATCAACTACAGTCAAACCATTGGCCATCAAGGCTCTGATCTTGGGCATATATTTTGCCCGTTCTTCTGTGCTGATCCGCTCTGGGAGAGGATGTCTGTTGCTAAGCCAGCTTTCACGGTAACCCGGCAGAGGATTTTCGCCTTCTGGAGAGGTGTCTTTGCAATAGAACCAAGTCTTGTTCCAGTCTTTAGGATGGCTGGGAGGTGCCGCAGTAGGAAACGTGGCTTCTTACCGTCTCTGAATTGAAATGCCACCTAGTTCTAAGCTGGGCCCGTTTGTGAACTCGGTCTGGCGGTTCAGGTAATAGAATTCCCTAAACGGTTCAATCGTGGGCTCCTGTTGAAGATACCCTTCGCAAAAAGCTTGGAAGTTGCAGATGTTTGAAACAGAGTTGGGCCCAATATCTTGCAGATGGAGTTGGAAGAAGTGCAACACATCATGTAAGAATTTTGAGCCGGGTGGAGTGAACCCCCGGAGCATGTGATCAGTAAAAACCACAATTTCGCCTTATTTTGGGTCAGGGGTGGTCTCAGTTCCTGGGATTCTCCAGTGGATAACGTTCTTTGCGGCTAAGACGCCCACCTGAACATGTTCATTCAGCGTTTGCTCGGTAACCCGGGAGGCGACCCAGTTGCATGAAGTAACAGTTTTGGTCATTTTGTTGATGAAAGCCTAGAAAAGAAAATATTGTCGGATTAAGGTTATGCCTTTAAGCCGTCCAGTGATCAACAAGTAAGTGCGTTATGCAAGGCCAATTCGTATGCAGATGGTATGTGTTATAAACATTGGCATGGTAAAACCGAAAGATGATGTCAGGTTATAAGATTCTGAACATATACTGGCGGCTTAAAGAGGGGCTAATGGTGTCCGGCGGGTTGCGGCCTATCTCATAAGCCGCCCGAACGGCTGCAGTTCACAAGTGTCTATAGGCTTATGAGTGAAATTTTGCTAAGTGTTGAACAAACAGGATCCGCAAATCAGTTCTATTATTTTGGATCTACATCAGTTCAGAAAAGAAAATAAATTTTAAACCTAAGGTCGCGGCAGTGGAAGAAATCGTGTGTTCGGATGGGATCTTATACAGAAAAGGTATCTTCTGCGATTGGAAAGGGATGTTAAACTACTACCGCGTGACTTCAGTATCATGTTCAGATCAAACTACACAATTTAGACAGGAAAAATGAGGAACGGTGAAGAACACTGATGAACGGTGCAAACCCTAATGCAGATCTGCTATGGGGGAAAGTGAATACTTACTGACGCTGATGAACAACGAAGGTGCGACGCAGTTCTTTGGTTCGTTCAGGTCGATGCAGTGGCCGGAGTTGAGGACGCTGGAGGAAGACGGTGGCGGCGGAGCTCGTGTTTGCTGAGGCGTCGCAAGGAGGAAGACGAAGACAAGGGGCAAGGTAAAAGTGAAAAGAAGGACCCGCTATCCCTATTTATAAGGAAGTGGATAGATGGCATGCGCGGGAATCGAGGAGGCTGAAAAATGATTATGTGGTTGTGTGGACGCCTCGATTTTTGGGAGGTCCATTAAGATAAAGATCTGTTGAGATGTCCTGGGCTTTGTGAATTCAATGCGCAATGATGTCATGGTGGGTTAACACGATTCTGAGATATGACATCATGGCGAGTTACAATGAATTGATAAAGGAAGATTCTGCTAAGTCAAGTGGTGAAGATTGATGTGAATTAGTTCAAATCAACCTGGAGCTTAATGTTGGGGATGTAACTACTAGGTATGACCCGCCCAGGAGGGGTCGGGTCATGCTACTGGCGGCTCATAGATGAAGAGGCCCGATAAGGTCCAAGAAGATGTGAAGATGGCGGTTCATAGAGCAAGCCAATTGAAGCCCCAAGACCCAGAGACGACTTGAGGCCCACGGGTGTGAGCCGCCATATGTTTAACTTGTACTGTAAGGCAAGCTTAGTTAGAAACTGAGTCGGTCACGTGTGTATGAGCCGGCTGGGACTCTGTAAGCCGCCAGGCATCAACCTGTATATAAAGGAGTGACCCGACGGCGAGTTAACTCAAGAAACAACTCATCGAGAGCTAGGTCAAGCGTATTCGCTCCCTGGTAATCAAAACCCAAGCAATATAACCTAAAGCAGGAGTAGGCTTTTACCTCGTTGAGAGGGGTCGAACCTGGGTAAACTCTGTGTGTCCTTTGTCCCGTTTAACCCCTTCGAGCTGACCTAGTTGCGATGGCTCCACACCTAAGTCCTTTTGCTAGGGCATCTACCGTGTTAAGTCCACGACACACATCATAGCTATGAATATGCAACACTGTGAATATGCAATGGCACTAATGACGAGAGACCTTTAACTTGGTAGTGTGATGTTGTTTGCATCTTGCATATGATTTATTTCTTGTACTACTTCACATTTGTTTAAATGCAAGTTATGACGAGACATTGTTAACTTGAGAAAGCGATATTTGTAACATCTTTCATATGGTGTCTACCTTCCATTGCATTGCTTCTAACTTATTGAAATGCCTTCTTCTTAGTTTACACATCGTAGGTCTGATTATCTCATGTTTTCCTGTTTTTCGTACATATTACATCCTCCTATCATGCGGTTTTCTAACATCAAAGTTTAGTTCGTCTGTATTACGCATCAATTTGTTCTGAAGAACTAAATTTTTATTCATTTTTCTTGTCGGCTTGACTTGACATGGCAAAGAGAAAGAGGAAGGAACACATAATGGTAGGGGATGGTGTTAGTACTCAGGACGCACGAAAACGGAAGCGGAAGAATTATGCAGATTCTGCTGGTACTGATGGTGCAATAGAAGGTCGAAGTCCACAGGAAAATTGTACAAACACGGTATCCCCTGCTACACTAGCTGCAAAACAATCCAAACACAAACGAATAGCTGCCACCAAACAAGCAACGATAGCCCTAGTTGTTGCAGCACCTTCTTCCATAGTACCAACATCTACATGAGTTACTCGTTCGACAACTCTGCTAGCAGCAAGTTCCCAAGCTCCCTTGCCACCTGACACTACTTCTGAAGCACTCTTGACACAAGACGAGTCGGCAAGATTGGATGAACCTTGTGAGCTTCAATAGCAAGAAGGTAGTTGCTCGAGTCAAGTTACAGTTGCATGCTTCTTTATATGTAGTCTCATAGTTTGATGTACACTAACACTTCCCATGTTCGTTGTTGAACTAGAACCTAGGCGCAAGAGGAAACTGACGTCAGGGATAATGCTCGACAGGTTAATTGAATCTTAAAGAGGAAGAATGGAGATCTGTTTTGAGGCAGGTTTAAAAAGGCCATGTGATGCTACAGAGTCAGCCAAGTTGGTATTAGAGGCAACCGTTGTCGTTAGGTGTCATGCATGTATCCTCCCAACATGGATTCAGTACAGGAATGACAAAGACGAAACCCAGTTTAACACCTTCCTCGACCATTTATCTGTAAGTATGGTTATGTATGGAAATTAGTAATATCGTCTTGCTCTGTCCCATATTTTCTAAGTTGCTGGTAATGAGACTCCCATAATTTTCAATAGATGAGGTTCAAGTTGGATATACAAGATGATGCAACCAGACAAGCATGCACCCATGTTTTCAAGTCTGCTCTGCGACAATATCGGTATAACTTGAGGAAAACTCACTTTGAAGACAAGGCTAACAGTGAACTTGCCCAAACATCTCCACTGGAAAATATATCGGATGAAGACTGGAGAGGCCTTGTTAAACACTGGTCTGATCCATAGTATCAAGTATGTTATATCACTGTTCAAGAAATCTTCCGATTCAGTGATTTATCGTCCGATTTATCACTACTCTTGGGGTGACCGATAAGATTATGCCTTATCTTCATTTTTTATCATTTGGGCCGATTTATCGCTATGACAAGCGATTTATCGGGAATCTACCGATAAATCGGGACTATTCATAGCACTATGTTTGCAAAAACTATGTTTATTTACGTTTTGTGGACCCTGTTACGCTATATATAATGTTGTCCTATTTTGTTTGCCATTATACGAGGATTCAAAGGCTAGGAATCACGGTAACACTTCTGCCAAATATTGTTTTGGTGTTGAATATAACATATTTTAGTGTTTGGAACTTAGGATTTTCAATAAAATGGCCGATTAATAGTCGACCGATAAAATCGATTAATCGGCCGATTTCCAATTAATCTCTAAACCCGAGCTGAGCGAGACGCTAACGATAAGAGATGTCCTCAACATTGCGTTATATATATATATATATATATGTGTGTGTGTGTGTGTGTGTGTGTGTGTGTGTGTGTGATCAGATCACATGTTGAACTCTTATTTACGCATGTGCCTCACAAATCTATCTTCTTGTAGGTGAACTATTCAAAGAACAAGGCCAAGCGTACGAAAGTGAAATTCCAACAGACGGATCTCGTAGCTATATTGCACACTGTGAGGCTCTTGTAACTAGCTGTTGTTTCACTCCTTTTGTTGTGCCATATTATCATATCTATATTGACTTGTTCAAATGCAGAGGAAAGCCCGCAAGGACCAAAAAGTACCTGAACCAAATGTTGTGGAAATCTTCAAGGACTATCACACCAGCAAGACAAAGGGCATGACTACACCAGTCAAAGCCGCTATTGTAAATCCTTAATCATCATGCCTTTTAACTACTACTTACTCTGACTTGTGCATTGAACTGCACGGTTTGCAGCCAATGTCTATTACTCTTTTCAATTTGTCGGATCACGGGTTCCGGCAAAACCCTTAAGGTTCGAACTCTGGGGTGCGCGCGAAGTTCTTTCCCTCCTACCGATCCGCGTCCTAACTAGCTAAGTTCTCGCGGAAGAACTCGACGAACTCACAACACAAAAGACACAACATTTATACTGGTTCGGGCCACCGTTGTGGTGTAATACCCTACTCCAATGTGGTGGTGGTGGATTGCCTCTTGGGCTGATGATGAACAGTACAAGGGGAAGAACAACCTCCTGAGGTTGAGGTGTTCTTGTGCTCAGTGAACTTGTGGGTGTGAGGATGGAAGATGGAATCAATCCCCCCTACTGTGGTGGCTAGTTCTACTTATATAGGCCCTGGTCCTCTCCTCAAATATTGAGCGGGAAGGGAGCCAACAACAGCCAATTTGAAAGGGGACAACTAGTACAGCTTATCCTGATAAAAGTGGTCTTCGCCTGCAAAAGGCTCTGGTGGTGACGTCGCCTTGGGCTCCATGGTGACCTCCGTCTTGCCGTCCTGCAGGTCCTTGTCTCATTGCACTGATATGGAAACCTTTGCTTGATGCCTTGGTACTCTGCGTCTGCGCTTGCCCCCTTAGCACCAAAGGGGAAACAAGGACGCTGCGCACACTGGCGCCCGCCTGATCTTGATCGTCATGGCTCACGTCACGTGAACCTCGCGAGGTTTGCCCTGCCTTGATCTCTCCGCTCCTCGCGAGGCAACCTGGTGAGGCCGCTCCTGAGGAGGTCTTGCGTCGTCCTCCTCGCGAGGCTTGGCCCCTCGCGAGGGTCTTGAATGCCTTGTTGATGAAGATGGGTCGTACCGGCCTGCTAGCACGGCCACGCCGCGGGCCGCAGGCAGGCAAGTCTGGGGACCCCCGTTCCCAGAACGCCGACAAGAGCCCCGGGGCCCAAGGCGCGCTCGGGCTTGGCTTCGAGGCGAAGCCAAGGGTCAAGTGCGGAGCGCCGCGGCCCCAAAAGCCTGCGGCCTTGGTCGACGCGTGGTGGTTGATTGGACGTGGGCGTCTTCGCTTCCCCACGCTGCCTCGGCAACTGCTAGACTTGACAAGTCCCTGCGACATGCAAGGAAAACCATCATTACCTGTGATCGTGGGAGGCACCGGTTGGCCTTCTTCCGCTATAAATGAGGAGGGGGCAGAGCCCCCGTCGCCTATTCTTTCCCATTCCGCTTGCTTCTTCCTCCTCTGCTCCACCACCGACTCCCATGACGCCGTCGAAGAGGTTCTCCGCCGCAGAGAAGGGAAAGGCCCCTCGCGAGGGGCCCGGCTCCCCGGCGCCCAAGCGGGGACGCGGCCGTCCCCGCAAGCACACTGCGACTCCCATCGCGGCCCCCCGCTCTCGGGGTGGCGCCGCTGCACGTGGCAGGGGTCGCTCTGGTCGCGACAGTCCCGTCGATGAAGGGAGATGTGTCGTGGTTGCGCGGCCTCCCCGGCCGCGCTTCCACTCGGCAGAGGTGCTGCCGGAGTTCGTTGTCTGGTCGGAGGATCCGGCCGGCAACTGGCTTCAGCTTCCGTGCTTCTTCGTCGACGAGCTGCCAGCCTCTGGTCCAGGCAGGCTCTGGCTGCAAGCGGACGGCTGCTGCAGCAGGGCCTCCTGGGTTGTGGTTGAGGTCTCCGCCGCGGGCAACATAGCTCTGGCCCGAGGTTGGCAGACGTTCGCCCGCGCGCGCGGCCTGGGCAGGCGATGCACCCTCCATTTCAAGTACGATGGTGATGCGACCCTCTACGTGAGGGTGTTTGGGGAAGATGGCCGCCGCGCCGGGTGCTGCCCCGAGATGAACGACGACGAGGAGGTGCTCGGCCTCGGCGACGGCCGCGACGAGGGCAAGGGCGAGCCCGCCGGCCGCGCCTCGTCCAGTTATGGTGGCTCTTCTCTTGGCGACAGCTCCAGCAGCGGCGGCTATGACCAGCCGCCGCGCTCGCTTCGAAGGTGGTAGCGGGTCGTCTCGTCGCCGCGCCTCCGTGAAGTGCGAGGAGGGATCCGGCTAAGCTCGGGACGTCGCTAGGGGCCTGCCCCCCGTAGACCGCTGAAGCGCCACTTTTGTTTTGTTCTTCTTTTCTTTCCTGCATCAAAATGAAACCAGTATGGGCCCGGAGGGGCGTGTATCGAATTATGATTCCTCAATCATTATGCTATGTTTGTTGTTTCTGTGCTGTGTTGTTATTTTGTGCAAAGATAACTTAACCTGGCGCGTTCGGGGCAGCCTCCTCTTCACGAGGCGCCTGTTTCCTCGTGCCCGTCTTGACTTAGTGGTCGCTCAGGAACTGCAAAAAATTCGTTTGGAAGCTCGCTAGGTGACTTATCGTTCACCCGAGCCTTGACCCAACGATTCATATCGCGGTACCCGAGGAGCACGGATTAGGAGAGATGCGCCTGCTTGTGGGCTCGAACGAGGGTGCCTTGCGAGAAAGCAGGCGGAAGGCAGAGAGAAGGAAAAACGCTCGCGAGGGCACCTGCCTAGCCCCCTCGCGAGGTATGCGAGAGAGAGAACACAGGCGAACTAGAGTCAAAAATGGCGGCAAAAGGCGATGGAACCAAATCAGCAAGGAACACCAGAAGCAAACTTCGATTAAGAGAAGACGAGCCAACTATGGAAAGCAAATGAAAAGCCGCGTCTGGCACCTAGTCTAGTCTTCAAGTCTTCTCACCAGCGCGGAGCTAAGTGCTGCCACTAGGCGTGGGAGGGAGCCTCTGAGGCCCGAGGGCGGCTCTCCGGAGACTCTGGGGCGTGTACAGCCCCACTCATTATTATGTGAGAGTGTCACGGGCGGTGATTCTTCACAGGCACCGGGCCTTCTTCACAGGCACCGGGCCTTTCTTCACAGGCACTGGGCCTTGCTTCATGGGTAGAAGTTCCGGAGGTGCTAGATGTTCCAGGCGTTCTGGATGGGCACCCCGTCCTGCGTCTCCAGGCACGCGGCGCCAGGCCTGGAGACGTGGACGACCTTGAACGGGCCCTCCCACATAGGTGAGAGCTTGTGCAGCCCTTCCCTGGAGAGGACCCGCCTCAGGACGAGGTCGCCCGCCTCAAGCGTCCTGGAGCGGATGTTGCGGTAGTGGTATCACTGCAGCGCCTGCTGGTACCTTGCCGCCCTCAGTGCAGCCTCGCGGCGACGTTCCTCCCCCAGCATGAGGTCCATCCCCCGCGTGGCGTCCTGCTGCATTTCATCAAACGCCAGGACCCGTGCGGAGCGATGCTTGACCTCGTGAGGGAGGACCGCTTCGGCTCCGTAGACAAGGAAGAACGGGGTCTCACCCGTCGGCTTAGTGGCGGTGGTGCGGATGGACCACAGCACGGACTGGAGTTCGTCGTGCCAGCCCCTGCTGCAAGCCTCGAGCTTCTTCTTGAAGGTCCTGGTCTTGAGGCCCCTCAGGACCTCTGCGTTGGCGTGTTCGGCCTGGCCATTGCTCCTGGGGTGCGCCACCAAAGCGTAGTAGATCTGCGTTCCAAGGTTAGCACAGTATGTTTTGAAGAGGTTACTAGTGAACTGCGAGCCATTGTCGGTGATGATGCGGTTGGGAACCCTGAAGCGGCTCACGAGACCCTTGATGAACTTGACTGCGGAGCCAGCTGGAATAGCGCGGACGGCTTCCACTTCAGCCCACTTGGTGAACTTGTCGATGGCGACGTAGAGGTAGCGGTAGCCCCCAGGCGCTCGAGGGAACGGGCCTAAGATGTCCAGCCCCCAGACCGCGAACGGCCATGTGAGCGGGATGGTCTGGAGGCCCTGAGCTGGCTGATGGATCTGCTTGGCGTGGAACTGGCAGGCTTCACAGGACTTCACCAGCTCGGTAGCGTCATTGAGCGCCGTGGGCCAGTAGAATCCGCTGCGGAATACCTTGCCGACGAGGGTCCGTGATGACGAATGGTGCCCGCAGTCCCCACCGTGTATGTCAATTAGAAACTCCTTCCCCTGGTCTCTGGAAATGCAACGCAATGAAACATCATTTGGTTGCTTCCTGTACAACTCACCGTCCTGGATGCAGTATGCCGTAGCTTGTCGGGCCACGTGCTCTGCATCCTCCTCCTTCTCCGGCAGCGCCCCTTGCATCAGATATTCCTTGAATTCCTTGGTCCAGCATCCCTCCTGGGGCTCGAGCGCCAAGAGCAGGCGAGCTCCTGAGGTTGGGCCACAGGCTGGGGCTCCTGTGGTAGGCAGCTGTGGGAGCTCCTCCCAAGGCTGAGCTGTGCTTGAAAGTGGCGGTGTCGCTGATGGCTTGAAGAGCCGTTCCTCAAAGACGCCGGGCTCTTGGGGCTGCCGCTTGGATGCTCTCTTGGCGATGTCGTCAGCTTCCTTGTTGGTGCCCCGGGGCACGTGCTGCAACTCCAGGCCCAAGAACTGCTTCTCCATCTTGCGCGCCTCCGCGAGGTTGCCTCCATATGCTCGTCCTTCGGCTCGTATACCTTGTTGGAGAAGTTGACGAGGAGCTGCGAGTCGCCCTTAACGGTAAGTGATACGTCTCCAACGTATCTATAATTTATGAAGTATTCATGCTATTATATTATCCATCTTGGATGTTTTATGGGCTTTACTATGCACTTTTATATTACTTTTGGGACTAACCTATTGACCCAGAGCCCAGTGCTAGTTTCTGTTTTTCCCTTGTTTCAGTGTTTCGCAGAAAAGGAATATCAAACTGAGTCCAAACGGAATGAAACCTTCGGGAGAGTTATTTTTGGAACGGAAGCAATCCTGGAGACTTGGAGTGCACGTCAGGGGATCAACGAGGAGAGCACGAGGTAGGGGGCACGCCCACCCCCCTGGGCGCGCCCTCCACCCTCGTGGGCCCCTCGTGGCTCCCCTTACCGACTTCTTTCGCCTATATATATATCCATATACCATAAAACCTTCGAGGAATAGAATAGATCGGGAGTTCCGCCGCCGCAAGCCTCTGTAGCCACCAAAAACCAATCGGGACCCTGTTCCGGCACCCTGCCGGAGGGGGGAACCCTCACCGGTGGCCATCTTCATCATCCCGGCGCTCTCCAGGACGGGGAGGGAGTAGTTCACCCTCGGGGCTGAGGGTATGTACCAGTAGCTATGTGTTTGATCTCTCTCTCTCTCTCGTGTTCTTGAGGTGATACGATCTTGATGTATCGCGAGCTTTGCTATTATAGTTGGATCTTATGATGTTTCTCCCCCTCTACTCTCTTGTAATGGATTGCGTTTCCCCTTTGAAGTTATCTTATCGGATTGAGTCTTTTAATGATTTGAGAACACTTGATGTATGTCTTGCGTGGGATACCCGTGGTGACAATGGGGTATTCTATTGATCCACTTGATGTATGTTTTGGTGATCAACTTCCGGGTTCCGCCCATGAACCTATGCATACGGGTTGGCACACGTTTTCGTCTTGATTCTCCGGTAGAAACTTTGGGGCACTCTTTAAGGTTCTATGTGTTGGTTGAAGATGAATCTGAGATTGTGTGATGCATATCGTATAATCATACCCACGGATACTTGTTTCCTAGCATTGCAATACCGTTTACGCTCGCTTTTATCGCTTGCTACCTTGATGTTTTTATATTTTCAGATTACAAAAACCTATATCTACCATCCATATTGCACTTGTATCACCATCTCTTCGCCGAACTAGTGCACCTATACAATTTACCATTGTATTGGGTGTGTTGGGGACACAAGAGACTCTTTGTTATTTGGTTGCAGGGTTGCTTGAGAGAGACCATCTTCAACCTACGCATCCCACTGATTGATAAACCTTAGGTCATCCACTTGAGGGAAATTTGCTACTGTCCTACAAACCTCTGCACTTGGAGGCCCAACAACGTCTACAAGAAGAAGGTTGCATAGTAGACATAAAGCTCTTTTCTGGCACCGTTGCCGGGGAGGCTAGGTAAGCAGCACTCACACCCCATCAATTAAGCTCTTTTCTGGCGTCGTTGCCGGGGAGGTGAGTGCTTGAAGGTATATCTTTAGATCTTGCAATCGAATCTTTTTGTTTCTTGTTTTAGCACTAGTTTAGTTTATAAAAGAAAACTATAAAAAAATGGAATTGAGTTTGCCTCATACGCTTCATCTTTTTAATATCTTTCGTGAGTATGATGGAAAGGAAAATTGTGCCAAAGTGTTAGAAGAAGAATGCATTAAAATGTTTGGCACTAAATCTTTGAATGATGAGCATGATTGCAATGTTGTTAGTATGAACTCCTTGAATATCCATAGTACTAATGATGATTGCACTTGTTATAATGAAAATGCCTCCTATAAACATGTCAATTTTTGTGGAGTGCATTGGGTTTGCAAGTACACACCAAATAGGGAAGATAGATATTGCAAGAAGCATAAGCATTTAGAAACTTAATGGTTGCAAGAAAGGCTAGATGCTTGTGCTGAAAATTTAAATTTTCTTAGCCGTACTTGTGAACTTTTCAATGAACATGATCATTTCAGTACCCAATGCAAATTGTTTCATGATCGTATTGTGTCCAAAAATTGTGATGACTTGATTTCCCTTGCACATCATAATGAACTTAGTTTGCTCTTTGGTTATGAAGAAATGAAACGTATAACTAATATGTATTGCACGGTGAATTGCATTGAAAATCCTTATATTGCCAAGTACATAAAGAAAAGAAAGCAAATAGAAGATGAAGAGAATACTAATGAAAGGGAAGAGCCTTCCCAATATCCTCCTATTATTTCTTATGATGAATCAGGTAACGAGGAGGACCTTCTATTCAACCAATCTCATTAATAAGGAGCTCTAAAAAGAGGATTGAACCCACACATGATGTGGTGAAGAACAAGAAAAGAAAAAGGAGGAGAGGTAAAAAGATATCTCTCCCAAATAATGTTGCTCCTATTATTGTTGTGCCTCATGAAAATGAAGATGATGCACTTGATGATGATCTCGTTATGCCTATTGCTTGTTGTGATGATTATGATTGGGAAGATAATGATACTTCTTATGATCTTGAAAATCTTTTTGGCACTTGCTTGGAATATGACAATTGTTATACTATTGGTGCTATCCATACTATTAATGATGAGAGTGATTATGCTTATGATATGAAAAGGCCCAAGCTTGGGGATGCTATGTTTGATGAAGATGATGTTTTTGAGAATATATTTGCTGCAATTAATGTTTGTTCCAAGCTTGGGGATGCTACGTTTAATGAAGATGATATTTTTAGCCTCTCAAGTTTTGATATGCAAAGTTGTTATGATGATAGCATGCCTTCTACTTATGATGATTATATTGATGAAAGTGGGTTTGGAAGAGTGTCTACTTTAGGAAGTAATGATCCCACTGAATCTTATAATATTTATGAAAGTGGATTTGGAGAGGTCATGACTTTATTTACTGACGTATCCACTATTTCGGAAGAGGTTTCAATTGATTATGATGAGAACAAAGTTGCTACTTATGATGATTATTGTGATGAAACTTATGCTATAAAAAGTAGTGATGATTATATTTATAAAACTTGTCATGATTATGATTACCCTTTTTCTGAACGTTACTCTTTTAATGTGGAAACAATTTATAGTATTCAAGTCTCTTATGATACTCCCACTATTCCGAATGAGAAGAATTTTGCTTATGTGGAGAGTAGTAAAATTTCTATGCAAGTAGATCATGAAAAGAATGATTTAGGTGCTGGTTATATTGTTGAATTCATTCATGATGCTACTGAAAATTATTATGAGGGAGGAATATATGCTTGTAGGAATTGCAATAATATCAAGTTTCCTCTCTATGTGCTTAAAGTTTTTAAGTTATGCTTGTTTTGCTTTCCTATGGAAGTTGATTCTTGTTCCCATAAGTTGTTTGCTCACAAAATCCCTATGCATAGGAAGTGGGTTAGACTTAAATGTGCTAATCATATTCTTCATGATGCTCTCTATATGTTTCAATTCTTATCTCTTATGTGAGCATCATTGAAATTATAATGCCTAGCTAGGGGCGTTAAACGTTAGCGCTTGTTGGGAGGCAACCCAATTTTATTTTAGTTTCTTGCTTTTTTGGTTCTGTTTAGGAATAAATGATCCATCTAGATTCTGTTTAGATGTGGTTTTTTTGTTTTAATTAGTGTTTGTGCCAAGTAGAACCTTTGGGAAGACTTGGGTGAAGTCTTTATGATCATGCTGTAAAAAACAGAAACTTTAGCGCTCACGAAACTAGCTAAAACTTTTTACTGGAGAGTGCTATTTAGTTGATTCTTTTTGAATATGATTACTAGACAAATTCATCAGGTCCACCAATTTATTTTAGAATTTTTGGAGTTCCAGAAGTTTGCGTTAGTTACATATTACTACAGACTGTTCTGTTTTTGACAGATTCTGTTTTTCGTGTGTTGTTTGCTTATTTTGATGACTCTATGGCTAGTAAAATAGTTTATAAACCATAGAGAAGTTGGAATACAGTAGGTTTAACACAAATATAAATAAAGAATGAGTTCATTACAGTACCATGAAGTGGTGTTTTGTTTTCTTTCGCTAACGGAGCTCACGAGATTTTCTGTTAAGTTTTGTGTTGTGAAGTTTTCAAGTTTTGGGTAAAGATTCGATGGATTATGGAATAAGGAGTGGCAAGAGGCTAAGCTTGGGGATGCCCAAGGCACCCCAAGGTAATATTCAAGGATAACCAAGCGTCTAAGCTTGGGGATGCCCCGGAAGGCACCCCCTCTTTCGTCTTCGTTCATCGGTAACTTTACTTGGAGCTATATTTTTATTCACCACATGATATGTGTTTTGCTTGGAGCGTCATTTTATTTTCTTTAGCTTTGTTTGATGTTTGAATAAAATACCAAGATCTGAAATTCTTAAAATGGGAGAGAGTCTTCACTTAGCTACATAATTATTTAACTACTCATTGATCTTCACTTATATCTTTTTTGGAGTAGTTTGTCATTTACTCGTGTGCTTCACTTATATCCCATGAGTAAATTGTTGAATGATTTGAATGTCATAAATCTGAAATTATACATGTTTCATATGCTTATCCCATTGGGAGTAATAACTTTACATATAAGAAGTAGAGGTTGTAAATTTATCGAAGGTTAGCAAACATTGTATTGGTCACTTGAACAATTCATGAAAGAATATTGAAGGAAGAGAGATTTCACATATAAATATAATATCTTGGACATCTTCTATGATTGTGAGCCCCATTAATTATTTTCAAACCTGAGCAAATTAGTTGAAGTTGGACAAGGAAGACAACATAATGAGTTATGCTTGGGTATATTTGTATAGAAGTTATATTGTTATGGATCCTCTAACATGTGGTGCTTGCTATTTAGAATTCTTTGCTAGCCAAAATATCTGTACTAAGCGGGAATACTGCTTGTGCATCCAAATTCCTTGAACCAAGTTTCTTCCATGAATGTCCACCATATCTACCTATATGCGGTATTTACCTGCCGTTCCAAGTAAATTTGCATGTGCCAAACTCTAAACCTTCAAATAATAATCTGTTTTGTATGCCCGAATCGCTCATGTAGCGACTAGGGGCTAGCAGTATCTTCCATGCTAGGTGGGTTATTCTCACGATGAGTGGACTCCGCTCATCATTCACGAGAAAATGGCTGGTAACTGGGATGCCTAGTCCTATGATCAAAAGATCAAAAACAATTTCGCAAATAATTTAAACAAAACTCCCCCAGGATTGTTGAAAGTTGGACGGCACCCGTTGTTTCGGACAAGCCGTGGACTGTGATTGTTGGTGGAGGGGGAGTAAAATCTTTACCTTTCTGCGTGGGAACCGCCTATGATGTATCTAGTATGGAAGATATTGGAAACTCTTGGTCGTTATGTTGACAATGAAAGCATACCTCTCAAAATTATTTCATCTCTGTTTTTGCTCCGAGCTCTGGCACCTCTGCAAATCCCTGCTTCCCTCTGCGAAGGGCCTATCTTTTACTTTTATGCAAGAGTCAGTAGTATTCCTTCTCATTCCAACCTACTCTTTAGTTGGCAAGCATCATGTGATGGAAAGATCTGAGCATATATGGCCATTCAAATATATTTGATCATGAATTATTATTGTTGACAATTATCTATACGATAAATAAGTTGGGAGGTGAAACATTAAGCCCCTATCTTTCTCTGTGTTCGATGGATCCTATTTGTTCTAAAAATATGCTTTGAGTGGTAGCAATCATGGAAGACTAAAAGATAGTTGAGTATGTGAAGTTTGCTGAATCAAAGCTCTGACATAGACTCTTCATGAAAATAAGATGAATTGTAATTGTTTGATGACTAATAACACGGTTTGTTAGCTTTCAAGAAAGTTTGTGATCTATACTTTAACTTGTGAATAGCTTGTCACTTGATCATGAAAAGCTCTATGAGTTAAACTACTGTTATGACATATAATGATGCTAGAAAAGGTGATTGAAATTCTTTCTTTTATCATTTACCTACTCGAGGATGAGCAGGAATTAAGCTTGGGGATGCTGATACGTCTCCAACGTATCTATAATTTATGAAGTATTCATGCTATTATATTATCCATTTTGGATGTTTTATGGGCTTTACTATGCACTTTTATATTACTTTTGGGACTAACCTATTGACCCAGAGCACAATGCTGGTTTCTGTTTTTTCCCTTGTTTTAGTGTTTCGCAGAAAAGGAACATCAAACGGAGTCCAAACGGAATGAAACCTTCGGGAGAGTTATTTTTGGAACGGAAGCAATCCAGGAGACTTGCAGTGCACGTCAGGGGATCAATGAGGAGAGCACGAGGCAGGGGGGCGCGCCCTCCACCCTCGTGGGCCCCTCGTGGCTCCCCTTACCGACTTCTTTTGCCTATATATACCCATATACCCTAAAACCTTCGAGGAACAGAATAGATCGGGAGTTCCACCGCCGCAAGCCTCTATAGCCACCAAAAACCAATCGGGACCCTGTTTTGGCACCCTGCCGGAGGGGGGAACCCTCACCGGTGGCCATCATCATCCCGGTGCTCTCCATGACGAGGAGGGAGTAGTTCACCCTCGGGGCTGAGGGTATGTACCAGTAGCTATGTGTTTGATCTCTCTCTCTCGTGTTCTTGAGGTGATACGATCTTGATGTATCGCGAGCTTTGCTATTATAGTTGGATCTTATGATGTTTCTCCCCCTCTACTCACTTGTAATGGATTGAGTTTCCCCTTTGAAGTTATCTTATCGAATTGAGTCTTTTAATGATTTGAGAACACTTGATGTATGTCTTGCGTGGGATACCCGTGGTGACAATGGGGTATTCTATTGATCCACTTGATGTATGTTTTGGTGATCAACTTGCGGGTTCCGCCCATGAACCTATGCATAGGGGTTGGCACACGTTTTCGTCTTGATTCTCCGGTAGAAACTTTGGGGCACTCTTTGAGGTTCTATGTGTTGGTTGAATAGATGAATCTGAGATTGTGTGATTCATATCGTATAATCATACCCACAGATACTTGAGGTGACATTGGAGTATCTAGGTGACATTAGAGTTTTGGTTGATGTGTGTCTTAAGGTGTTATTTTACTACAAACTCTAGGGCTGTTTGTGACACTTATAGGAATAGCCCAATGGATTGATCGGAAAGAATAACTTTGAGGTGGTTTCGTACCCTACCATAATCACTTCGTTTGTTCTCCGCTATTAGTGACTTTGGAGTGACTCTTTGTTGCATGTTAAGGGATAGTTATATGATCCAATTATGTTATTATTGTTGAGAGAACTTGCACTACTGAAAGTATGAACCCTAGGCCTTGTTTCCTAGCATTGCAATACCGTTTACGCTCGCTTTTATCGCTTGCTACCTTGCTGTTTTTATATTTTCATATTAGAAAAACCTATATCTACCATCCATATTGCACTTGTATCACCATCTCTTCGCCGAACTAGTGCACCTATACAATTTACCATTGTATTGGGTGTGTTGGGGACACAAGAGACTCTTTGTTATTTGGTTGCAGGGTTGCTTGAGAGAGGCCATCTTCAACCTACACCTCCCACGGATTGATAAACCTTAGGTCATCCACTTGAGGGAAATTTGCTACTGTCCTACAAACCTCTGCACTTGGAGGCCCAACAACGTCTACAAGAAGAAGGTTGCGTAGTAGACATCAGTAAGGCGCTTCACCCCCAGTGTTGTCGCGGCCTTTAGGCCAGCTATGAGGCCTTCGTATTCTGCGATGTTGTTGGAGACCTTCTCGCCCTGCTGAAAGCAGAGCTGCACAGCATAGTAGAGCTTGTCCTGAGTGGGCGAGATGAGTACTGCTCCAGCCCCCGCGCCCTGGTGCGCGAAGGCGCCATCGAAATACATGACCCAATCGTCTGGCGCCTCGCTTCCTGGTGAGGTGGACCGGTCTTCGCCTACTTCAAGCATCGGGGCGTCCATCCATTCCGCCACAAAATCAGCGAGCGCGGCTCCCTTGACAACCCTGGTAGTGCTGAACTCCAACTGGAATGCCTGCAGCTTGATGTTCTACTCAGCGACCCTTCCAGCAGAGTTGGGGCTCCTGAGCACCCTCTCCAATGGGTAGGCTGAGACGACCTTGATGGGGTGGCCCTGAAAGTAGTGCCACAGCTTGCGCGAGGCCACCAAGAGCGCGAGCAGGAGCTTCTGAGGCATGGGATATCGCGTCCCACAACACCGTGCTGACAAAATACACCGGGTGCTCGACGAGGGCTGGCGTGTTGGTGAGGCTCGTGTCTTGCGGAAGTTGGGGCGTCTCCTGAGGTGGTCGGACTCCTGACGCCTGATCGCTTGCGGGAATCTCGGTGACGTCGTCCTGCCGAGCTTGGTTTTCTGTTGATGCTGCTAAGGCTCTTGCTGCGCCTTCCTGATCGGGCGTCACTTCGGCTGCAGCTTGGCGCAGCGTGCCCTTGGCTCGGTGCTCTTCCCGAACCGCCACCAGCGCCGCGCTGGCGGAGTACGGGGTGGCGGCAAGGTAGAGTACTAGGGGCTCGAGAGGTTGTGGCGCCACCATCATCGGAGGGCTGGTCAGGTATCTCTTGAGGTCTTGAAAAGCTCGGTCGGCCTCCGGGGTCCACTCGAATGGGCCCTTTTTCTTCATCAGCTTGAAGAAGGGTAGGGCACGCTCTCCTAGCTTGGAGATGAAGCGTCCCAACGCAGTTACCCGACCAGCCAGCTTCTGCATTTCCTTGAGGGTCTGCGGTGGGCTCATGTCCTCAATGGCCTTGATCTTCTCTGGGTTCGCCTCGATCCCTCTGTGGGACACGAGGAACCCCAGCAGCTTACCGGAAGGGACACCGAACACGCACTTCTCCGGGTTAAGCTGCAAGTTCACCTGGCGCAGGCTCGCGAAGGTCTCCTCCAGGTCTTGGATCAAGGTCCTTGCCTCCCGAGACTTCACCACAATGTCGTCGACGTAGGCCTCCGTGTTTCTCCCGAGCTGCCGCCCTAAGGCGATGTGCATCAGCCGCTGAAAGGCCGCGCCCGCGTTGCGCAGTCTGAAGGGCATGCAGGTGTAGCAGTACACCCCACACGGGGTCAGGAAGGCTTTCTTCTCTACATCTTCTACCGCCATCTCGATCTGGTGATACCCTGAGAACGCGTCCAGGAAGCACAGCAGGTCGCACTCGGCGGTGGAGTCAATGATCTGGTCGGAACGGATCTTGGGGACAGGCCTTGTTGAGGTTGGTGAAGTCGACGCACATTCGCTCCTTCCCGCCTTTCTTCGGCACTACGACGGGGTTCACCAGCCATTCGGGGTACCGAACCTTGCGAATGGCACCCGCTGCCTCCAACTTGCGGGTCTCTTAGACGATGAAGGCCTGCTTCTCCATGGACTGCCGTCTCGCCCGCTGCTTCACGGGGCGCACATTGGGACACACCCTTAAGTGATGCTGAATCACCTCTCTCGCGACCCCCCACCAGCTGGCTGGGCTCCCATGCGAATATATCTTTGTTTGCGCGCAAGAACTTCACTAACGCTTCCTCTTGGTTCGGGTCGAGGCCGGCACCTATGGTAAAGGTGGCTCCTGAGGACCCGTCCTCGTCGACCGGCACCTGCTTGGTTTCCGCCTTGTCTTGGGTGAACAGCTGCTTCTTCTTGGTCGGTGCGGCTTCCTTGGGCTCGGAGGTGCCTGCGTCATTGGGCTGCACCGCCACGACGGTCTTGAGGGCAAGCTTGAGCGCCGCCAGGGCCTCCTTGGCGTCCCCCTTGACGGTGAGGACGCCTTTGCTTCCAAGCATCTTCATGAGGTTGTAGGCCGGATGAGTCGCTGCCATGAACTGGGCCAGAGCTGGGTACCCGAGGATGGCGTTGTACGGGAGGCCAATACGGGAGATGTCGAAGTCGACCAGCTCAGTGCGGTAGTTGTCGCGCGTGCCAAAGGTGACGGGGAGGCGGATCTGCCCCAGGGAGCGGGCAGTGCCACCACCAACTCCTGAGAAAGGCTTGCTGAGGCTGAGCCGCTCGAGCGGCACGTGAAGAAGGCTGAAGGCCTCCATGGAGAGCAAGTTGAGGCCGGCGCCGCCGTCGACGAGGGTCTTCGTGACGGCCACGTTGCAGATGGTGGGCATGCAGAGCATCGGGAGCATGCTCGAGCTGGCAGTGGAGTCGGGGTAGTCTTCTGAGCCGAAGGTGAGGTCGGCTTCGGGTGCAGCCCAGCCTGGCGGAGCCCCCGAGCGGTTGGAGGCGGCGCCGATATGGCGGAGGAATGGCTTGACATGGCGATCCGAAGGCGGCGCTTGAGAGCCGCCTAGCAGGGTCGCGACCGCGTGGTGCGCCGGTGCCGCGTAGCGCGCAGTGAAGAGGTCGCGCAGTTCCTCCCAAGATGCCACCGTGGACCCGGGGAGGTTGAGCAGCGAGGCGCGCGGCTCGCCGGCGAGGGCCATGGGGAGCCAGTTGGCCATGACCTTGCTGTCGCCCCCGGCCTCGAGGACGGCCTCCTCATATGCCAGCAGGAAAGCCGACGGGTCCGCCGCACCGTCGTAGCACGGCGGCATCTCCGGCTTGAACTTGGGCGGCCATTGCACCTGCCGCCGGGCGGGGGCCAGGGCTCGGAGCCCCCTGGCCCCGTCGTCAGCGCCGGCCGTCGGAGTCGGTAGCGGGGCGCCTACCATAAAGGCGTAGCGTGGTGGTGGCGGAGCGTAGATTGGCGGAGGTAAAGCTACGGCGCACACCTACCTGGCGCGCCAAATGTCGGATCACAGGTTTTGGCAAAACCCTTAAGGTTCGAACTCTGGGGTGCGCGCGAAGTTCTTTCCCTCCTACCGATCCGCGTCCTAACTGGCTAAGATCTCGCGGACGAACTCGACGAACTCACAACACAAAAGACACAAGATTTATACTGGTTTGGGCCACCGTTGTGGTGTAATACCCTACTCCAGTGTGGTGGTGGTGGATTACCTCTTGGTCTGATGATGAACAGTACAAGGGGAAGAATAGCCTCCTGAGGTTGAGGTGTTCTTGTGCTCAGTGAACTTGTGGGTGTGAGGATGGAAGATGGAATCGATCCCCCTACTGTGGTGGCTAGTTCTACTTATATAGGCCCTGGTCCTCTCCCCAAATATTGAGCGGGAAGGGAGCCAACAACGGCCAATTTGAAAGGGGACAGCTAGTACAGCTTATCCTGACAAAAGCGGTCTTCGCCTGCAAAAGGCTCTGGTGGTGACGCCGCCTTGGGCTCCATGGTGACCTCCGTCTTTCCGTCCTGCTGGTCTTGGTCTTGTTGCACTGATATGGAAACCTTTGCTTGATGCCTCGGTACTCTGCGTCTGTGCTTGCCCCCTTAGCACCAAAGGGGAAACAAGGACGCTGCGCGCGCTGGCGCCCGCCTGATCTTGATCGTCATGGCTCACGTCACGTGATCCTCGCGAGGTTTACCCTGCCTTGATCTCTCCACTCCTCGTGAGGCAACCTGGTGAGGCCGCTCCTGAGGAGGTCTTGCGTCGTCCGCCTCGCGAGGCTTCGCCCCTCGCGAGGTTCTTGATTGCCTTGTTGACGAAGATGGGCCGTACATGCCTGCTAGCACGGCCATGCCGCGGACCGCAGGCAGGCAAGTCTGGGGACCCCCGTTCCCAGAACGCCGACACAATTTTATACACAATTTTCTTAGCGTACCATTGCACCTTACAAGGTTTAAAAGAGAGGAGTGATGTTCCTTTGATCTTGATCTGTAATCTAGTTCCGTGCTGGACTTGCCCACACAATGTTACAATTGCCTGTTTGTCCGTTCTGAGTTTTTTATATGAATGATGTCATACTATGCTTACCATATTATAAACTTTGTCTCTTTATCCTTAGTTGTCAATACAATGTGAAGAAATATACAATACATTAGCCATGGTACAGTATGTTTGGAACCTGGTTTTATTATGTACTTTGCAGTAAAATACAACTAATATTTTCCATGGGTTCACTAGAATAAGATCTGTATATAGACCAAAGCTATTCGGTTTGGTTTTGCTGCCTCATTAATATCTTCTGTTCTGGTACTACTAATGTACAAACTCAACTTTTCAACAAGCTATGGAACAAATGGTGGAACCGTCACCTTCTGAAGCTGACGAGGCAACTATAACCGCAATGTCACCTCTTGCTGCAGTGGGTCAGTACATGTCCACTAATAGTGCCAAAAGCACGTTCCTGCATAATACTTGGTCGGTTGTTAAGGCAATCGCGTCCAAACTGCCTCATGATCAAGATATGCAAGCTCAAAACAATGTTATATCTGCGCTCCAGACACAAGTCCAATCCCTAACAGAGACCCTTTGTGAAACAAGGACAACCATTGTTCGATGTCGTCAAGATATGCATGGTTTTGAAACCACACTATCAGACATTTGCTATGTTGTTCAGGAGCCTAGGAGAAATGAAGGTGAAGGTTATGGTGCTCCATCGGATAATACAGCATGAAAACTTAATAGTCAAGTCAAATGAACCGACCTTCTGAACTTCAGGTGGTGCATTTATCTGCCGGAGTGTTAACTTTTATGCCAACCTCCCTTTTGTTTTATGGTTGTAGTTTGTTTTGTTATGATAAAAATTTGTTCTTAACGTGCAGCGACCGGCTGAAGAAAATTGCAAGCCATTTTTGTATAGTGTAGGGTGTTCCCTATATTTGCACTGGTGGCGAACTTTGATGCCTAGTGGATGTAATCTGTGCAATCGCCTTAATATCCTAGTGTTAGTTTCTGGCTTATTTATTTCCTTAGTCTTCTTTTTCCTTGGTTTGCTAGTGGCCGCAACAACCATGGGCCAGATACAGACCGTGGTAACCTTGAGCCTGCTACGGGCCGTAGGATCAATGGGCCTCCTACTGGCCGTTGGATAAATGGGCCTCCAACGGGCCGTAGAATCAATGGGCCTCCTACGGGCCATCAGATAAATGGGCCGACATGGGCCGTAAATGGGCGTAATTAGTATCAGGACAGCATGGTAATGGGCCGTTAACTGGCCGGAAGATAGCAAAGGCTTAATTCTGTCACAGACATAACGGGTTGTTAATGGGCCATAACACATGACGGGTTGGAAACAACGCAACGGGTTAACATGCCACAAATGGGCCGATTCTAACCACGGGCTGAATTTGTCCCATTAGGAGAATAGGCCAGTAATGCGACGGAAGTAATCGAGGGTCGGAAAGGAGCCCAAGAATGTATGGGCCATCAGTACGCCGAGAGCTAACACGGGCTGGAAACGACCCATGTGAATCATGGGTCGTTAATGGGTATAAAGAAATTTGTTGTTTATTATGGGACAGGGTCACCGCGGGCCACTAAAGGGCCCAAAGATACGAAAGGCCTCATATGGGCCGAAATACGTCATGGGCCATTGTAACGCCCATGATGCGGCTATATCTCCCACGTGTCGAGGCACGACTTAGAGGCATAACCGCATTGTAAGTATTGTCGCAAGAAGGGTCATCTTCACAAAATCCCATGTAATGAACAAGAATGGGATAACGAGAGTTGGCTTACAATCGCCACTTCACACAATACATAAATAAATTCATACATCATCCAAAATCCACACATAGACCGACTACGGTCAAATCCAAATGAAAATAAGATAACCCCAAATGCTAGATCCCCGATCGTCCCAACTGGGCTCCACTACTGATCATCTGGAAAAGAAACATAGTAACGACCACGTTCCTCGTCGAACTCCCACTTGAGCTCGGTTGCGTCATCTGCAGTGGTATCGTCGGCACCTGCAACTGTTTTGGTAAAATCTGTGAGTCACGAGGACTCAGCAATCTCACACCCGCGCGATCAAGACTATTTAAGCTTATAGGAAAGGATGGTGTAATGAGGTGGAGCTGCAGCAAGCACTAAGCATATATGGTGGCTAACATACGCAAATGAGAGCGAGAAGAGAAGCAACGCAATGGTCGCGAAGCTAGAAATGATCAAGAAGTGATCCTGAAACTACTTACGTTCATTCATAACCCGAACCGTGTTCACTTCCCGGACTCCGCCGAAAAGAGACCATGACGGCTACACACACGGTTGATGTATTTTAATTAAGTCAAGTGTCAAGTTCTCTACAACCGGACATTAACAAATTCCCATCTGCCACATAACCGCGGGCACGGCTTTCGAAAGATAATACCCTGCAGGGGTGTCCCAACTTAGCCCATTATAAGCTCTCACGGTCAACGAAGGATAAACCTTCTCCCGGGAAGATCCGATCAGTCTCGGAATCCCGGTTTACAAGACATTTCGACAATGGTAAAACAAGATCAGCAAAGCCGCCCGAATGTGCCGACAAATCCCGATAGGAGCTGCACATATCTCATTCTTAGGGCACACCAAATTGTCCAAGCTTCTGATAGGCGAGCCCAGAGTTGCCCCTGGTGGCCACCGACGACTGACAGGTTGGACCAATACTCAGAGGAGCACTGGCCCGGGGGTTTAAAATAAAGATGACCCTCGGGCTCGCGCCAACCCAAGGGAAAAAGGCTTAGGTAGGCAAATGTAAAACCAAGGTTGGGCCTTGCTGGAGGAATTTTATTCAGGGCGAACTGTCAAGGGGGTCCCATAAATCACCCAACCGCGTAAGGAACGGAAACTCAAGGAACATAATCCCGGTATGACGGAAACTAGGGCGGCAAGAGTGGAACAAAACACCAGGCATAAGGCCGAGCCTTCCACCCTTTACCAAATATATAGATGCATTAATTAAATAAGAGATATTGTGATATTCCAAAATATCCATGTTCCAACATGGAACCAACTTCAACTTCACCTGCATCTAGCAACGCTATAAGAAGGGCTGAGCAAAAGCGGTAACTTAGCCAAACAACGGTTTGCTAGGAAAGGATGGTTAGAGGCTTGACATGGCAATATGGGAGGCATGATATAGCAATTGGTAGGTATCGCAGCATAGCAATAGAGCGAACAACTAGCAAAGCAAAGATAGAAGTGATTTCGAGGGTATGGTCATCTTGCCTGCAAGGTTCTCAGAGTTGTCGAAAGCTTGATCCTCGTAAGCGTACTCAACAGGTTCCTTGTTCACGAACTCGTCTCCCGGCTCTACCCACAGCAAGAACACAAGCAATGGAACCACAATCAATCACGGGAAATGCACAAACAACATGATGCAATACATGCATGATATGCGAGATATGATATGCGATGCGTATGCGTGCTCCGGAAGAAAAAGGATGAACAAGGAAGTAACTTGGCAAACCAAGTATGCCACTGGAAAGATGAGATGATTTCGGTCGAAATCGATATAAAGATCACCGGAAACGGATGCACGGTTTGCAAATGGCGAGCAAAACAAGAATGACACGATCTGCGATTAACAGCATGATAGCACTTAGAATACATCAAGTAACTATGCTACAGCACTCCAACATAGCAACAAAGCATATGGAAGTAATCTACAGGAGATGCTTGACAAAAGATGAATACTGAGCTACGGCTATATCACAACATAACAGGTTCAAACAAGCATGGCAAAAATGCAAAAGATATCAGCTTAACAGACTTGGAGAAAATACTGGACATGGCTGAAACAGCATCAGGTAGCAATGTTCAGAGCAAGCAATCAACATGCTACGGGAACTTAACATAGCAAAACAAGGCATGGCATGAATCTAATAAATGCATAAAACAGAAGTCCCTTAGTGACCATGAGCCAAAAAGGTACAAAAAATATGATGGCACCCATGTAAACATGGCAAGTTTCGTTAACAGGTTTCAGACTTATGAAGGCATCTTTGTGAGCTCGATGCACTCATCACAAAGCAATGCATGACAAAAAAAGCATACCTACAGCAAGATGGCATGTTCATGAAGCTAACCATCGCAAGACCAAGTTCATAGCATGTATGGATCAACTACAACAACCTTGGCAAAATTGAATATCATGTTAACAATCTGTCAGGAACATTTTATAGCAAAAGTAGAGCAAGATTAAGACATGCTAGGGCACTCCATAATTGCAAACAGGGGCATGGATGGATAGAGCACAACTATATCTACAAAACATCCTTACTAAACATACTCAAAAGAAGCATGCATCTCTCTGTAGCCACATGGATACATGGCAACAAAATAACGGCAGTAACAGAAACATCACGAAGCCTAGTTTGCATGCTTGTGCTAGTCACCACATAGATCACAAAAATACGTGGCATACACCTCTGTAAAGATGGAATGGCATAGAACAAAGCACCTGTAGAGCTCATGCCCATAAGATGCACACATCAAATGCAACAAAAATAACAAAACATCAAGTTCTGATAAGTAACAGCAGTAAACAACATATTGCACTCTTGCACCAGAGATTTGAGCATCAAGATCGACTCAAATGAGCATGGCACAATGAAACAAAATGAAGAGGATCTCGTGATGAACATTTCGATATATCATGCACGCAAAACGGAGCAGTATGCAATGAGATATGACATAATGAATAATGCAACATAATGTGAGAAACTTCGGGACTGAGCAGAAAACGAGGGGGGGAAACAAGTCAACCTCTCCAGATCTGGATCGGGCAGGCACGGAAGTCGAGGTGCGGTGCGAGCTCGCCGGAGAGGAAGAAGGAGAGGACGGTCGGAGGTCACGGGGGAGGCACCGGAGACGGAGGGGGCGCCGGATCTGGCGAGGAGTCCCGGCGGTGTGGGCTTCGGTGGAGGAGCTCGGGCGCGGGCGCGGCGAACGGCGGCGACCGGGGGGCGGCGGCGGGAAGACGAGGCGGCGGGGTGCGGTCGGAGCCGCGGGGCGCGGGCGACTTGGCGGAGTGGAGGCGGGGCGCGGGGCGACGGGGAGGCGCGCCGGCTCGGGCGCACAGGCCGGGAGGGCCCGATCCGGGCCCCGGCAGGCCTGCGGCGGCGGGGAGCGGGCAGGACGATGTGGCAGCCGGCCGTTGGCTGCGGCGCGGTGGCGGACACGTCTGGTGCGGCGGGGCGATGTGTCCGGTGGCGTGGAGGAAGGGGAGACTAGGGTTTGGACCCGAAATTTCGGAGGGGGAGGTGTTTATATAGGCATAGCGAGCTAGGAGAGCCCAAATGAGGCACGGTTTTCGCCCACACGATCGTGATCGAACGACCAAGAGCATGGAGGGGGCTTAGATGGGTTATTGGGCTGTTTGGAGGGGGGTTTTGCTGCAACACACCAAAGGCCTTTGCGGTTACCCGATTAACCGTTGGAGCATCAAATGACCTCCAAATGGAACGAAACTTGACAGGTGGTCTACCGGTGGTGTACCAAGGCCACTTGACAAGACTCGGTCCATTCCGAGAACGTTTAACACCCGCTCACGAAAAGAAACAAGAGGGGTGCGCCGGTGCGCATGGGAGTGTCGGATTGCAAAATGGACAACGGGGAAAATGCTCGGATGCATGAGACGAACACGTATGCAAATGAGATGCACATGATGACATGATATGAGATGCATGACATGAACAAAATGCAAAACGAAAAACAAAACCCGACCATGAAGGGAATATCATAACACATAGCCAAAAATGGCAAGAGTTGGAGTTACAAATATGGAAAGTTACATCCGGGGTGTTACAACCATACATGGGCCGAAAGTGAAATGGGCTGGTAATATACTAGAGGACCCACATGACGTTGTTGGGCCGAATTCGGGAACGCCATAACGGGCCGTGAGTTACCACGCCCTAAAATGGGCTATATGCGAACAGACCGTTAACAGGATTTTCATGGGCCGGCCCGCTAGCTTTTGACCAAGTCAAACGAGCCAATCTTTGTAAGCTAAATGGGCCACTGTTGGGTCGTGCCATGTGTCGACATATCATAGGCGCCTCTATGTCCCAATGACTAGCTGACATGTGGTTCCTTCCGTGAATGAGAATTTTACACGTGGAAAATCCCCATCGGTCCGGGCTGTTAACGGGTTATCGGATCCAAAGCGGAACCCGATAGCTTAACAGCGACCCGTTACGGTGGATGCCACATGTCGGTTACCCTTGATGAAAACACTTCCATGATGCGACATTTATCGTCATGGAAGTGGACACTTTCGTGATGATAATTTTAGTATTGTCATGGAACACTTCTACGACAACATAGGTGTGACTATCTTCATTCTATCATAAAATCGTCATGGATGTACATGCATGACAGAAAACGTGTCCTACTGTGACAAACACGTATCATCACGGAAGTGTATTTTTTGTAGTGTACAATGGTGTTTGGACAATTGATCAAGAAACATTTAGCATTATGCTTCCAAAGTCCTTGTTGATGTTTGAGTACCACAGTCATGCTTCGGGATAGCATTGACATGGTCATCAGGTAAAGCTCAGACGTTGGATATGCAAAGGATCCATCAGAAACAACTTATAAAATAATTCATACAATTTTCGGAGGAAAATAAGAGGATGTGGCCGACGGGCTCAACAACAATTCATCGAGATTTCCATAAACATGGATTTTCGCAATTAAGTGAACAAGTTGATAGCATTGGACAGACCAAAGTATATACTGAAGTATGTTCGAGGAGAACATCCACAATTAAACATTGAACAAAAATGCACCTGGAAATATGGACCAAGTAGCACGATCAGTGTTAGAATGGTGATTCAATAACCAAAAGACCTAGAATGAAACTATCGACCATTCACTTCAAAGCAATAGGGTTGCTAGAAGTTTTGAATTCACACATCATAGTTCAGTTGTCGTTATTCTAGTTAGAAATAACACGGGGACCAAGAAATGAAAGGGAGATGGCAAGAAGTATCACTTGTATCAAGAATCCTTAAGAGGTGGTGAAATTCTCACAACATTCTTGACATAAAGGATGGTAATACTCCAGGGTAGAACCTAACATAAGCTGGATAACAAGGAACTCAAGGTACAACACAAAACATGAACAAGTTTGTGTTGGAGGGAAGGCAACAATGTTGTCGATAATAGCACAAATCATCGAGGGGCAAGGATGGTATTTGTCATCACGAGTTCGATTGATATCCTGGAAGAGCTCAGAATGTTGATGATGATCACGACACATTTGTCGAGAAGTTTCATGAAGATGTAATCGATCAGCGACGACATCAAGCAAAAGGAATGGTGAAGCGAAAGGTTGTCGGAACCACAGATAAGATTGCAAGCTCAAAATCAAAATTGTCTTTCAAGACAACCAAGATGTTGTTGAAAGCTCAATGTAAGCTTAATGTACTGTTGGGATTGTGTTTCGGGGATGAAGAACATAGATAGTATGGTCAAGCTTTAGCATGACGATGATGATATAGACAATCGACTGGGAATGACATGATTGAGTTCAGACTCGTAAGCAATGAAGATTACTAAGAGTTGTTGAATCAAAGTGCAGACTTGATTTAGTTATCAGTGTCCTTGAGTGTCTAACCACTCAGAACCCAAGAAAAATTGAAATCGATGAGAAATAATACTTGATGAAGACTCATAATAAGCAACATGGTTATGTGATATTATGGAGATACCAGAGGGTAATACTCGAAGGTAGAGAAAAATGGAGGTTGGACAGGTGTATTGATCTGTAGAAGACAAGTACTTTAACTTATTTGAGAATGAAATCGAAGAAGAACAACATGGTCGGAACGACGATTGCAAAAGACCAAATCCCAGATATAAGATGAACTTTATACCAAGGGGATAATTAATTTTAAGAGAAGCTTCCATGGTAAGATCTACATCGTGTCCATGGGCATGAACACAAAGTTCAAGGTTGACTCCCACTTCTTCAATGCATAACCTTTCATTCACCTCTTATTTTCGATGAAGTTGTAGTGTTGAAATTTTATCTGGCAAAACAACAGAAGAGTATTACTCATGAAAAACTCTCGGCTTCACATGGATTAGGGAAGGCATATGTTCAACATATAGGGGCATCTTAGGATCATATACCATGGTTATAGAAGCAATAGTAACATCTCAATGTAGAATACAGACGACAAGAATTAAATGATACCACATTGCCGAAGGCATTTGTAACAGGGGAAGAACTCACAAGGATTTTGAATATGCGCAACTGTCGGATAATAATCCACCAAAGGATCTAGCGGACCACTAAGGACCTGATGTGAGTAACGGTACTCAACCAGAAGAATAAAGAAGGCAAAGGCATCAAATTATGGAATTATCTAAATAATTTGAGGCTTAAATACTAAGGAATTAAGATTTTCAAATCGGGGGAGGGGGGTCAGAAGAGGATGCTCTGATCAAAAGATATGTAAGTTGAATAGAATCATAAAGACAATCAATTAGGGGTTGATTTGCCGAACCCTAGCTCATGTCCGGAGTGACGTCTGAGCCAAAGGGAAGAATTCTAATTGCGACTGATGATTGCGAGCATTCACAAACATATCGAATCAAATGCTCAAAATGACGATGACAAAGGATGCTAATGAATATTGCTACACATATGGAAGTACCCATAATGCAGGCAGGCAAGACTTTCCAGAGCAATAGGTTGCAGAGGATTCTCGGAAGATCCGATAGTATTTCAAAGTTTCTTATGAAACATATGAACAATTGGGGATGAAAGGTACTCGATAAGTGCGAATTATCCGTAGGGGTATTCATGTGGAAAAGAACTACAAGGCACTGACACAAAGGGTTCTTCAAAAGTCGGAGAATATTTCGTTGTATCTTGTAATAACAATAGCAACAGGAATGATTATATGTACGACAAGTGTATGACATTATCCATATGGATATATCAGTGGTAGGGAATTGCAAAAGCGGTGGCACAAGTTTCTCGGGAAAACATCGAATAGTATCTTCGGAATCTTCTGATGAAGCGGGCGATCATATGGAATGAAGGGCTCTCTGGGAGTAAGTAGTTACGAGAACCTAGAGTCAGAGTTAGCAAAATCTTTAACCCGAACAAAAGAGAGATCAGAATCCCAGAGTTAAGAAGAGGAATAAAAGATCCTAATACCACCCATTTGTGATGTGGGCCCGTAAGCCACACAACAATGTTAGTAAAATAGTTTTTTTCAAAGACTAGACTCAACTTCAACAAAGGAGTTGGAAAGGGGCTTCCTACAGCCAGTCAACCCTGATACCAACTTGTGATGCCCAGACTTAACCCTACACTAATCATACACGCAAATGTGTAAGATCAAGATCAGAGACTCATGGGAAGACATCACAACACAACTCTAGACACAAATTAAAGTCATACAAGCTTTATATTACAAGCTAGGGGCCTCAAGGGCTTGAATACATAAGCTCGAATACAAACAAGAGTCAGTGGAAGAAACAATATCTGAGTACAGACATAAGGTAAACAAGTCTGCCTTAAGAAGGCTGGCACAAAGAACAACAACAATCAAAAAAGCGAGGCGTCCTGCCTGGGAGCCTCCTAACTACTCCTAGTCATCGAATGGTCTCCACGTAGTAGTAGGAACCCTCAAGGTAGTAGTAGTCATCGATAGTGGCATCCCGCTCCTGGGATCCGTCATCTGATCGCAGCAATCGGGTATAGGGGAAAAGGGGTAGCAAAGCAACCGTGAGTACTCATCCAAAGTACTCGCAAGACTTACATCAGACCCATACTAACTATGCATCAGTATCAAAAGAACGGGGCTACATCTTTGGATTGAACTGCAGAAATGCCAGAATAGAAGGGAAGACCTAGCCTATAAAAGACTAGCATCCTGAAGCATCTTGCAGCATTAGAGGAGTGCAAATTAGCATATTATAAGTAGCAAGTATGTTGTAGTAACGCCCGAAGATCCTTCCTCTACTTCCTGCGATAAAGCAATCCTGGAGCCAACATATCCTTTTATCATCTCCAACATCCAGTTCTAGTTGTATAGATCAGGATACAACTCCGAGCGTTCGTTACCGTGGACACGGCTATTCGAATAGATTAACTTCCCTGTAGGGGCGCACAAACTTACCCAACACACTCTATTAACTGTGACCGAACACACTTTCCTGGGTCATGCTCGGCCTCGGCTGGTCGACACACCTTAGTCCTACCTAGGCTCAACAGAGAGGCCAACACGTCGGTTGATGACCCACAAGTATAGGGGATCAATTGTAGCTCTTTTCGATAAGTAAGAGTTTCGAACCCAACGAGGAGCAGAGGGAAATGACAAGTAGTTTTTAGTAAGGTAGTGTCTGCAAGTGTTGAAATTGTAAGTAGCAAAGTAGTTTGATAGCAAGGTAATTTGTAACGAACAAGTAACGGTAATAGTAACAAAAGTGCAGCAAGGTAGCCCAATCCTTTTGAGGCAAAGGACAGGCCAAACGGTCTCTTATGATAAGTAAAGTGTTCTTGAGGGTACACGGGAATTTCATCTAGTCACTTTCATCATGTTGGTTCAATTTGTGTTCGCTACTTTGATAATTTGATATGTGGGTGGACCGGTGCTTAGGTGATGTTCTTACTTGAACAAACCTCCTACTTATGATTAACCCTCCCGCAAGCATCCAAAACTACGAGAAAAGTATTAAGAATAAATTCTAACCATAGCATTAAACTTTTGGATCCAATCGGTCCCTTACGGAATAGCGCATAAATTGGGGTTTAAGTTTCCGTCACTCTCGCAACCCATCATCTAATTACTACTCCACAATGCATTACCTTAGGCCCAAATATGGTGAAGTGTCATGTAGTCGACGTTCACATGACACCACTAAGGGAATCACAACATACATACTATCAAAATATCGAACACATATCAAGTTCACATGATTACTTGCAACATGATTTCTCCCGTGACCTCAAGAACAAAAGTAACTACTCACAAATGATAAACATGCTCATGATCAGAGGAGTATTAAATAGCATATTGGATCTGAACATATAATCTTCCACCAAATAAACCATATAGTAATCAACTACAAGATGTAATCAACACTACTAGTCACCCACAAGCACCAATCTATAGTTTCGGTAACAAGATTGAACACAAGAGATGAACTAGGGTTTGAGATGAGATGGTGTTGTTGAATATGTTGATGGAGATTGCCCTCACCAAGATGGGACAGTTGTTGGTGATGATGAGGACAATGATTTCCCCCTCCGGGAGGGAAGTTCCCCCGGTGGAATCGCTCCGCCGGAGGGCAAAAGTGCTCCTGCCCAAGTTCCGCCTCGAGGCGGCGGCGCTTCGTCCCAAAAGTCATCCTCTTATTTTTTTTTCTAGGTCAAAATGACCTATATACCAGAAGATGGGCACCGGAGGTGGGCCTGGGTGAGCACAACCCACCAGGGCACGCTTGGGCTCCCTGGCGCGCCCAGGTGGGTTGTGCCCACCTGGTGGGCCCCCTCTGGTAGTTATTTGCTCCAATAATTCTTAAATATTCCATAAAAAATCTCCGTGAAGTTTCAGCTCATTTGGAGTTATGCAGAATAGGTAGCCTGACGTAGCTTTTCTAGGTCCAGATTTCCAGCTGCCGGAATTCTCCCTCTTGGTGTGTTCCTTGCAAATTATGAGAGAAAAGGCATTAGAATTACTCCAAAAAGCATTATTATGGATAAAAACATCATAAATAATAGTAAGAAAACATGATGCAAAATGGATGTATCAACTCCCCCAAGCTTAGACCTCGCTTGTCCTCAAGCGAAAACCGAAATCGAAAACCATGTCCACATGCTTTGACAGAGAGGTGTTGATGATACGTCTCCAACGTATCTATAATTTATGAAGTATTCATGCTATTATATTATCCATCTTAGATGTTTTAGATGCATTTATATGCTATTTTATATGATTTTTGGGACTAACCTATTAACCTAGAGCCCAGTGCCAGTTTCTGTTTTTTCCTTGTTTTTGAGTTTTACAGAAAAGGAATACCAAACGGAGTCCAATTGACGTGCCAATTTTTGTTGATTTTTTATGGACCAAAAGAAGCCCCTGGAGCAAAAGAGTTGGCCCAGAAGAATCTCGGGCTGTCCACGAGGGTGGGGGGCGCGCCCACCCCCCTGGGCGTGGGCCCCTGCCTCATGGATGACTCGGAGACCCCCTGACGTGAAACCAACGCCAAAATTCCTATAAATACAGAAACCCCCAGAAAATAACCTAGATCGGAAGTTCCGCCGCCGCAGCCTCTATAGCCACGAGAAATCAATCTAGGCCCTCTCTGGCACCCTGCCGGAGGGGGCCATCATCACCGGAGACCATGGAGGAGGATCCCGGAGGGGCCATCATCGCCATGAAGGCCAAGGACCAAAGGGAGAACCTCTCCCCATCTAGGGGGAGGCCATGGAGGAGGAAGCATAAGGGGAGAACCTCTCCTCCTCTCTCTCGGTGGCACGGGAGTGCCATCAGGAGGGGAATCATTGACGCTGTGATCGTCTTCATCAACATCACCATCATCATCACCATCCTCATCTATTTTACGCGGTCCACTCTCCCGCACCCCGCTGTAATCCCTACTTGAACATGGTGCTTTATGCCACATATTATGATCCAATGATGTGTTGCCATCCTATGATGTTTTGAGTAGATATCCTTTGTCTTTGGGTTGATTGATGATCTAGATTGGTATGAGTTGTATGTTTTATTATTGGTGGTGTCCTATGGTGCTCTCCGTGTCGCGCAAGCGTGAGGGACTCATGTTGTAGGGTGTTGCACGTTCATGATTCGCTTATAGTGGGTTGGTGAGTGACTGAAACACAAACCCGAGTAAGGGGGTTGTTGCGTATGGGAATAAAGAGGACTTGATGCTTTAATGCTATGGTTGGGTTTTACCTTAATGATCTTTAGTAGTTGTGGATGCTTGCTAGAGTTCCAATCATAAGTGCATATGATCCAAGAAGAGAAAGTATGTTAGCTTATGCCTCTCCGTCATATGAAATTGCAATGACGACTATCGGTCTTGTTAACAATTGCCTAGGACAATTCCGCACACTGATCCATCATTATTCCACACTCGCTATTTATAATATTTAGTAGTATATTCTAACTTTATGATAACAGCAACTACTTTTATATTTTAGCTCTCCGATATCATGCAAAGTTATCCTCTTCATACCCACAACATAGTTTTATTTCTCGTTTCTAGTTGGAAGCAAATGTTCGGTGTACGTAGAGTCGTATCAGTGGCAGATAGGGCTTGAGAGAATATTGATCTTACCTTTAGCTCCTTGTGGGTTCTACACTCCATACTTATCACTTCCACCTTCGGAAATTGCTACGATGATTCCCTACACTTGGGGATTATCAAGCTCTTTTCTGGCGCCGTTGCCGGGGAGCAATAGCGTGGGGTTGATATTCTCGTGTGTGCTTGTTTGCTTTCTTCACTAAGTAGATTTTTTTCCTTTTTGTTTCTGTTTAGTTGTGGGTGAAACATACAAAAAATTTAAAGAATGAAAATACCAAAAAAAATTACTTGCCTCTCATGCCTAAAAAGTTTTTCAAAAAGAGAAGTGATTGGAAAGTTATGCATTGAAGAAGTGAGGGTCGACCTTGAGCACTTGTGTTCATGCTCACGGAAACAATGTAGAATTTTTCATGGAAGTTTCTCTGTAAATAATTATCCCCTTGTATATATCCATTGTATTATAAAAAGAATGTGCCAAGCTTTGGTTTTAGGATGATTAGATTGCTATGTGCCGAACAAAAACAGAAACTTTGGCTGTAGTGTGTGATTTTACATTTTTTACTGGAAGGTCAAATGGGTCTGAAACTTTTTTCACATTACTTCTGTACAAATTTTCAAATTTATTTCATAATTTTGGGAGTTACATAAGTTTACTAAACTTCCAGATTACTACAGACTGTCCTGTTTTTGACAGATTCTGTTTTTCGCGTGTTGTTTGCTTATTTTGATGAATATATGGCTAGTATCGGGGGGTATGAACGATAGAGAAGTTGGAATACATTAGGTTTAACACCAATATAAATAAATAATGAGTTCATTAAAGTACCTTAAAGTGGTAGTTTTCTTTATTACACTAACGGATCTCACAAAGTTTTTGTTAAAGTTTTGTGTGGATGAAGTGTTCGAAGATCGAGGAACTATCAATATGAGAAGAATAAAGAGAGGCAAGAGTTCAAACTTGGGGATGCCCAAGGAAACCCAAGTAAATATTTCAAAGGATACTCAAGCATCTAGGCTTGGGGATGCCCCGGTTGGCATCCCATCTTTCTTCTTCAACAAATATCGGTATACCTCGGTTTTTGTTTTGTTCACATGATTTGTGTCCTTTGTGTTTTTTTTTCCTTTAAGAACCAAGCTAGTATGAGATAGCCCTTCATTGATTTATAGAATACTTCATGTGCTTCACTTATATCTTTTAAGTATGATCTTATAGAATTGCTCTTTGTGCTTAACTTAAATCTTTTGAGTATGGTTTTATAGAATGCTTCGTGTGCTTCACTTACATATTTTGAGCTTGGATATTGGTTAGTCTATATTAATTGTAGAATGCTCCATGAACTTCACTTATATATTTTGGAGTATGAATAATACTATAATCTAAAGTGGGGTTGGAAGAGTGTCAACTTTAGGAATTAGTGACCCACTATTCCGAATGAGAAGAATTCTGCTTATGAGGAGAGTAGAAAAATTTCTATGCTTGTAGATCATGAAAATAATACTTTATGTGATGGTTATATTGTTGAATTCATTCATGATGCTACTGAAAATCATTATGAGGGAGGAATATATGCTTGTAGGAGTTGCAATAATACCAAGTTTCCTCTCTATGTGCTTACAGTTTTGAAGTTATACTTGTTTTGCCTTCCTATGCTAGTTGATTCTTGTTCCTATAAATTATGTGTTCACAAAATCCCTAGGTTTAGGAAGTGGGCTAGATTCAAATGTGCTAGTCATATTCTTCATGATGACCTCTTTATGTTTCAATTCTTATCTTTTATGTGAGCATCATTGAAATCATCATGCCTAGCTAAAAGGCATTAAAGAAAAGCGCTTGTTGGGAGACAACCCAATATTTACCCTTACTGTTTTTGTGTGTTTACATGATTAAGCTACTGTATTAATCATGTTTTATAGCTTTTGTTTCAAAAAGTGCCAAGTAAGACCTTTGGGAAGACTTGAGTGAAAGTTAATGTGATCTTGCTGTAAAAAACAGAAACTTTGCGTTCACGAGATTAGCTACCATTTTTTACAGAAGAGTGATTTTGAGTTGATTCTTTTTTCATAAGATTAACAGACAAATTAATCACGTCCACCAATTTATTTCATAATTTTTGGAGTAGTAGAAGTATGGTTGCTGTTCAGATCATTACAGATTGTTCTGTTTCTGACAGATTCTGTTTTCATTGCATAGTTTGCTTGTTTTCTAGTTTCTATGGCTTATATTTCTCAATATAAATTGTAGAAATGATATGGTACAGTAGACATTGTGTGGGAACAATTATGAACCTTGTCTTTGACAGTACCAAAGTGAATGGTTTACTCTTTATCATACTAACCTATCTCACGAAGTTTCGTTAAGTTTTGTGTGATTGAAGTTTTCAAGCTTTGGGTGAGATATCGATATGAGGAGAATAAGGAGTGGAAATACCCTAAGCTTGGGGATGCCCAAGGCACCCCAAGGTAATATTCATGGAAGACTCAAGCGCCTAAGTTTGGGGATGCCCCGGAAGGCATCCCCTCTTTCGTCTTCAAAACTATCGGTATACCTTACTCGGAGCTATATTTTTATTCATCACATTATATGAGTTTTGCTTGGAGTGTATTTTCAATTTTACTTGCTGTTTGAATAAAATCATTGGATCTAAAATCTTGAATGAAAAAGAATCCTCCCATGGCTAGTTAATTATTTGACTACTCGGTGTTCTTCACTTATTTTTGGAGTAGTTTGTCATTTACTCACGTGCTTCACATATATCCTGTGAGTAAATGGTTGAATGAATTGAATATCATAAATCTGAATTTATATATGTTTCATATGCTTATACCATGGGGAGTAATGACTTCACACAGAATAAGTATAGGTAGTAAACTTCTTGAAAGTTAGCAAACGCAGAATTGGTCACTTGAACAATCCCTGAAAGAATATTGAAGGAAGAGAGATTTCACATATATATACTATCTTGGACATCTTTTGTAATTGTGAGCACTCATTAAAATATTACATGCTAAAAGTTTGATGTTGGACAAGGAAGACAACTTAATGGGTTATGTTTTCCTATATCCAAAACGTTATATTGTCTTGGATCATCTAACATGTTGGGCTTGCCTTTCCCTCTCATGCTAGCCAAATTCTTTGCACCAAGTAGAAATACTACTTGTGCTTCCAAACATCCCTTAAACCAGTTTTGCCTTGAGAGTCCATCATACCTACCTAAGGATTGAGTAAGATCCTTCAAGTAAGTTGTCATCGGTGCATGCAATAAAAATTGCTCCTTAAATATGTATGATTTATTAGTGCGAAGAAAATAAGCTTTATACGCACTTGTGATAGGGAAGAAATAAAAGCGACAGACTGCATAATAAAGGTCTTTATCACAAGGGGCAATATAAAGTGACGTTCTTTTGCATTAAGATTCTGTGCATCCAACCATAAAAGCGCATGACAACCTCTGCTTCCCTCTGCGAAGGGCCTATCTTTTACTTTTACCTTCTACCCTTATACAAGAGTCATTGTGATCATCACCTTTCCTTTTTACACTTTTTCCTTTGGCAAGCACTTTGTGTTGGAGTGATCCGGATATATATATCCACTTGGATGTAGGTTTTCATGAGTTATTATTGCTGACATTACCCTTGAGGTAAAAGGTTGGGAGGCAAAACTATAAGCCCCTATCTTTCTCTGTGTCCGATTAAAACTTTGAACCCATAAATATCACGTGAGTGTTAGCAATTGTGAAAGATTAAATGATAGTTGAGTATGTGGAGTTTGCTGAATCAAAGCTCTGACATAGACCCTTCCTGAAAATAAGATGAATTGCAATTGTTTGATGACTGAGAATATTGTTTGTTAGTTTTCAAGAAAGTTTATGATCTATATTTTAACATGTGAATAGCTTGTTACTTGATCATGACAAGTTTTATGAGATGAGCTACTGTTATGACATATAATGATGCTAGAAAAGGTGATTGAAATTATCATTGATCAAACTTGTGCACCTGCTAGCATTCACACTTCATAAATTATTTCTTTTATCATTTACCTACTCGAGGACGAGCAGGAATTAAGCTTGGGGATGCTGATACGTCTCCAATGTATCTATAATTTATGAAGTATTCATGCTATTATATTATCCATCTTAGATGTTTTATATGCATTTATATGCTATTTTATATGATTTTTGGGACTAACCTACTAACCTAGAGCCCAGTGCCAGTTTCTGTTTTTTCCTTGTTTTTGAGTTTTACAGAAAAGGAATACCAAACGGAGTCCAATTGACGTGCCAATTTTTGTTGATTTTTTATGGACCAAAAGAAGCCCCTGGAGCAAAAGCGTTGGGCCAGAAGAGTCCCGGGCTGTCCACGAGGGTGGGGGGCGCGCCCACCCCCCTGGCCGTGGGCCCTTCCTCGTGGACGACTCGGAGACCCCCCTGTCGTGAAACCAATGCCAAAAATTCCTATAAATATAGAAACCCCCAGAAAATAATCTGGATCAGAAGTTCCGCTGCCACAAGCCTCTGTAGCCACGAGAAATCAATCTAGGCCCTCTTTGGCACCCTGCCGGAGGGGGCCATCATCACCGGAGGCCATGGAGGAGGATCCCGGAGGGGCCATCATCGCCATGAAGGCCAAGGACCAGAGGGAGAACCTCTCCCCATCTAGGGGGGAGGCCATGGAGGAGGAAGCACAAGGGGGAGAACCTCTCCTCCTCTCTCTCGGTGGCACCGGAGTGCCATCGGGAGGGGAATCATCGCCGCGGTGTTCGTTTTCATCAACATCACCATCCTCATCTATTTTACGCGGTCCACTCTCCCGCACCCCGCTGTAATCCCTACTTGAACATGGTGCTTTATGCCACATATTATGATCCAATGATGTGTTGCCATCCTATGATGTTTTGAGTAGATATCCTTTGTCTTTGGGTTGATTGATGGTCTAGATTGGTATGAGTTGTATGTTTTATTATTGGTGGTGTCCTATGGTGCTCTCCGTGTCGCGCAAGCGTGGGGGACTCCCGCTATAGGGTGTGGCACGTTCATGATTTGCTTATAGTGGGTTGGTGAGTGACTGAAACACAAACCCGAGTAAGGGGATTGTTGCGTATGGGAATAAAGAGGACTTGATGCTTTAATGCTATGGTTGGGTTTTACCTTAATGATCTTTAGTAGTTGCGGATGCTTGCTAGAGTTCCAATCATAAGTGCATATGATCCAAGAAGAGAAAGTATGTTAGCTTATGCCTCTCCCTCATATGAAATTGCAATGACGACTATCGGTCTTGTTAACAATTGCCTAGGACAATTCCGCACACCGATCCATCATTATTCCACACTCGCTATTTATAATATTTAGTAGTATATTCTAACTTTATGATAACAACAACTACTTTTATATTTTAGCTCTTCGATATCATGCAAAGTTATCCTCTTCATACCCACAACATAGTTTTATTTCTCGTTTCTAGTTGGAAGCAAACGTTCGGTGTACATAGAGTCGTATCAGTGGCAGATAGGGCTTGAGAGAATATTGATCTTACCTTTAGCTCCTTGTGGGTTCGACACTCCATACTTATCACTTCCATCTTTGGAAATTGCTACGATGATTCCCTACACTTGGGGATTATCAGTCGATAAAAACAAAATACGGACATAGAAGCATCATGTTGATTATTATAATAGCAACAAAGTTAAACATAGGACTGTTATCGCAGAAATTTTATCATATACTTCTCATGAATAAGTAACAGTTCATCACACAATCGATGTATAAAGCAAAAACTCTATTAGAAACCAACAAACTATGTTCTCGGTCAACTTTGCAACTATAATTCGTCATCTTTTCAGGAAGGGTCACATATCGGTGCCTTTAGGCAAGTCCACATACTCAACCACCATATAGTCTTCTATGATTGCTAACACTCACCGCGTACCCATGAGCAAAACATTTCAACAGGACACATAGAAAGATAGGGGCTTAAAATTTCGCCTCCCAACATATTCACCTCAAGGGTTATGTCAACAATAATAACTCATGCTATCTATATTCAACTGGACATATGTGCCTAGATATTTCCTCACCACATGATGCTTGCCAAAGGAGAAAAATAAAAAGGAATAGAAGGAAAACTTTGACTCTTTGCATAAAGGTAAATACATAAAAGTAAAAGATAGGCCCTTCGTAGAGGGAAGCAGAGGTTGCCATGTGCTTATTTGTTTGTATGCTCAACCCCTTAGTGCAAAAGAATGTCACATTACATTGCCCCTTGCGATGGCGACCTTTATTATGCAGTCTGTCGGTTTTATTCTTCACCATCACAAGTTCGTGCAATGCTCAATTTTCTCTTACACTAAATGATCTCACACTTTTAGAAGCAATTTTTATTGCCTTCTGCACCGATGACAACTTACTTGAGGGATCTTGCTCAATCCCTAGGTAGGTATGGTGGACACTTGAAAATAAGATTTGGGTTTAAGGGTTTTGGATGCACAAGTAGTATCTCTACTTAGTGCGGAATTTTTGGCTAGCAAAGATAGGGGCAAGCATCACATGTTAAAGGATCTATGACAATATGACTTCTATGTGAATATAAACAAACATAAACCATTAAGTTGTCTTCCTTGTCCAACGTCAACAATTTTGGCATATAATATTTTGATGAGGGCTCACAGTCACAAAAGATTTCTAGGATAGTATATGTATATGTGAATCTTCTCTTCCCTTATTAATTCTTTCATTAGTTGCATCATTGACTAATGTTATGTTTGTCAATCTCTAATAAAATTTTCTACTTATACTTTTCCTTATGTGGTGCCATCACCTACCATAGGATTAGTATACGATCTTATTGATTTATTTCTTTCCTTTTATTATTTCCTTTCTCTTTTTCCTTTCTTTATTTGCAACATGAAAGTAAAGAAAACAAAAACTCAAACTAAACTTTATTATATAACTTGCACATGATTACAAGGATAGATCACTAAGAAAACTCTCAAGGAAGAAAGGATCGAACTAACGTTTAATCATCTAATGCAAAAGATCGAACTAAAATAAGTAAAGGCAAAAAGATAGTGGGATGATACGATACCGGGGCACCTCCCCCAAGCTGGGCGGAAGCCAAGGGGAGTGCCCATACCCGATACTCAGTTCTCCTTTAGTGGTGAAGAAGATGATGGTGGTGATGAAGGAGAGATCTTGTCCTCGGATTTCCAAGGCAGTGGTGGTGGTGAGAAAGTGGAGGGTTTCCCCTTCGCTTCCTCCAGTTTCTGATGGAGAATAAAGTTATCTATCCTCAACTCGTCGTTATCCATCTCAAGTTTTATTATCTTCTTGCATAACGCCTCCATGATCTCGTTTGTTAACCGGGGAGGAACCGATTCATCATCTTCTTCGGAGGTCCAGCTATAGTGCCCCTCATCCCCATAGGACTTGGGGTTTGCGATGTAATCAGCAACATAGCTCTCACCCTCAGAGTCTTGGGAAGACATGTTTTCAGATCTAATAGGAAAGCAGCAAGAAAGGAGAACACCGGATTTCTTCGCGATACGGTGATCAACAGGTTCGGGAAGTATATATAGAATTTTTATCTTGGAGGACAAGCATACGGGAGAGAAACGGAGTACGGAAGGCCCATATATAGGAAGGCAAGCCTGGCACGCCCTGGTGTCTTGTGCCCACCAGGGGAAGTTTCTTAATTTCCAAAATTCTTAAATATTCCAAAACTGATAAAAAATATTTTTGCGGATTTTTCGGAGTCCGTTTACTTACCGTATCACGTACCTCCTTATTTTCATGATTCTGGAGTGTTCCGGAAGGACTCTTTTATGTGTTCTTCCGGTGTCAAAGTTTGGATAATGTTACTTTCAACATTAATGGGCGTACCTGAGTTGTAATGCTTTATTCGTTGCCCATTGACAACCTTCGGGATTATTTATTTTGATGGCTTAGACCGGTAAACCTCCTCGATGACATATGGGCCTTCCCATTTTGAGAGGAGTTTCCTGCAAGGAATCTAAAACGAGAGTTGTACAAAAGAACATATTCTCCAACTTTAAACTCACTCTTTTGGATTCTTTTGTCATGCCATCTTTTAACTTTTTCTTTGAATAATTTTGCATTTTCATAAGCTTGGGTTCTCCACTCATCTAGAGAGCTAATATCAAATATCCTCTTTTCACCAGCAAGTTTGAAATCATAATTGAGCTCTTTGATGGCCCAATATGATTTATGTTCTAACTCAAGAGGCAAATGACAAGCTTTTCCATAAACCATTTTATATGGAGGCATACCCATCGGATTTTTATATGCTGTTCTATAAGCCCAAAGTGCATCATCTAATTTCTTAGACCAATTCTTCATGGACCTATTGAGCCCAATATGCTTTATGTTCTAACTCAAGAGGAAAATGACAAGCTTTTCCATAAACCATTTTATATGGAGACATACCCATCGGATTTTTTTGAGCCCTGACCATAGAACAATCGTTCTACGGTATTTTCATTAATAAAAGCAAGGTACAAATATGTTACAAGTTATAGTACAAGTTATGTTACAAGGAACAAAGTGTCCTCAGCCAATCCCAGCTCTAGGAATCATAGGCTTACCCATTAAAGATTTAAATCAGTCCATTCCTTGATCTTGTTTGCTTTATCCTCTATGGCTCGGAGTTGCACAGCCCAAAGCCCTTCCGACAGGTGAAACTTCCATGAATCAATAGCTGGTGGTGCAGACCGAAAGATCTTGTCATTTCTCACCGACCAACTACTCCAGCAACTCATAACTATAATATCATGTGCCAAATCTTTAGGAAGCCGATTAGAAATTAGAACAACCTCATCAAAAGTGGAGATACCTCTGGTTCTCTCAGGTGCTATGACATCCCAGCAGGACAAAGCAAATGGGCAATTCCAGAATAAGTGGATTAAAGTTTCTTCCACTTTGTCAGAACATAGGGCACAGTTAGAGTCTGGGAGGTGCATATTGCGTCGAAGGAGCATATTCCTTGTGTAAATTCTGTCGTGTAAGAGAAGCCAGCCAAAAATCTTGTGCCTCGGTCTGCAAGAAGTACCCCATAAGTTTTGAAAGATGCTATGAGCTTTGGAAGTACCCATTATACGCTTGTACATTTTCATGGAGGAGTACTGCCCTGATGCCCAATGATATTTCCATATGTCCCTACTATCAGAACGTGCTCTGGAGGCTAATAAGCCTTCAACCCTGGTCAATTGATGGTAAGCTTGCATGGAGAGTGGCCTATGGAAGAGGGTGCTGAGATCTTCTTGATTATCCACAAAATGAAGGGTACAGTCCTTGTGAATAGCAAAGGAGAATAACTTTGCGAATTTTGCTTGTAATGGTTGTCCATCCCAACTATCTGTCCAAAATAAAATGGTATCTCCTTGACCAGCTTGACAAATGGCATACGATTTGAATAGGGGTATGATCTTTAGCAGGGTCTTCCACCAAAAGGAGCCAATTAGCTTGTCACTAGGAGGGCCACTGTGGTAGTATGCTTCCCAAATGATGTGCACCCAAAGAGTGTCCACTTTATTAAGAAATTTATGAAGAAATTTCATCAGCAGGGCTTTGTTGTGGACAGAGATATCAAGAATGCCTAATCCTCCTTGTGCCTTAGGTTTACAGACAGTATTCCATGAAATCAATGCAGGTCCAGAGTCCATAGACCCAAATTTTCTCCACAGGCAATTCCTTAAGTAACCTTCAATTTGTTTGATCACTGCTTTGGGTAACATCAAGGAGCACATGAAGAAGATGGGCATGCTGGCAAAAACTGATTTGATCAGGGTAAGTTTGTCACCAGTGGATAATAAGGTAGAACAACTTAAGCGTCTATTTTCAATCCTTTTCAACATGGGCATGAAATCCACAATTCTTGGTCTATTGATACTGAGTGGCAAACCAAGATAGGCATGGGGAAGAGTACCAATTTTGCAACCAAGAATCTCTGATAGTTCCATCATTTTGCCAGGAGGAGTGTTGATGGGAATCATTATGGATTTAGCATAGTTAACTCTGAGACCAGTGTAAGCTGCATAGTGGAGAAGCAGATTTTTAATTTGAAAAAGTTGTCCAGTATCAGCATTAGCCACCAAGATAGTATCATCTGCATATTGAATGATAGGGTAGTCTGGGCAAGAAGCATGAGTAAGAGGGGAGCGGATCAAGGAGTGTTGCATGGCCTCATTGAACATGGTTTGGAGCAGGTCAGCAACTAGGACAAATATAAGTGGGGATAATGGATCCCCTTGTCTGACACCTTTCTTACATAGAAATTGCTTGCCAGGAATACCATTAAGAAGGATAGAGGAGAAGCCAGTGCCATATATCATCTTGATCCAATTAATCCATCTGCTACCAAAACCCTTAGCTTGTAGGATATCCACAATTGTATCATGATTAATCATATCAAATGCTTTCTCAAAATCCAACTTGAGGAGAATAATTTCTTTCTTAGATAAGTGCCATTGGTGAATGTACTCATAAGACCAAGCAAGGCAATCCTGAATGCATCTATTATTGAGGAAGCCATATTTATTCTTGTGCACCAGAGTGAGGATCACCTTCTGAAGTCTGTTGGCAAGCAGTTTGGTGATGATTTTAAGAGTACAGTTCAGCAGTGAGATGGGCCTGAATTCAGCAGGAGTGGATGCTGCCTCTGTCTTAGGAATCAAGGTGATGAAGGAGTAGTTGATGCTCTGAAGATTGACTTTCCCATTATGTTTGTCATTAATAAGCTTGTAAAAGTCAGGAGTAATAATAGGCCAACATGCTTTCAAGAAAATAGCATTAAAGCCATCAGGTCCAGGAGCTTTGTCAGCAGGCATATGAAGTACCACATGATCAATCTCTGTTGTGGTGAATGGGACCTCAAGTTGTGCCAAATTGTCATTTGAGGTTATAAGATGGTTCAGAAGAAGAGGATTTTGTGTGGCAAAAGTTGTACCCAGTCTTTCTTTGAAAGCTCTGTAAAGGATTGCAGCTTTAGCACTGTGAGTGTGATGTTCCAAGTTATCCTCATCTTTGAGCATGGCAATACAATTATGCATATGTTTGATAGTAGCCTTGGCCTAAACATATTTAGTATTAGCCTCTCCCACTTTAATTTTCTTGATAGTGGCTCTTTGCTTCCAGTAGAGTCTTTGGTGATTAAGAACTTTTTCCAAATGTGCTTTCAGGATATTTCTACCATTAGTTTCCACATATGTGAGATCCCTGGCTTCTTCCAAATAATCAAAACACAGGATCAAGAAGTTTGTGTTATCAATAATTTTCTTGAGATCTGAAAGGTTTCTGGCCCGGTTCTTTAATCCTTTCCTTAGTCGCTTAAACTTGGTTGCAATGATCTTGGCACTATCTTCCTCACTCACATCCTGGGTCCAAATGCTGTGGACAACTGACAGAAAGTCATTATGTTCCAACCAAAAATTCTCAAATCTGAAAATGTGAGATTTAGGAATCGAGGTACCAATTTTGACCATAAATGGTACATGGTCTGATGTGGTTTTGGCAAGAGGGTGTGCCAGAGTAGCTGGGTAGCTTAAAGTCCATTTCTCAGAAGTAAAACACCAATCAATCTTTTCCAAAAGAGGCCAATCCTGCATATTGCTCGAGGTAAAGTTTCTACCTTTGATAGGGATTTCAATCAGAGATAAGTTGTTGATAGCTTCATTGAAAGCTAACATATTGTGAATATTGCCCCCTTCCAAGTTTCTGTTATGTGGGTATCTGATATGATTAAAATCTCCAAGTACCATCGAGTTGCTGTCCTCGGGAGTTTGGAAGTGTCTAAACCAGTCAATAAAGTGTGGTCTCTCATCCTGCTGGCTAGGTCCATAAATATTTGTCAAAATCCAACTATCCCCATTGTGGGAGGAAATGAAAGAAACTGATATAGAGTAGTTGTTGGAATGAAAAAGTTGACCCTGAAAGACCTGATCATTTCAAACAATTAACAGACCTCCTGAAGCTCCTACAGATGGAAGATATTCAAATTTGTTGAGTCTCCTTGGACAAAAGATTTGCAAGAATCTACTATCAATCACTTCTCTCTTGGTTTCTTGAATGCATAGAATGGCACAATTAGATTCCTCAATCTTATTTCTGATAGCTGTCCATTTCTTGGGATCATTCAAACCTCTAATATTCCAGTTAAGAATTGACCATTCCTTATTCATGTTCACAGAGATAACAAAACTGGCATAAGATTAATCTTAAAACTGCACACCTTTTATGAAATAAAAGAGGACTGACAAAATCATTATTCTTAGGACTGTTCCAGTCATAAGAAAAAGCAATCATAGTGACATTCATCCACATTCCATCCCATAGCAGCCAGTTAGATAGCATAAAGCAAGACACCTCAAACAGGTGGAGAGAACTGCCAGCACCACAGCCAGTAACAGAAAGTTTAACAAATTGACAAAAAGCTCTGTTTAGCAGAAGGATTACACCCTGGAAATCTTTACAAGTAACTTTCCAAATGATAGAGCCATCCAAACTCATGGAAAAGTGCTAAGAGTCTACTGAGGACAACTGAAACTATTAATTAATAGAGCTAACTCTTGGGGCCTCCTTAGCAGCTGGGTTGCTCTTGCTTTTCTTGCGTTTGGTTTTCAGCATCTCCTCTGAAGTATCTTGAGCAGCAACCTTGCAGAAAGAAGTATTAAGACTTTTAATCACTTTTGCAGGAATTGGGGGAGGTAGAGCATGACAGGCAAGACAATTCTTATCCATGCAGATTTTTTTCTTATAACCCTTGGCTAGCTGTTGTAATCGACAACTTCTCCTTATCTCAGTCTCCACTAGTGGAACCTTTTCCTTTCTCTTCTTGATGTTGTGCATGGTTGAAGTAGATGCAGCAGCCTGGGCCAAAAGAGGTGCAGATGGAGCTAGGGAATTAACTTCTTGCTCTTGTGTCTCCTGTGCCAAATATTGTGAAAAGGACAAGGATGAGTCCACAGGAGGACAAGACTGAGGAATAACAAATGGCAAGGTAATATTACTGGCTCCTTGAGTAATGATATCCCAGACTGTTGAAGTAACAAACTTCTTTGCCCAGTCAAATTTGTCAGGTGTAAGGAATGTGACTGACAGAAAATTAACCCAATCAACAGGTACCTGAATGGCAGTTTGATCATTGTTTGAGGAGGCAAAATGCCTGTACCAGACTTCAGCACCTTCCTTTCCCAAAAGTTCAGCCTTAAGAGCTATGTCCTTTCTATCATCTGTGCTCAAAGCAGGGGTCATCATGAGTGGATTTTCTGCCTCTGTAATTAGATCATTGCTTGGAAGAAATGCAGGGAATGGAAAACCAGGGGGAGCAGAGAGTTCAGAAGAACAAGATGACTCACCCATTGCTCCAGCCTCAATTGACTTCTCATTACCATGAGTAGCAAGAGGAGAGGTATCATTTGTTCCATTCCTGTGTTCAGTATGTTTATCACCAGGCAAGACAGACTGAGGCTGAAAATCAATAAGATTAGGGTCTTGTTCAGTAATAATAGCAGGGGGATCTGCAGTATTCTATAAGCCCAAAGTGCATCATCTAATTTCTTAGACCAATTCTTCCTGGACCTATTGACAGTCTTTTGCAAAATTAATTTTATTTCTCTATTGCTAAGTTCAACTTGACCACTAGACTGAGGATGATAAGGTGATGCTATTCTATGGTTAACATCATACTTGGCAAGCATCTTACAGAAAGCACCATGAATAAAGTGTGAACCACCATCAGTCATTAAATATCTAGGAACTCCAAACCTTGGGAAAATAACTTCCTTAAGCATTTTAATAGAGGTGTTGTGATCAGCAGTACTAGTTGGAATAGCTTCTACCCATTTAGTAACATAAACAACAGCAACCAAAATATGTGTATACCCATTAGAGGAAGGAAAAGGTCCCATGTAATCAAATCCCCAAACATCATATGGTTCAACAGCAAGTGAATAATTCATAGGCATTTCTTGACGCTTACCAATATTACCTATTCTTTGACATTCATCACAAGATAAGACAAACTTACGGGCATCCTTGAAGAGAGTAGGCCAATAAAATCCAGATTGCAATACCTTGTGGGCAGTTCTATCTCCAGCATGATGTCCTCCATAGGCCTTGGAGTGACATTTCCGTAGGATTTGTCCCTGTTCATACTCAGGTACACAACGTCTAATAATACCATCTACTCCTTTATAAAGATGTGGGTCATCCCAAAAGTAATGTCTTAAATCATAGAAGAATTTTTTCTTTTGTTGGTATGTATAGCTAGGTGGTAAATATTTAGCAACAATATAATTAGCATAATCAACATACCAAGGAGTAATATGAGAAACATTTATTGCAGCTAACTTCTCATTAGGAAAACTATCATCAATAGGTAGTGGGTCATCAGGCACATTTTCAAGCCTAGATAAATTATCAACTACTGGGTTCTCAGCTCCTTTTCTATCAATGATATGTAAATCAAACTCTTGTAACAAGAGAACCCATCGAATAAGTCTAGGTTTAGCATCTTTCTTTCCCATAAGATATTTAATAGCAACATGGTCTGTGTGAACAGTTACTTTGGAATCAACAATATAAGGCCTAAATTTATCACAAGCAAACACCACTGCTAAGAATTCTTTTCCAGTAGTAGCATAGTTTCTTTGAGCACTGTCCATAGTTTTACTAGTATAATGAATAACATTCAATTTATTATCAACTCTTTGTCCTAGAACAACACCAACAACATAATCACTAGCATCACACATAATTTCAAAAGGCAAGTTCCAATGAGGTGGTTGAACAATAGGTGCAAATATTAAGGATTTCTTGAGTGTATCAAAGGCTTCTAAACAATCATCATCAAAAACAAAGGGAACATCCTTTTGCAAGAGACTAGTGAGAGGCTTAGCTTAGAAATTTTATAGAAGACTTTGATAAATCTCCTATAGAAACCAACATGACCTAGGAAACTACGAATACCTTTTATATCTTTAGGACATGGCATTTTCTCAATTGCATTAACCTTAGATTGGTCCACTTCAATACCTCTTTCGGAAATTTTATGACCCAAGACAATGCCTTCATTAACCATAAAGCGACACTTCTCCCAATTCAAGACAAGATTTGTTTGTTTACATCTCTGCAAAACTCGCTCAAGATTGCTTAAACAATCATCAAAAGACTTCCCATAAACAGAAAAGTCATCCATGAAAACCTCAACAATCTTTTCACAGAAGTCAGAGAATATAGCAGTCATACATCTTTAAAAGGTAGTAGGTGCATTACATAAACCAAAAGGCATACATTTATAAGCATAGGTTCCAAAAGGACAAGTAAAAGTGGTCTTTTCTTGATCAGGTTGAGAAATAGGTATTTGTGAAAAACCAGAATATCCATCAAGGAAGCAAAAGTGCGTGTGCTTAGATAATCTTTTAAGCATTTGATCAATAAAAGGCAAAGGGTAATGACCTTTTCTAGTTGCTTTATTTAATTTTCTAAAATCAATTACCATTCTATAGCCTGTAACAATTCTTTGTGGAATAAGTTCATTCTTATCATTAGGAACAATAGTAATACCTCCTTTCTTAGGGACACAATGAACAGGACTTACCCATCTACTATCAGCTATAGGATAAATTATACCTGCTTCAAGAAGTTTTATTATTTCCGTTCTTACCACTTCTTTCATCTTCAGATTTAACCGACGTTGGTGGTCAAAAACTGGTTTAGCATCAGGTTCCATATTAATTTTGCGCTGACATAGAGTGGGACTAATGCCCTTTAAATCATCAAGAGCATATCCAATAGCAGCTCGGTGCTTCCTTAGAACTTTCAGTAATCTTTCTTCTTCATGTTCTGGAAGGTTAGCACTGATAATAACATGATATATCTTCTTTTCATCAAGATAAGCATATTTCAAAGCGTCTGGCAGTTGTTTTAAATCAAACACAGGATCACCTTTAGGTGGAGGAGGACCTCCTAGAGTTTCAATAGGCAAATTGTGTTTAAGCAGATGACGTTGTTCAAAGAAATTTTTATCTATTTCATTTCTTTCATGCATATGTAAATCATTTTCATGGTCTAGCAAATATTGTTCTAAAGGATCAGTAGGTGGAACAACAATAGAAGCAAGACCAATTAATTCATCCTTACTAGGCAATTCTTTTTCATGAAGATTTCTACTAAACTTGGAAAAATTAAACTCATGAGACTCATCACCAAAGCTAACACCAACAGTTTGTTTCTTACAGTCTATCTTAGCATTAACTGTATTCAAGAAAGGTGTACCAAAGATAATGGGGAAAAAGTCATCTTGTGGGGAACCAAGAACAAGAAAATCAGTAGGGGATTTTATTTTCCCACACAAGACTTCAACACCTCTAACAATCCCAATTGGTGATATCGTGTCTCTATTAGCAAGTTTAATAGTAACATATATGTCTTCTATTTCTGTGGGTGCTATGTCATTCATAATTTCTTGATATAAGGTGTAAGGAATAGCACTCACACTAGCACCTATGTCACATAAACCATGATAACATTGATCTCCTATTTTAACTGAGACAACGGGCATGCCAACAACAGGTCTATGATTATCCTTTTTATCAGGTTTGGCAATTCTAGCAGCTTCTTCACAGAACTAAATAACATGCCCATCTATATCTTCTTCTAAGAGATCTTTAACCATAGCAATGCTAGGTTCTACTTTAATATGTTCATCAGGTATAGGTGTTCTAATATAGCTTTTGTTAACCACAGCTGAAACTTTAGCATGTTCCTTTATCCTAACAGGGAAAGGTGGTTTTTCAATATAAGCAGAAGGGACAACTGGATCAACATTATAAAGTATAGTTTCTTCTTTAACTGGTACCGGTTCTTTATTTTCTTCTTTAATAGGTGGGTGATATTTAAACCACTTCTCCTTAGGGAGTTCAACATGAGTAGCATAAGATTCACAAAAGGAGACTACTATCTCAGAGTCAAGTCCATATTTAGTGCTAAACTTTTGAAAAGCATCGGTATCCATAAAATATTTAACACAGTCATATTTAATTTTAATACCTGACTCTTTACCTTCGTCGAGTTCCCAATCTTCAGAGTTGCGTTTTATTCTTTCCAAAAGATCCCACTGGAATTCAATAGTCTTCTTCATAAAGGAACCAGCACAAGAAGTATCAAGCATAGTTTGATCATTACGAGAAAGTCAAGCATAAAAATTCTGGATAATAATTTCTCTTGAGAGCTCATGATTGGGGCATGAATATAACATTGACTTAAGCCTCCCCCAAGGTAGAGTGATACTTTCTCCTTCACGAGACCAAAAATTATATATATAATTTTGATCACGGTGAACTAGATGCATAGGATAAATTTTTTGGTGGAACTCCAATTTCAAACGATTCCAATTCCATGATCCAATATCATCGCATAGCCTATACCATGCCAATGCTTTTCCCTTCAAAGATAAAGGGAAAACCTTTTTCATCACTTCATCTCCGGGTAAACCTGCAAGCTTGAACAATCCACAAATTTGTTCTACATATATCAAGTGCATATCAGGATGTTCGGTTCCATCTCCTGCATAAGGATTAGCTAGCAGTTGTTCTATCATATCTGAAGGAATTTCATATTCAATATTTTTAGTAGGTGCAGTAGGTTGAGGGGTAGCTAATTGTGGTTCCGGACGAGGTGAAGATACCCCGAACAAACCCCTCAAAGGATTGTCTTCCATAGTAACAAGTGACAATAAATTTTAGCGCACTATATATATGTTTCCTTACCAAATTCCACTTACCAAAGGCGCTTCACTCCCCGGCAACGGCGCCAGGAAATAGCCTTCATGACCCACAAGTATAGGGGATCAATTTTAGTTCTTTTCGATAAGTAAGAGTGTCGAACCCAACGAGGAGCAAAAGGAAATGACAAGTAGTTTTCAGTAAGGTAGTGTCTGCAAGTGCTGAAATTGTAAGTAGCAGAGTAGTTTGATAGCAAGGTAATTTGTAACGAACAAGTAACGGTAGTAGTAACAAAAGTGCAGCAAGGTAACCCAATCCTTTTGAGGCAAAGGACAGGCCAAAACGGTCTCTTATGATAAGCAAAGCGTTCTTGAGGGTACACGAAAATTTCATCTAGTCACTTTCATCATGTTGGTTCGATTTGTGTTCGCTACTTTGATAATTTGATATGTGGGTGGACCGGTGCTTAGGTGTTGTTCTTACTTGAACAAACCTCCCACTTATGATTAACCCTCCCGCAAGCATCCACAACTACGAGAAAAGTATTAAGAATAAACTCTAACCATAGCATTAAACTTTTGGATCCAATCGGTCCCTTACGGAATAGCTCATAAACTGGGGTTTAAGTTTCTGTCACTCTCGCAACCCATCATCTAATTCCTACTCCACAATGTATTCCCTTAGGCCCAAATATGGTGAAGTATCATGCAGTCGACGTTTCACATGACACCACTAAGGGAAACACAACATACATACTATCAAAATATCAAACACATATCAAGTTCACATGATTACTTGCAACATGATTTCTCCCGTGACCTCAAGAACAAAAGTAACTACTCACAAATGATAAACATGCTCATGATCAGAGGAGTATTAAATAGCATATTGGATCTGAACATATAATGTTCCACCAAATAAACCATATAGTAATCAACTACAAGATGTAATCAACACTACTAGTCACCCACAAGCACCAATCTATAGTTCCGGTAACAAGATTGAACACAAGAGATGAACTAGGGTTTGAGATGAGATGGTGTTGTTGAAGATGTTGATGGAGATTGCCCTCCCCAAGATGGGAGAGTTGTTGGTGATGATGAGGACGATGATTTCCCCCTCTAGGAGGGAAGTTCCCCCGGCGGAATCGCTCCGCCGGAGGGCAAAAGTGCTCCTGCCCAAGTTCCGCCTCGAGGCGGCGGCGCTTCGTCCCGAAAGTCATCCTCTTATTTTTTTCTAGGTCAAAATGACCTATATACCAGAAGATGGGTACCGGAGGTGGGCCTGGGTGAGCACAACCCACCAGGGCGCGCCTGGGCTCCCTGGCGTGCCTAGGTGGGTTGTGCCCACCTGGTGGGCCCCCTCTGGTAGTTATTTGCTCCAATAATTCTTAAATATTCCATAAAAAATCTCTGTGAAGTTTCAGCTCATTTGGAGTTGTGCAGAATAGGTAGCGTGACGTAGCTTTTCCAGGTCTAGATTTCCAGCTGCCGGAATTCTCCCTCTTGGTGTGTTCCTTGCAAATTATGAGAGAAAAGGCATTATAATTACTCCAAAAAGCATTATTATGGATAAAAACATCATAAATAACAGTAAGAAAACATGATGCAAAATGGACGTATCACCAGTCTACCTCCTAAGCGCTTAGGGTTCTTGGGCCCTTCGCCCTTTGCACTCCTACGCGTTCCGTGGACGACCGAGATCAGTCTAGGCTACCTCTTTATACAAAGCAGGTGCTTACGCGGACCACCCTGGTGCGTGTCGCTTAATCGCTGACGTTCGAAGAGCTTTCGGAGAATCATATGACATAGAGTGCTCGTACTTATTCCCGCATGGTGGTCAGTGCGAAAAGGCCAGAGGCCTACTCAGATCACATATCCAAACCGTTAGTGTCTTGGGAGCGCACGGAGACGATCAATGATCCATGATCTGTGGTCCCGTCGCCCCGTCTCACGGACTTACGACAAGGGCTAAGAATACCCGACCATGCCGCGTAGTTATCTCACGGGTACCCTCCAGGTCAACCCGACTCCACATCACTCGCGGGTACCCTCACGGTCAACCCGACTCACAAGAGACTGTCAGGAACTCAGGTCCACCTCTACTGAGGTGGTACCGCTTGTCCCTCCAGTCCCGTACGAACAGTAACTCTCGTGGGTACCCCTCGGGGCCGACCCATCTGTAACATGATTTTGGGGGTAAACTCAAAGTAACTATGTGTCCATAACACTAAGGGGGAATCCGAGGAATCACCCTCGTTGGATTCCACTTGATGTAACCGTCAAGGTGAACTTGGAGGAATCACCCTCGAGGGTTCACGCTTGAGGTGTTGCACGGTAGAGTCGTTATCGGGAGTGGTGAAGGAGGAATCACCCTCCGTAAACCACGACTGATTAACTACACTACAAAGATCTCATCTGGAGTGCGTTACGAGGTATCACCCTCGACAATCAATAGAAGATCTGCAGAGTCGTACAACTAGGGGGGTGAGGTGATGTGTCCGGCTTTTGACGTCGATGACGCTGATCGAGTCATTGATCATAAAGCGGGGCAACATGGACAAGGTGAGGGGTCACTGGTGGATCACTAACCAACCTATACTAAGCATATAGTATAAGTAGGTAGGTAACAATTGCAGGTTACAAAATCAGGCTATGCATCAGAATAGGTACAACGAACAATAGTAGCAACATCTAATGCAAGCATGAGAGAGAAGGAATGGGCGATATAGTAATGATGAAGGGGGGTTTTGCTTGCCTGGAAGCTCTGCAGGTAGACTCAGACCCTTGACGGTGAAGTAGTCGATCAACAGATTAACACCGGTCTCACGGTCTACCAGAGAAGAGGAAGAGGAAGAAACAATAAATAGCATGCATACAAATGCAACAGAAAGCATGACATGACAGTAGGCTATGCTAGGGGTGACCTAATGCATAGGTGATATAGACGGAGCGGATAAATATTCAGGACTATTTTCCCAGCTTCGGGCAATTATCGGACAGGTAATTCAGAGTGGAAGGTTCCATGTTCGCTGTGTTGGGGGCATGTGGCAGGTATGTGGATGGCATATTCGGATTCGTCACATTTTTTAGCAACTTTCATATATAAATTATTTTCATCCGAGTTACGGATTATTTTATATGAATTTTTGAAGTTTTAACAATATTCTGAATTTCTGGATTATAAATATTCATCCAAATTGAACAGTAAATGCAATGGGTACACAAAAGTGTACCCAACATTTTGCACATGTGGCTAACAGATGGGCCCAGTCGACTGCCAAGTCAGCAGTTGACTGGTCAAAGGTTCATTGGGTCCACCTATCGGTGACTAGACTTAATTAAATTAGATTAATTAGTAGTGGGGGCCACTATCATTGGTTAGTATCTAACCTAATTAATAACTAGCATTGAATTAAACTAAACTAATCCTAACTAGATAAGGCCGGCCCCACTTGACAGGGGCACAACCGACCGCTCTAGCTGGCCAGAAGCACGCATGCACGCACAGAGGGCACCGACGGCCTTGGCCATAGCCAACAACAGCGGCGGGCAGTAGTGGTTGGGCGAGTGCGGCAGTGGGCGGGCACGATGCGGCGCGCGCGACTGGGGAAGGGGCATCAGGCAACAACAAAAGGCTGCATCGGGAGCAGCGAAGCAGCGATAGCAGATGGCAGTGGCGCCAGCAGCAGGGGAGCACGGCGCGGGCGGGAGCGGCGAGCCACGGGCCTGCATGGGCGGGGGCACGCATGGCGTGGCTAAAGCGCGGCTAGCGAGAATGGGGCAAGGCGGCGCGCGGGACAACAGCAGCGCGGCCGACGAATGCGGTAGAAAGCAGCGGCGGCAGGCGCGCGCGAGGCAAGGCGCTGGGGCGCGGGGCGCGCATGAGGGCAGGAGCCACTGCGGGCCGGCGCTGCGTGGGCTCGGCGGACGCAGGGCGGGGCAGGGGCGAACTACAGGGACGGCGTCGATGGCGGAGCTCGACCTAGTTGAGGCTACGGGGCATGAGGAGGAGCCCGGGGATGTCGGGGAGGGAGAGGAGCTCACCGTGAGGCTAGGAGAGGGCTCGGGATGCCGGGGCTTGCCGGAGACGAGCGAGACGAGTCGGTGGCCGAGGCGGATCCCGGCGAGGGGAACGGGACGGGAGGCGTTGCTGGTGCTCCCCGACATCGATCTTGCAGCATAAAGGAAGAAGGGAAACCCCGTTGAGTGGCTGGACACCACAGTAGGTCGGGTGGTGGCTGGTGGTCGCGACGGCGAGGAAACACGGCCACGACAATGTCGGACGTGAACTGAACGGAGGGGGAGAGAGGCAAGCAAGCAAGGTGGAGGGGCATGGATGGCCGCCACGCCCCTACCTCATACCTCCTGTACTGTAGCGAGAGGAAGGAGGCAAGTGGGAGTGTGGGCTGGGCCTCCTAGCCCTACTTGGGCCTCCCTCTCTTCTTTCTTTTCTTTCATTCTTTCTTTTCCTTTAATCTTTTCTGTTTTTTAATTAGCTACTGTTTGCCATTTATTTGAGTGAGCAAACAAATATTAAACATGAAACTTTGCACATAAATCAAGCACCACATTATTAGCTTGCACAAAAAGTTTTGGGCCAAAATGAATTCATTTAAATTATGTTAGCATTTAAAAGGGCTGAAAAAGTGCTACCGGATCATTTTTAAAAATCCCAGGGGCATTTTGGTAATCCAAATGAGGTTGGTTTGGTCATGACAAATACTTAGGAATTATTTGCAAAAATTTTGCAAAATTATGAGAATACCGCTTGAAGAAATAATTTATTTGACTTTATTTTAAATAGGCTTTGATTTTTATCAAGTGGCAATTTGGCTTAGTTAAACTTGATGACACGTCACCATTAGTGTGAGGTCACTGTAGCACGACACTGAGGGTGTTACATTGTTCTTCGTTGATCTTCGTCTAGGAGATTAGGACGACAACGAACCTCAATGCTATAGGGGCGGTAAAGCCGATGTAGCATTAGGTAATAACCGGTTGACCCATAGCCGCCGCACTCTCTGATGAGGTCCCTCACAAAAGTGTGAGGTTTCTTATTTCCAAACAATCTCGCGAGCATATCTTGCATACCACGCTTCCATCGGGGCTTCTTCAAGGACACTCGTACTGCGATCGATGTCCGCGCTGCATGATGTGTTTGACCTTAAACTGAAACTAAGGCGTCATTTCTCTAATGAAAAAAACCTGCACATCAGGCCAACTCCAATGCATGACCCCAAATAGACGTCCGTTTTGTCTGTTATTCGTCCATTTGGGGTGGCAATGAGGTCGTATCCGCCCGGATTTCTGGATGCGATGGGCACGCGGCCGCATACTTTTTTGCAACACATATCTTTACTTCTATCATTGATTTTTGATACATTGGAGCACGTCACCAAATAATGACTAGAATAGCAAGACCAAAGAAAACAAGAACCACACGAAGACATTTGAGAAGGTATCCAACTTCTATAACTACTCCCGTGAGTTGGATTAGTGCCTTCTCGATGCATTCATTGTTGATCCGCGGAGGCTCGATCTTGCGTGCTTCTTTCTTCTTCGAGTCTAAAGAAGTAGACGTTGCTTCTTCGCATCTAGTCTCATCTCTAACCTTCATTCTAGAAACAAGTGCACGAACATCTATTAAATTGCGCTCTATCAATAGATCGGCGTATTCTTCTTCACAATACCAAAAGTTGCATCCATCCTACACAATACATATGAGTGTAAGCAAAACGAGCCGAATCCGAAAGCACAATCGAAGCTAAACTAGCACATACACCATCGTTTGCGCACTTGACGAACACCCATCCGGGATGTTCCGGCGTTGTAGACACGCGGCGCAAGACCTCCCGTGGACAGTCGTCGCACTTTATGGGCGGCAACGGTGCGCCGACGAGCCTTTGGGCCAACACCGAGCCTGGACAACGACCGTTCGTGTATTTGCCGGTGAACCAGCGACGGGTTCGATACGAACGGCTAGAGGCGGAGTCAGTACCTGCATGCGGCCTGGGGGCCGTGTCGGGGCTTTGCTGTCCGGTACCCGGCCAGTCCATGGCAGGGTGTGACCTCCGACAGCCGGGGTGAGCTCAAATCCGGCCGGATCCGCTCCAAATCTGTCCGCCGGATGCGCTGAAATCAGGTGGCCGGGGTTGGACAGCTCCGGGCGTCGAGGAAACGGGAGCTGCGAAAGGGGAGGGGCCGGGGCTTCGCGGGCGTGCTGGATAGCGCACGACCGAGAAAAATGACGGCGATGGGGGGCGGGGGTGGGTGGGGGGTGCGGCTGGAGAGGGGAGGGGAATAGAAAAAGGGGCGCATGTGTCCTCGACGGGCGGGCCAGGGGAGGATATGGGCACGCGCTAGGCACCGTCCACGCGTGTCCGTTTGATCGAAAACGCGGCCCAACTTTTGGTTGGGTCGAAAGCGAACGACGTTCGTTTGCTCCCGCGCATTGGAAGGCATGTTGTGTCGGCGTCCGGACCATTTGGGGTTGCGCGTTGGAGTTGGTCTCGGAACGGGAATTTGGCGTCGAAAGACAGAGAAAGAAAAGAGACTAGAATGACTTGCGAGCAGCCGATCAGATCTCCACCGTCGTCGTCGTCTCCCTCCCAATCTCTCTCATCTCCATAACTCTCGCACGCACGCACACCCGTCTGGCTCCCCCTCGCCAACTCCCAATCCCATCCCATCGCGCAGGCAGGCAGGCAGGCAGGCCGCCGACCACCACCGCGCGCGAGATCGGACGCCTCCACCACGACCCCCCGGCTCCGCAGCCGGAGGCGGCGACCGGTGCGTGTTTGGCAGGTAGGCTCGCCGGGGCGATATGAGCGGGCACGACTCCAAGTACTTCTCCACCACCAAAAAGGGGGAGATCCCCGAGCTCAAGGAGGAGCTCAACTCCCAGTACAAGGTCACCCTTCTTGCCTCGCCGTCTCTCCCCTGTCTATCTTCTTGTGTGATTTGCTGTGCCCGAGGATCGATTGGCCTGGATCCAGATCTGGCCAGGGTGTTGGGTGCCCACGCGCGGGCGGTTTGAGATCTGCGAGTTTTGGTTGGTATCCCACGGGATTAGGTTCTGTTCCGAGGATTGGAATTTGCGGCAGAGTGACGATCTCAGGGTCATTTTCTTCAACAAAATGTACTTGAATATGCCGAATTCAGTTCAGACGGATTTGAGTTTGAATTGCTTTGGAGCGAGATGAATGCACTGAGTTCTGATCCATTTCGGGGCTTTTCAGTGAAAGCAAGATTAAATCGAATATAGTGACTGCTCGATGTCTGGTTAGCCAAGCTCTCGAGGGTAAATGAATAAGTTTTGAATAAGGTAGAAATTTTGGAGTTTATGTGCGGGGCCGTGCATTACTTCCATCTAGTTTATTTTTTATCTCCATGGCTCCAGATATGCATCAATATGCATTGGTGTAGCTGTAGAAATGGCACTTTGCTGCTGATAAAAAGGTGTTTACCCTTTATATTTATCTATGCCATCTTTGTGGTTTACCGCACACGGTTAAAACAGCAAGGTACTCCCTCCGTAAAGAAATATAAGAGCACATCTTAGGCTCTATCACTTCTCCATGTTTTGCAAGCAAGACAAGCTACATCATTTTGATTTGGTGGTCTAGTGGTTTTGAGACGCCATCTCTAGCCCACGGTCACAAAAATATTCTGTCGCCGTTCTAGCTACATTTTGCAGTGCTGCACGTTTGCTGTAAAATGCATGTTCTAATGCATAATTAATGAACATCTGTACCATATCAGTCTTTAATATGAAATATTCTCAGCGATGAAGTATGCCATGTAGCAAGAATGGTTGGACTATATACTGTGTCAGTCATTCACCAGCCATAAATCCCATTTCTGTTTTCTAATTTTAATGCAAGAATAAATGATGTAAGACCATATTATGTGTTCGCTTCTGGCATCTGAGGCTTTGGTGGAAACATGGTTTGCAGGACAAGAGAAAAGATGCTGTCAAGAAAGTGATTGCAGCGATGACCGTTGGAAAAGATGTCTCATCATTGTTTACGGATGTCGTGAACTGTATGCAGACTGAGAACTTGGAGCTGAAAAAACTAGTATATTTATATCTCATCAACTATGCTAAAAGTCAACCAGATCTAGCGATACTTGCCGTGAACACATTTGTTAAGGTGAGAAATTACCATATTACTACTAATGAACATTTATGCAGAAAAATAAATCTATAACATGTGTGAAGCAAACCATGCAGAAGCAGCAACTAATAAGAAGATTCAAAACTTCTGCAGGATTCACAAGATCCAAATCCACTGATCCGTGCTTTGGCTGTGAGGACAATGGGTTGCATCCGTGTAGACAAAATCACAGAGTATCTGTGCGACCCTCTTCAAAGATGCCTCAAGGTGTATATTGGTGTTTGTACACTCCTTTCAAAAAAAAAAACTGTCTCCCATTGAATTAAGCCTATACTTGTGTCTTGAATTTTTTCACAGGACGATGATCCTTATGTGCGGAAGACAGCAGCTATTTGTGTTGCTAAGCTTTATGATATAAATGCTGAGCTAGTGGAGGACAGAGGATTTCTAGAGGCCCTCAAAGACTTAATTTCTGACAATAATCCTATGGTGGTTGCAAATGCTGTTGCTGCTCTGGCAGAGATTCAAGACAGTAGTGCTCGTCCGATCTTTGAGATCACCAGCCATACATTGACAAAGCTTCTGACTGCTCTGAATGAGTGCACAGAGTATGATGCAGTTCTTGCTATATTGGGTTCTGAACCCCCATATTTTTCTAGAGTAAGCTGCTTATCATATTTGATAATTTTGCAGGTGGGGACAAGTTTTCATTCTTGATTCTCTGTCAAGGTACAAAGCAACAGATGCAAGGGACGCAGAAAATATAGTGGAACGAGTTACACCCCGTCTTCAACATGCAAACTGTGCAGTTGTTCTTTCTGCTGTCAAGGTACATTAGCCTGATTCACATGTACTAGAACACAGTAAAGTTTTAGAAAGTGTTGCATGCAGTTGTGTATGTGGTATTCATTAACCATAGATTCGCACAGTGCCATGTGTACTTGTATTGATCTGTCAGGCCTGAACAGGGGCGCTGCCAGTTCTCACTGCATGGGTAGCAGGGTAAGGAAAAACTTATCTGGAAGTACCCAAATAAGACATACTCATATTGATTATTTATGGGCTCATTTAACTAGGTAACAAAGCTTTTTCTTTCATCTTAAATGTATCCTCATAAATCATAGGAAGAACAAATGGACTGTGACATTGGATTGATTTTCATGTTCCTGACCTTTTAGTTGGAGGATGATACATATCCATTTAAGTTGGAACGCTGTTTCTGGTACTATTCAAGACAGCAGTTGCTGTTTGTTTTTGATTTTGCAGAAAGAGTTAACCTGTTGGTTATCTCTTTCACACAGATAATCCTTCTACAAATGGAGCTCATTACAAGCACTGATGTTGTCCGGAATCTCTGCAAGAAAATGGCACCCCCTCTGGTTACTCTACTGTCCGCAGAGCCCGAGATTCAGTATGTAGCATTGAGAAATATCAATCTGATTGTTCAAAAAAGGCCTACAATACTTGCACATGAAATTAAGGTGACATTTGTTTGTCTTCGAGCTATTCTTATTCATCAATCAGTCATGCTAGTGTTTCTGTAACTCAATAGTATGTTTGGCAATAGGTCTTCTTTTGCAAGTACAATGACCCAATATATGTCAAGATGGAAAAGTTAGAGATTATGATAAAGCTTGCGTCAGATAGGAACATTGATCAGGTACATAATCTTCTTTCTTATGTACTAGTTTACTGTTGTGGTTATGATGTTGACTTGAGTGGAACAATATTTTCAGCTACTGCCTTGTGTTATTATATTCCTGTCTCATACATAACAGAGTTACAGAGATTGTAAATAAAACTCCGTAGGAACAAAAGTCCATCACCTCAAGTGTGAATCTTACCATAGTTAAATTTATTAAGCATCTTGTTCATTCCTGATTATAGTACTAGATCTGTTTTCTACAAGTTGCCATCCAGAAGTTGACTGAGCTCGTTATAGGTACTATTGGAGTTCAAAGAGTATGCCACAGAGGTTGATGTTGACTTTGTGAGGAAAGCTGTACGTGCGATTGGAAGATGTGCAATTAAATTGGAGAGAGCTGCTGAAAGGTGCATCAGTGTCTTGCTTGAGCTGATCAAGATAAAGGTTAATTATGTCGTACAGGAAGCTATCATTGTTATCAAAGACATCTTTAGACGCTATCCTAACACGTGAGTGGTTTGCCTGGAAGCTCAACATTCTATGTTTTTGGAATTATGGAACTACAGAGCTCTTCTTTTGTGCTCGGCATATGTTTTTGTAAAAAAGTAACCTTTTTCTTGCCAAAATATGCAGATATGAGTCTATCATCGCAACACTTTGTGAAAGTTTGGACACTTTAGATGAACCAGAGGCTAAGGTATTGTCTATGAACGGTCTTTGTAATTTCTTGCATGTTTTGTTCACTTACATGTTATTTTCTTATACAGGCATCAATGATTTGGATAATTGGAGAATATGCCGAAAGAATTGACAATGCTGATGAACTCCTTGAGAGTTTCTTGGATACATTCCCAGAAGAACCAGCATTAGTTCAACTGCAGTTGCTAACAGCGACTGTTAAGTTGTTTCTTAAGAAGCCAACTGAGGGGCCCCAGCAGATGATACAGGTTACTATTCTCAGTTCCTGTGTTTACTCTTGCAGATGATGGATACACTAGATTGCGGAGCAAAAAATAACTTTTGGCATGGTGTAAGAGTCTTTGAATATCTCCTTATTTGATACCATGGCATGTCATGGTGTTCAAAAAGGCTTGTTGAAATCTTTACAGCATTGAGCATACCTAGAATTGTGTTGCAACATTAATAATTAGAATACTCAATTTTTTGGGTTGAGAACGAGAAGATTTGGTTCATAAGGGTACACTATATTCAATTTTCTCTTGGCTGAATGAATGAATAATGGCCTATTCCAATAGAATGTATGTCCTGTCCCTAACAAATTCTTTAATATGTGCTACAGTTTTCTGCCTAATCTGCATCATTTTCTGTAGGCTGTTCTCAATAATGCCACAGTTGAAACAGACAATCCTGATCTGCGTGATCGAGCTTACATATACTGGCGACTTCTTTCTACTGATCCTGAGGTATTGAAAGTTTACACTTCACACCTTCCTATCCTTTGTTTGTCAGATATCCCTATGACCACTGGGTATGTGTGTGGCTTTGACAGGCAGCAAAAGATGTTGTTCTGGCAGAGAAGCCTGTGATCAGCGATGACTCTAACCAGCTTGACTCTTCGCTTCTTGATGAGTTATTAGCAAACATTTCTACATTATCATCAGTTTATCACAAGCCCCCAGAAGCCTTTGTTAGCCGTGTTAAGGCAGCTCCTAGGGCGGATGATGAGGAGTTTGCTGATGCTGGAGAAACTGGGTATTCGGAGTCACCATCTCAGGGAGTGGATGGGGCATCACCGTCCTCTAGTACTGGCACTTCATCAAATGTACCAGTGAAGCAGCCGGCAGCTGCAGCCGCAGCAGTTGCTGCTCCGATCCCAGATCTCCTAGGTGATTTAATGGGTTTGGATAATGCCCTGGTTCCTGTTGACGAACCTAAAGCATCTTCAGGGTCAGCGATACTTTTTATTGTTTTTGCTCCAAGTTTTAGTTTGATGTTTTATTCATGTTATACGGATCGAGCCAGTTTTTCTCCAATTTGATTTTTCTGATTGTTTTCCCTGCAGACCTCCACTCCCTGTTGTATTGCCTTCAACCACTGGCCAAGGTCTCCAGATCAGTGCGCAACTGGTGCGACGGGATGGCCAGATATACTATGATATATCTTTTGAGAATGGGACCCATGGTGTATTAGATGGATTTATGATTCAGTTTAACAAGAACACATTTGGTCTTGCAGCCGGTGGACCACTTCAGGTGCAAGGATGTCTATATATTTTGTAAGTTCTGTTTCTAAATTTCAGTTTCCTGTACTGAACTTGGTGTCGGTTGATGAATAAGGTTCCTCCACTCCAACCTGGGTCCTCAGCCAGGACGCTCCTAGCTATGGTTTTCTCCCAGAATGTCTCTCCTGGAGCACCAAACTCGTTACTGCAGGTTGCAGTGAAGAATAATCAGCAACCTGTGTGGTATTTCAGCGACAAAGGCTTGCTGCATGTGTTCTTTGGTGAAGATGGCAAAATGGAGCGGACGAGTTTTCTTGAGGTAAAATCTACTACAAATAAATCTTTTCTTCTCTGCGGTAGTTGCTGTCCTAGTTGTTTTGATTTGCTTAGCTGTTTGGTTTTGGTCTGTTGGCCTTAGGACTTGTAGAGAACCCCTGTGGCGAGTGGGTACTCTTCCGCTATTATATCCTTCTTGTTAATCTGTAGTTTGAATTGGTTAAATCTGATTGCAGGCCTGGAAATCTTTACCTGATGACAATGAATTTTCAAAAGAATACCCCAATTCTGTCATCAGCAGCATAGATGCCACCGTTGAACACCTTGCAGCATCAAATGTGTTCTTTATTGCCAAGCGGAAAAATGCAAACATGGATGTGCTGTATCTGTCTGCGAAGGTCCCCCGTGGGATTCCATTTCTGATAGAGCTTACTGCTGCTGTTGGTGTTCCTGGTGCCAAGTGTGCAGTCAAGACTCCAAACAGGGAGTTTGTGCCTCTATTCTTTGAAGCTATGGAGTCTCTTATCAATTAAGTGACGGGAAACTTGAAGATCGGTATTCCGTCAAAATTATTCGGTTATGAGCATACACAGGCGTGCTGTTCCATGGAAGTTAGTGTGAATTGTATTGTGTTGTTATTGTATAACTATTAGATCACCGTATTTAAACTGTTAGTTTCTTGGTTTCAGAATTTTCCTCTAGGGATACTCAACCTGGACATTTTGTGCCGCATAAATTGTATATCGGCCTGAACATTTTTTCTTGCTATGTCATAGCACATGAAAATACTTCTTGTTTCTTTCTGATTTGATGAGTAAACATGACGGTTTTTGACGGCAGAGACAATACACATGTAATATTGTTTCTATTTTACATGAGCTAAGGTACACTAATTGGTAAGGTGCGGCCGCTTTTTTTTTCCATGCAAAGCAAACTTATATAACAATATTACAATATGATCGAAACTGGTAGGTTTCATGACCAATCGATGCAAAAATAAAATAAAATTAGACAAGAGTTTTCCAACTTGTTGTCAAAAGAAAACAAAAGAGTGCCAACGTTACACGATGGGGATTTCCGACCTAAGGGCATCTCCAAATACATTCTGCTATCCAATGTATGTAAGAGGACCGGTCCGGACATCTAAATTTCGCCTAAACGAAAACAAACTTGTAGGATGTTTGGAGGAGTCCGGATGCCCGCCGTGTCGGACTTTGACACAGCTGGCCCACCCTAAACCCCCTTCCTAGAGCCCTTCCCCTCACTCCATACCTTCCTCCTTGGTCTGTATCAGCGTCATCAAAATCGCAGCGCCTTTACACCACTTTGGTTGCCGACCAGTTCTTGTTGGACCTCCGCTTCACCCAGGCGCCTTGTACTTTGTTGCCATTGCACCCCGGATCGGTCCGCAACGCAGGTATCGCCGCCCCTGTCGACGTCATCCATGGCAAACACCACGCTCGACAAGTGTTCGGCCAAATGTCATTGATTTTCCTTTGACTTTCTCCTTGTTTAACATGAATCAAGCACGATGGCAGGGTACTCGGAGAGGGAGGACGCATTGTTGTGCAACGCGTGGTTGGCCACAAGTACGTGGTTTGTAGGCATGAAACAAAAGAGCACGATATTTTGGCAACATGTGCATTCTTTGTTTCATGAGCACAAGCACTACACGCCCTTCAATTTGGATGTGATCCGTTATTGCAATGTGAAGTTGCTACACCATTGGTGGTACACCATAACACAGTCATGAAGTCATGTGATTGCACAAGTCGAAAATGTTGGAAATATGCCCTGAAGGTAAAAATAAATATTATTATTCATTTCTATGTTTATAATTAAGTTTATATTTCTATACTATAATTGCAATGATTCTTGAATATGAGAGGGAAAAATTCGATATGGCTCATACAATCATATAGTAGTATCATCCTAGCCGTTGGCCCTCCTCGGGATGCATGCGCGCTCAAGTATTCAGCAACGTATTAGGGTGTTCTTTCAATTTTCTACAGTGCATACGCAGGCTGTCGATCGTCATTTATTAGGCCTAGCTACTTCGGTTACAACGGTCCGCGGTGCCTCTCCTTTTCATGGACCGTTCGATCGTCATTTATTAGGCCTAGCTACTTCGGTTACAACGGTGCGCGGTGCCTCTCCTTTTCATGGACCGTGGTACTGTTTATTTACTCTACTGCTTACTATCTACGCGCGTGCGGGCCTATCTCTCCTCCCCACGCCCTCCCATCTTCTTTTACCTCACACTGCTCTTGCATCTGCATCCATGGAGGCTTCTTCCTCCTCCAATCCACAGGCTGTTAACAACGAGCTTCTCCCCTGACGTGCCCTAATTGCGGTCGTGAAGTGTTGAGCGACATATATGCATGGTTGAAAAAAGGTCCGGCAACCGATATTACAAGTGCATCCTATAAGCATAAGATCTCTGAAGCTAACCCTCGATGTGATTTGCCCGTCTTTCGGCTCACCATTGCTTATTTTTTTCATTTCTTTTCTACCCATTTTTTGTGCAACCTAGACAGTACCACTTCTTTGCATGACAAGACGTCCCTACCCTGCCGTGCTTGACGCTGTCAGAGATCGCCGCCGGTTTGAACCTCCTTCATCTGTGTCAGTTCAATCCCGCCATGACTAGTTGACTACCCGCGGGAGGATGGGCACCGCATCGTCCTGAATGATCCACATGTCTCGATGTATGGATTCCAGCAAGCACCCCAAGGAAGATCCACATCCAATGCCGACTTACCTAGGACCTTTCTACTCTTGGCGGTAATCAACTTGGTGGTCTCTTTTGTTACGGATGGAAATGTGTGTCTTGATCCTGGGCTTGGTTTACTTTAAGTCTGTCATGGGGTGGTTTGTCTTACTGTCAGGCGTGAAGTGTGTGTGTCGTAGACTAAGATGTAATCCAGATTCCAGAGTGTGTCCTCTTCTTTTTTTTGAGCAGCTATTGATGAATGCTTAGTACTGCTTTTGACTGAAATTTCTACTGATGCATTAGAAAGAAATCCTGGTAGTAGAGCAGCGTGCTTGCCACACGTAAATACATAGCTGCGTAGTGAATTCGTCATCACATCCCGACGCCGGATCCATGGAGAAATCGCCACCGGCGCCACCGGGCATCGCCGTCCTCTCGGTCTCCGTCTCCATCCCTCGCTGATTCCACACTCAGAGACCCAAAAGCAGCCCGGCCTCCACAACGCTCTAATTTATTCATGGAGCAGTCCAGAACAGACGAGGCGAGCGGGGAAGGATGTGGCCAAATGCAGCTGCGTGGATCGTTAGGAAAAGAAAATCTGGACCATGGTCCATCTGCAATGCGTTACCTGTACCAGCGGTCCATGCCGTAAGTGCAGCCCACTCTGCATGGGCCCACCATCATCTGGCATTTGTAGGCCATGTAGTCCAGCCGCGTATACCGGGTATTCATACGCCCCAGCCAAAATACTGCACTTTCGGAAGCTCGCATATAAAACATTCAATGCGCTGGCAGGCTGCCAGACAAGGTTGATGTGTGGTGTAGATAATATGATCATATAGTAGTATGAGCCATATTGCTGCTTCCAGAGACATACTTGCATGTGTGGAGATATAAGCACCAAGTCCATCCGTACTCTCGTTTCTAAGACTAGCTTATGTGTTGCATGATGATCATGTTTCCAAATCATAGGGCATTGTTGAAGTAAAAAGGATGATGACAACAATCGGGGCACATTGTTAACAGAGCAATGGTGTTGGACAAACCCAAGTGAATGATATACTACGAGATCACATCGTCACAATGTTATAAGTATAATCATGAAAGTGTTAACATATACTCACATCCTTAGACCATGAGAATGTCGATACCATCATGTCGACCGTTTACTTTGGGGTTGTTGATACGTCTCCAACATATCTGCGACGCCTGGGTAATTAAGCTACCACAACCCTCTGCTAATGATGCCACGTCACTTCGATTACTGTTGATAATCTCGCGTTAGTTCGAAATCGATTCAAATTCAAATTCAAAATCAAGCAAACAATAAAACTTTTCAAATAGTAAAACTAAAATGTTCAGAGTGAACCAGATATTGCATAGGTAATTATGGTGGAGAAAACATATTTTTATAAAATAGTTAACTGCACTAAATTAATTAAAACAACAGTAAGACTAATATTTAAATGCCTTTAAATACTAAACAAATATAAAATAATTGTTTAGGGTTCCAAATTAATTGTGGCAGTGTTATTAGTATTAGCACTAATTTAGGGGCTAGGTTTATAGTTTGTAAAACTAAAGTAAAATAAAAACAGAAAATAAATAAAAGGAAAAGGGCAAAACAAAACCACATACCCCCCGGCCAACTGGGCCAAACGGCCTAGCCGGCTAGCCCAACTAGCCAACTGGTCGGCCCAACCCAACACCCCCCGCTACTAACCCTAGCTCCTCCTGTCCCGATCCCCATCTCTCCCTCATTCCCCCCTGCGCGCCGCCACCCACGATACACGCACACGCTGACGAACGGGGAGGGGCGCCCCTGTTGGATCCCCTCCTCCCGCACGCCCGCGCCTGATGCAAGTCGTCGCACCGCTAAGGCTGGCGCAAGCTCCGCCACTCCCGGACTCCTCGCGCATCCTCTCCCTCGCGCAACGCCCGCCTGAAGCCGCGGCCTCGCCTCGTCGTCGATCTGACGCCGCCGTCCGTCGTCACCGCCACCTCGTCGCCGTCCCGTCCTCCTCCCCAATGGTCTCCACCTCGTCATGCCGAACTGCTCGACCCCGCCGCCCCGTCATCATCTCCTCCCCGCGTAGCTTCACCGAGCCTCGCCGCCCCGTACCCCTGCAACGCCGGTGAGGCCCTCGGCCTCCGCCTCGCCTCTTCCTCTCCGTGTACAGAACGTCACCGCGCCGTCCTCGCCCTCCCTGCGTTGCCGCATCGCACGCGTGACGCGCCCACGCGCCCTTCCGGTTCTGGCCGCACCCGCGCTCGTCGTGAGCTCCTTCTCGCCGCGCGTCGTGCCCACCGCCTCGCACGCGCACCGCCGGCCACGCCCCGTGCCTGCTCGCTCTGCCGCGCGCGCCTTGGCCTGCCTTTGGCCGGGCCCGAGCCCGCACTGTCCAGCGCTCACGCACCCGCGCGTGGACTCGTCTCGACCAGCCGCCGCCCTGCTCTGCACGCCGCCCGCTCCGCCCACTCCCCGCCGCGGCCTTGCCCGCCTATTGCCGCTGGCCGCTTCTGCTTTGCTGCATCCACGCGCCCGCGTCGCTTGCCCGCATAGCCGCCGCCCTCTCGTTCGTCGCTTCGGTTGGCTGGCCGTGCACCGTGGCTGCCGGCCCGCCAGCGCGTGCTCGGGTCCAGGCGACCCGGCGCCTGCTCCGGGAACCGCTGACCAGCACCCGCTATGGCCCCTGGCCACAGACACGTGGGCCCGCTCCTGTGTTTTTTAAATAAAAAGACAACAAAAAGAATTAAAAACAAAATAAGTAAGTAAAAATAAAATAATTAATTAACTTGATTAAATTAAACTAATTAAACCTAAATAGTCTAATAACCTAATTAGTACAACTAATATGTTAGGTTAGAAAAACAGTTAATGACAAGGGGCCCCACCCCTGTTGACCAGTCCAACTTTGACTGGTCAACTGTGTCCCCTTGGCCCACATGTCAGCCCCTGGGTACATTTTTGTGTACACAGGGCTGGGTACCCCTAGCAATTTGATAATTATTTTTGAATTAAAATATTTCCAAAAGATGATTAAAACTTTAAAAATTAATATAAAATAATCCGTAACTCGGATGAAAATACTTTGTACATGAAAGTTGATCAGAACGACGAGACGAATCCGAATACGCAGTCTGTTCATCCGCCACACATCCCTAGCATAGTGAACCTGCAACATTTCACCTCCGGTTCGTCTGTCCGAAAACGCGAAACACTAGGGATACTTTCCCGGATGTTTTCCCCCTTCGTCGGTATCACCTCCTACCGCGTTAGGGCACACCTAGCACCGCGCATTGTCTTGTCATGCACCGTCATGCTTATGTTTGCATTATATTTATTGTTTCTTCCCCCTCTTCTCTCATTAGACACTGAGACCGACGCCGCTGCTACCCAGTACGACTACGGTGTTGACGACCCCTCCTTCTCGGCTGAGCTTCCAGGCAAGCCCCCCCCTTGATCACCAGATATCGCCTATTCTTCTCTATACTGCTTGCATTAGAGTAGTGTAGCATGTTACTACTTTCGGTTAATCCTATTCTGCTGCATAGCCTGTCATTGTTGCTACAGTTGTTACCCTTACCTGCTATCCTACTTCTTAGTATAGGATGCTAGTGTTCCATCAGTGGCCCTACACTTTTGTCAGTCTGCCATGCTATACTACTGGGCCGTGATCACTTCGGGAGGTGATCACGGGCATATGCTATATACTTTATACTGTTACATTACTTATGATACTGTTCGGAGATGGGGGCTGAAGGGGCAGGTGGCTCCATCCCGGTAGAGGTGGGCCTGGGTTCCCGACGGCCCCTGACTGTTACTTTGTGGCGGAGCGACAGGGCAGGTTGAGACCACCTAGGAGAGAGGTGGGCCTGGCCCTGGTCGGCGTTCGCGGTTACTTCATAATAACACGCTTAACGAGATCTTGGTATTTGATCTGAGTCTGGCCACTGGCCTATATGCACTAACCAACTACGCGGGAACAGTTATGGGCACTCGACGTTGTGGTATCAGCCGAAGCCTTCGTGACATCAGCGATTGAGCGGCGCGCGCCGGATTGGACTGGAACGCCTGCTAGGCTAGGTCTGCTTCCAACCGCCCACGCAACGTGCAGGTGTGCAATGGGCGATGGGCCCAGACCCCTGTGCCATAGGATTTAGACCGGCGTGCTGACCTCTCTGTTGTGCCTAGGTGGGGCTGCGACGTGTTGATCTTCTGAGGCCGGGCATGACCCAGGAAAGTGTGTCCGGCCGAATGGGATCGAGCATGTTGGGTTATGTGGTGCACCCATGCAGGGAAGTTTAATCTATTCGAATAGCCGTGATCTTTGGTAACATGACGACTTGGAGTTGTACCTTGACCTTATGACAACTAGAACCGGATACTTAATAAAACACATCCTTCCAAGTGCGAGATACAACCCGATGATCGCTCTCTCACAGGTCGACGAGGAGAGGATCATCGGGTAGGGTTATGCTATGCGATGCTACTTGGTGAACTTACCATCTACTCTCTTCTACATGCTGCAAGATGGAGGCTTCCAGAAGCGTAGTCTTCGACAGGATTAGCTATCCCCCTCTTATTCTGGCATTCTGCAGTTCAGTCCATCGATATAGCCCCTTTACACAGATACCCATGCATATGTAGTGTAGATCCTTGCTTGCGAGTACTTTGGATGAGTACTCACGGTTGCTTTTCTCCCTCTTTTCCCCTTTCCCTTCTACCTGGTTGTCGCAACCAGATGCCGGAGACCAGGAGCCAGACGCCACCGTCGACGACGACTCCTACTACACCGGAGGTGCCTACTTCTATGTGCAGCCCGCTGACGACGACCAGGAGTAGTTTGGAGGATCCCAGGCAGGAGGCCTGTGCCTCTTTCGATCTGTATCCCAGTTTGTGCTAGCCTTCTTAAGGCAAACTTGTTTAACTTATGTCTGTACTCAGATATTATTGCTTCCGCTGACTCTTGTGTATTCGAGCTTATGTATTCGAGCCTTCGAGGCCCCTGGCTTGTAATATAAAGCTTGTATTATTTTAATTTGTGTCTAGAGTTGTGTTGTGATATCTTCCCGTGAGTCCCTGATCTTGATCGTACACGTTTGCGTGTATGATTAGTGTACGATTGAATCAGGGGCGTCACAAGTTGGTATCAGAGCCGACTGCCTGTAGGAATCCCCCTTTCCAACTCCTTGGCCGAAGTCGAGTCTAGTCATTGAAAAAGTTTTACTAACATGGCTGTGCGGCTTACGGGCCCACGTCGCCATTGGGTGGTATTAGGATCTTTTATTCCTCGATCTATACTCTGGGACTCTGATCTCTCTTCTATTCGGGTTAAATGATTTTACTAACGCCGACTCTAGGTTCTCGTAACTACTTCCACCCGGAGAGCCCCTTACTCCAGATGATTACTTGGTCCACTGAAGGATTTCGAAGATACTCTCCGATGTTCTCTCGAGAATTTGAGCCTGTTGCTTTTGCAATTCCCTAGCACCGAAACATCCCTATGGATAAATACTTACACCTGTCGTTCTTACTTTTATTCCCAGTTGATCTTGTTATTCCAAGATACCCCGAAATTCCCTCTAATGTTCCGAGAATACTTTGTGCCTACTGCCTTGCAGTTCTTGCCACATGAATATCCCTATGGATAATTTCTCGCACTTACCGAGTATCCACTCATCCCCAGTTGATTCATGTATGTCACCAATCTTCGAAATACCATTCAATCTTCCGAAAATCCTCAGGAGCCTATTGCTCTTGAAATTCTTACTTGCTTGCATTATGGTTAACCCCATAAGTCTAGTAATCTTATTGGCATCCTTTGTCATTATCATTTTGAGTCCGTTGATTCAATAAGTTGCGAATGTTCACCATCATCAGTCGAATCCTAGGATTATCCTTCCGGCTCAGACGTCATTTGGATATGAGCTGGTTCTTGACCAATCAATGCCTTGATCGGTTGTGCTTCTAAGTCTATTGAACTTATTCATTTTCGATCAGAACGATTGCTTCTGATCCCTTGATTTGGAAATCTTAATTCCTTTGCCTTTGAGCTTTGATGTAGTCAGTTGTTTCTATAATTAAATACCTTTGCATTGTTTCTTCCATTGGTGGTGTGCAAATGCTCACATCAACTTCGTTATGGACCGTCAGGTCCTTTGTTGAATTTTCAGCCGACAGTGTCCTTTGTACACAAAAACCTCGAGAAGTTCTTTCCCTGATACATAATGCCATTGCTAAATCCTATTCTTTGATATGGCCAACGATGCTCTGCTTTCGAGCTTGAGTTATTTACTTATGAACTTTGTAGTATATGTTTCTAAGATGCCCCGATGGGTTGAGCCTATACCTTTCCTAAAACCGTATGCACCCGAAAGTTTACACAAGTCATACCATTCTGGTGTTTTACCAGATAATTTTCTGCTCTACAACTTCTTCGAAGACGAGAAGTAAATGATAGGTTAGGCATTGAAGAAGTGGGAGTCGACCTTGAACTTTGTGTTCATGCCCATGGACCCGATGTGGAACTTATCATGAAAGCTTCTTGTAATAATAATTGTTCCCTTGTTTTAAAATCATCTTGTATTTTGTTTTGGTCCTTTGCAATCGTGGTTTTGACCATGATTGTTCTTCTTTGATCCCATTTTGCGGACAAGTTTAAGCACTTGTCTTCTACGGAGCAATACCCCAGTCCAACCTCTACTTTGATCTGTCGTCGAGTATTACCCCCTGGTATCTCGAGATTATCAGGAGCAACATAACTTCTCATGAGTTCTTCATCAACTAATATTCTTGCCGATTCCATTTTTCCAACGGGTTCTGAGTTGTTAGAACCCCTCAAGGACACCGACAACTAAATCGAGTCCGCACTGCGATTCAACAACTCTTGGTAACCTTCATTACTTACGAGTTTGAACTCGATCACGTCATTCCTAGCCTACTCGGCTACATCATTATCGTGCTGATTTTAATTGTGCAACCTGGTCCTTAATCACGGAGCACAACCTTCGACGATGAGCTAATCTTACGTCGATCTTCCTCGTCATATCATTTCTCTTTGAACAGCAAACTTTATTTCGAGTTTGTGTCATACCCAGGGTTCCAATAACCTTTCGCTTCATCATTCCTTTGACTTGATGTCATCGCCGATCGATTACATCTTCATGGAATCTCTCGACAAATGTGTCGTGATCATCATGAGCATTCTGAGTCCTTCCAGAATACCAATTGAATTCATGATGAGAAAGACCATCCTTTCCCTCGATGATTTGTGTTATCATCGGCCACTTTACTGCCTTCCCTCCAACACAAACTTGTTCGCGTTTCGTGTTATACCTTAGGATCCTTGCTATCCAGCATTTGTTCTTTACCTTGGAGTATTACCATCTTTTATGTCAAGAATGTCGTGAGAATATCACCACCTCCTGAGAATTCTTGATACAAGTAATACTTATCACCATCACCATTCCTTCTTGGTCCTCGTGTTGTTCCTAACCGGAATACCGACAAATGAACTATGATGTGTGAATTCAAAACTTCCAGCAACCCTGTTGCTTTGAACCAATGTTTAATTGTGTATGTTTTCCTCGAGCATACATCATTATACCATTTTGAATTGACAAATGTTATCTCCTTGTTCACATAATTGGGGAGATCCATCTTTTGAGAATCTCGATGGAAATTCACCGAGTCCACCAGCCATCTCCTCACCCTCTCCCTATTTTAATGATGAACTCTTGCTTTGGAACTCGTTTCCATAGTTCATTTCCCTGAGAACCTTACAATGTCATCTCGACAATTCGTGGCGCACCTTTTTATCTCAGGATCCTGAGTCTGAGGTATCCTGACACCAACCAGATCTGAATCTCGGTCAGATATGATGGTTGGAATATATTTCCAAGAGATATAACAATGGTCTTTATGTGACCTGGTAAGGCGATGTCGTGCCTAGCACACCTGGCCGGAGGCCCTATTGTTATAGATTCCTTTTCAGCAAGGTTATCCATTCTTCCATGAGGAAATTGTAAGACTTATTCTATAAGTTGTTTCTGATGGATCCTTTGTATCCAAAGTCCGACTTTGCTTGAAGACCATGTCAATGCTATCTCGAAGCATGTATGTGGTACTCCTATCATCAATAAGAACATTTGAAGCAAAATGATAAATTTTCCTTATCAATTATCCAAACACCGTTGTATGTGTAATATCATGAAATCCCTTCCCCTTACCTTAATGGTTTTCTACTTTCTATCCTGTCATGGATATCATGTTCCGCTTGTCCGTGGAAAGGATATACCCTTGAATATGTGTTTAAACACATTTTCCTTTCCATTGTTCTGTTTAATCTAATAATCACATATTCCTTTCCATTGTTTTGTTTAACCTTCTTGAGGTTTATATGATCTAAGCAGTAATAAGTCATTGCTTTTGTATGCACCTCGGTGTACAACTTTGTCAGTAAGAACCTGTTACTATTGTTGATGACATTCTGGTATCCACCGATGGGCGAGAACTTTGCCTAATGGTCCGCCTCGTTCAACGAGCAGGAAAGTGGTTCTCTTCGTCCCTCGCCCTTGGTACCGATGTTGTTGCCGACATAACTGACAGACTATCCTCTGGCATGCCTTGCTTACATGATCGTGCAAATCGTCACCGCCCTTCCTACTTTTAACCCACATGGTGGGCCCATAACCCACAGTTCCACAGGATCGAAACTTTACTCTCCTGTACACCTTGTTGACAAAGTTATCCTTTGCTCTTGGTTTCGTATGTAATTCACAATCCACCTTCCGAGGGATCATCAATTCTGGTATCAAACACAATACTTATCCCCGTTGCTTTGAACCCCTTTCATGCCCTGTTTCAGGCATTGAGTGATTGCCTGCCCTCTCGAAACTTCCCATGATACCTCCTTACTTTGCTCTCGATATTTTCTTAAGTTTCAATTCGACAGTTACTTTCCGCCACCTTCCTTGATGTTGTCGACCAGTTAGTCAACCTTGCAGAGGTTCGTTCTCCCGGAAAACCCACCCTTTATTCTCTCGTAAGTACAATGGAGTTCCCGAAGAAAGGATGCTGACTTCATCAGGATGGCTTGAAGCAGACAAATGAAGTCGTCAATGTAATGGGTCGACCTCATCGAGAAGAGCAACCAACACCAAGAAAACCAGTTAGACTTTCGTAACCAAAACCCTTCCCCCTTACTCCCGCTCCTAAATCTCGGGACGAGATTTCTTGTAGTGGAGGAGAATTGTGACGCCCGGGTAATTAAGCTACCACAACCCTCTGCTAATGATGCCACGTCACTTCGATTACTGTTGATAATCTCGCGTCAGTTCGAAATCGATTCAAATTCAAATTCAAAATCAAGCAAACAATTAAACTTTTCAAATAGTAAAACTAAAATGTTCAGAGTGAACCAGATATTGCATAGGTAATTATGGTGGAGAAAACATCTTTTTATAAAATAGTTAACTGCACTAAATTAATTAAAACAACAATAAGACTAATATTTAAATGCCTTTAAATACTAAACAAATATAAAATAATTGTTTAGGGTGCCAAATTAATTGTGGCAGTGTTATTAGTATTAGCACTAATTTAGGGGCTAGGTTTATAGTTTGTAAAACTAAAGTAAAATAAAAACAGAAAATAAATAAAAGGAAAAGGGCAAAACAAAACCACATACCCCCCGGCCAACTGGGCCAAACGGCCTAGCCGACCAGCTGAACTAGCCAATCGGTCGGCCCAACCCAACACCCCCCGCTACTAACCCTAGCTCCTCCTGTCCCGATCCCCATCTCTCCCTCATTCCCCCCTGCGCGCCGCCACCCACGATACACGCACACGCTGACGAACGGGGAGGGGCGCCCCTGTTCGATCCCTTCCTCCCGCACGCCCACGCCCGATGCAAGTCGTCGCACCGCTAAGGCCGCCGCCAGCCGGCGCTAGCTCTGCCCCTCCCAGACTCCTCCTCGCCCATCCTCTCCCTCGCGCAACGCCCGCCTGAAGCCGCGGCCTCGCCTCATCGTTGATCTGACGCCGCCGTCCGTCGTCACCGCCACCTCGTCGTCGTCCCCGTCCTCCTCCCCAATGGTCTCCACCTCATCATGTCGGACTGCTCGACCCCGCCGCCCCGTCATTATCTCCTCCCCGCGTAGCTTCACCGAGCCTCGCCGCCCCGTACCCCTGCAACACTGGTGAGGCCCTCGGCCTTCGCCTCGCCTCTTCCTCTCCCTGTACAGAACGTCACCGCGCCATCCTCGCCCTCCCCGCGTTGCCGCATCGCACGCGTGACGCGCCCACGCGCCCTTCCGGTTCTGGCTGCACCCGCGCTCGTCGTGAGCTCCTTCTCGCCGCGCATCGTGCCCACTGCCTCACACGCGCACCGCCGGCCACGCCCCGCGCCTGCTCGCTCTGCCACGCGCGCCTTGGCCTGCCTTTGGCCGGGCCCGAGCCCGCACTGTCCAGCGCTCACGCACCCCGCGCGTGGACTCGTCTCGACCAGCCGCTGCCCTGCTCTGCACGCCGCCCGCTCCGCCCACTCCCCGCCGCGGCCTTGCCCGCCTGTTGCCGCTGGCCGCTTCTGCTTTGCTGCGTCCACGCGCCCGCGTCGCTTGCCTGCATGGCCGCCGCCCTCTCATTCGTCGCTCCGGTCGGCTGGCCGTGCACCGTGGCTGCCGGCCCGCCCGCGCGTGCTCGGGTCCAGGCGACCCGACGCCTGCTCCGGGAACCGCTGACCAGCACCCGCTATGGCCCCTAGCCACAGACACGTGGGCCTGCTCCTGTGTTTTTTAAAATAAAAAGACAACAAAAAGAATTAAAAAAATAAGTAAGTAAAAATAAAATAAATAATTAACTTGATTAAATTAAACTAATTAAACCTAAATAGTCTAATAACCTAATTAGTACAACTAATCTGTTAGGTTAGAAAAACAGTGAATGACAAGGGGGGCCCACCCCTGTTGACCAGTCCAACTTTGACTGGTCAACTGTGTCCCCTTGGCCCACATGTCAGCCCCTGGGTACATTTTTGTGTACACAGGGCTGGGTACCCCTAGCAATTTGATAATTATTTTCGAATTAAAATAATTCCAGAAGATGATTAAAACTTTAAAAATTAATATAAAATAATCCGTAACTCGGATGAAAATACTTTGTACATGAAAGTTGATCAGAACGACGAGACGAATCCGAATACGCAGTCCGTTCGTCCGCCACACATCCCTAGCATAGTAAACCTGCAACATTTCACCTCCGGTTCGTTTGTCCGAAAACGCGAAACACCGGGGATACTTTCCCGGATGTTTCCCCCCTTCGTCGGTATCACCTCCTACCTCGTTAGGGCACACCTAGCACCGCGCATTGTCTTGTCATGCACCATCGTGCTTATGTTTGCATTATATTTATTGTTTCTTCCCCCTCTTCTCTCGTTAGACACTGAGACCGACGCCGCTGCTACCCAATACGACTACGGCGTTGACGACCCCTCCTTCTCGGCTGAGCTTCTAGGCAAGCCCCCCCTTGATCGCCAGATATCGCCTATTCTTCTCTATACTGCTTGCATTAGAGTAGTGTAGCATGTTACTGCTTTCGGTTAGTCCTGTTCTGCTGCATAGCCTGTCATTGTTGCTACAGTTGTTACCCTTACCTGCTATCCTACTGCTTAGTATAGGATGCTAGTGTTCCATCAGTGGCCCTACACTCTTGTCCGTCTGCCATGCTATACTACTGGGCCGTGATCACTTCGGGAGGTGATCACGGGCATATGCTATATACTTTATACTGTTACATTACTTATGATACTGTTCGGAGATGGGGGCTGAAGGGGTAGGTGGCTCCATCCCGGTAGAGGTGGGCCTGTGTTCCCGAGGCCCCTGACTGTTACTTTGTGGCAGAGCGACAGGGCAGGTTGAGACCACCTAGGAGAGAGGTGGGCCTGGTCCTGGTCGGCGTTCGCGGTTACTTCATAATAACATGCTTAAGGAGATCTTGGTATTTGATCTGAGTCTGGCCACTAGCCTATACGCACTAACCAACTACGCGGGAACAGTTATGGGCACTCGACGTCATGGTATCAGTCGAAGCCTTCGTGACGTCAGCGACTGAGCGGCGCGCGCCGGATTGGACTGGAACACCTGCTAGGCTAGGTCTTCTTCCGGCCGCCCACGCAACATGCAGGTGTGCAATGGGCGATGGGCCCAGACCCCTGCGCCATAGGATTTAGACCGGCGTGCTGACCTCTCTGTTGTGCCTAGGTGGGGCTGCGACGTGTTGATCTTCCGAGGCCGGGCATGACCCAGGAAAGTGTGTCCGGCCGAATGGGATCGAGCGTGTTGGGTTATGTGGTGCACCCCTGCAGGGAAGTTTAATCTATTTGAATAGCTGTGATCTTCGGTAACAGGACGACTTGGAGTTGTACCTTGACCTTATGACAACTAGAACCAGATACTTAATAAAACACAGCCTTCCAAGTGCCAGATACAAGCCGGTGATCGCTCTCTCATAGGTCGACGAGGAGAGGATCGTCGGGTAGGGTTATGCTATGCGATGCTACTTGGTGAACTTACCATCTACTCTCTTCTACATGCTGCAAGATGGAGGCTGCCAGAAGCGTAGTCTTCGACAGGATTAGCTATCCCCCTCTTATTCTGGCATTCTGCAGTTCAGTCCACCGATATAGCCCCTTTACACAGATACCCATGCATATGTAGTGTAGATCCTTGCTTGCGAGTACTTTGGATGAGTACTCACGGTTGCTTTTCTCCCTCTTTTCCCTTTCCCTTCTACCTGGTTGTCGCAACCAGATGCCGGAGACCAGGAGCCAGACGCCACCGTCGACGACGACTCCTACTACACCGGAGGTTCCTACTTCTATGTGCAGCCCGCTGACGACGACCAGGAGTAGTTAGGAGGATCCCAGGCAGGAGGCCTGCGCCTCTTTCGATCTGTATCCCAGTTTGTGCTAGCCTTCTTAAGGCAAACTTGTTTAACTTATGTCTGTACTCAGATATTATTGCTTCCGCTGACTCTTGTGTATTCGAGCTTATGTATTCGAGCCTTCGAGGCCCCTGGCTTGTAATATAAAGCTTGTATTATTTTAATTTGTGTCTAGAGTTGTGTTGTGATATCTTCCCGTGAGTCCCTGATCTTGATCGTACACGTTTGCGTGTATGATTAGTGTACGATTGAATTGGGGGCGTCACAGTATCTATAATTTTTGATTGCTCCATGCTATATTATATTCTGTTTTGGACATTATTGGGCTTTATTATACACTTTTATATTATTTTTGGGACTAACCTATTAACCGGAGGCCCATCCCAGAATTGCTGTTTTTTTGCCTATTTCAGAGTTTCGCAGAAAAAGAATATCAAACGGAGTCCAAACAGAATGAAACCTTCGGGAACGTGATTTTTGGAACGAACGTGATCCAGAGGACTTGGACCCTACGTCAAGACTTCAACCAGGAAGCCACGAGGTAGGGGGGCGCGCCTACCCCCCAGGCGCGCCCTCCACCCTTGTGGGCCCCACGTTGCTCCACCGACGTACTTCTTCCTCCTATATATACCTACGTACCCCTAAACTATCAGATACGGAGCCAAAAACCTAATTCCACCACCGCAACCTTTTGTACCCGTGAGATCCCATCTTGGGGCCTGTTCCGGAGCTCCGCCGGAAGGGGCATCGATCACGGAGGGCTTCTACATCAACACCATAGCCTCTCCGATGAAGTGTGAGTAGTTTACCTCAGACCTTCGGGTCCATAGTTATTAGCTAGATGGCTTCTTCTCTCTTTTTGGATCTCAATACAATGTTCTCCCCCTGTCTTGTGGAGATCTATTCGATGTAATCTTCTTTTGCGGTGTGTTTGTTGAGACCGATGAATTGTGGGTTTATGATCAAGTTTATCTATGAACAATATTTGAACCTTCTGAATTCTTTTATGTATGATTGGTTATCTTTGCAAGTCTCTTTGAATTATCAGTTTGGTTTGGCCTACTAGATTGATCTTTCTTGCAATGGGAGAAGTGCTTAGCTTTGGGTTCAATCTTGCGGTGTCCTTTCCCAGTGACAGTAGGGGCAGCAAGGCACATATTGTATTGTTGCCATCGAGGATAACAAGATGGGGTTTATATCATATAGCATGAATTTATCCCTCTACATCATGTCATCTTGCTTAAAGCGTTACTCTGTTCTTATGAACTTAATACTCTAGATGCATGCTGGATAGCGGTCGATGTGTGGAGTAATAGTAGTAGATGCAGGCTGGAGTCGGTCTACTTGTCTCGTACGTGATGCCTATATACATGATCATACCTAGATATTCTCATAACTATGCTCAATTCTGTCAATTGCTCAACAGTAATTTGTTCACCCACCGTAAATACTCATGCTCTTGAGAGAAGCCACTAGTGAAACCTATGGCCCCCGGGTCTATTTTCCATCATATTAATCTCCCAACTACAAGCTATTTCTGGCGCCGTTTTTATTTTGTTTACTTTACTTTGCATCTTTATCATAAAAATACCAAAAATATTATCCTATCATATCTATCAGATCTCACTCTTGTAAGTGACCGTGTAGGGATTGACAACCCCTTATCGCGTTGGTTGCGAGGATTTATTTGTTTGTGTAGGTGCGAGGGACTCGTGCGTGGCCTCCTAGTGGATTGATACCTTGGTTCTCAAAAACTGAGGGAAATACTTACGCTACTTTACTGCATCACCTTTCCTCTTCAAGGGAAAACCAACGCAGTGCTTAAGAGGTAGCAAGAAGGATTTCTGGCGCCGTTGCCGGGGAGTCTGCGCAAAAGTCAACATACCAAGTACCCATCACAAACCCTTATCTCCCGCATTACATTATTTGCCATTTGCCTCTCGTTTTCCTCTCCCCCACTTCACCCTTGCCGTTTTATTCGCCCTCTCTTTTCCGTTTGCCTCTTTTCCGTTTGCTTGTCGTTATGGCTAGTCCTCTATCTACTCCATTGTCCCCCGAGTTTGAAGTCTTTCACTTCAAGCAAAGACAAGGAGAAAACTTAAAAGATGCCTGGTTTAGAATGATGGAGTCTTACCGAAATTGTACCTTTGAAGTGAACCTTAGAATTTTGCTTCGCAATTTTTATGTTGGATTGAATATGTCTCATAGACAACTCTTGGATTGCGTTGCCAAAGGCAATTTTATTGAAATTGATCCCCATATTGCGCATGAAGTTATAGAAGGTATAGTGGGAACACTACCTCAACAAAAGGGGCCACAACATACTCAGGAAGAGACACACGTTTTCAAAAAAATTTCCGAAGTAACTAAGATTTTACAAAAGTCTCTTGAACCTCTTAAGAACGTTAGCGGAAATATTCACCGCATGAATATGTTGATTACTCTTTGCAATAAGCGGTTGGATTCTTTAGATCTAAAAATTTCCGAATATGAAGGGAAACATAAAGAACCTCCCAGATTCGAGCTTGATTCCGCTAAAAAATTGAAAGCCAAAGATGGCAATACCTAGATCTATCCTTGCTTTTATGCCTAGCTAGTGGCGTTAAACGATAGCGCTTGTTGGGAGGCAACCCAATTTTATTTTATTTAGTTTTTTGCTTTTTGCTTCTGTTTAGGAATAAATCTTTGATCTAGCCTCTGGTTAGATGTGTTTTTATGTTTTAATTAGTGTTTGTGCCAAGTTTAACCTATAGGATCTTCTTGGATGATAGTTATTTGATCTTGCAGAAAATTCCAGAAAATTTTTGTTCACAAAAATAATTGTTAAAAATCACTAGAACGTGATAAAATATTGATTCCAATTGCTGCTGATCAATAAACAAATTGTCTAGTTCTTCCTATTTTGGCTGAATTTTTGGAGTTCCAGAAGTTTGCGTTAGTTACAGATTACTACAGACTGTTCTGTTTTTCGTGTGTTGTTTGCTTATTTTGATGAATCTATGGCTAGTAAAAGAGTTTATAAACCATAGAGAAGTTGGAATACAGTATGTTTAACACCAATATAAATAAATAATGAGTTCATTACAGTACCTTGAAGTGGTCTTTTGTTTTCTTTCGCTAACGGAGCTCACGAGATTTTCTGTTAAGTTTTGTGTTGTGAAGTTTTCAAGTTTTGGGTAAAAGATTTGATGGATTATGGAACAAGGAGTGGCAAGAGCCTAAGCTTGGGGATGCCCATGGCACCCCCAAGATAATCTAAGGACACCTAAAAGCCAAAGCTTGGGGATGCCCCGGAAGGCATCCCCTCTTTCGTCTACTTCCATCGGTAACTTAACTTGGAGCTATATTTTTATTCACCACATGATATGTGTTTTGCTTGGAGCGTCTTGTATGATTTGAGTCTTTATTTTTTTAGTTTACCACAATCATCCTTGCTGTACACACCTTTTGAGAGAGTCACACATGATTCGGAAATTATTAGAATACTCTATGTGCTTCACTTATATCTTTTGAGCTATATAGTTTTGCTCTAGTACTTCACTTATATCTTTTTAGAGCACGGTGGTGGATTTGTTTTATAGAAACTATTGATCTCTCATGCTTCACTTAGATTATTTTGAGAGTCTTAAATAGCATGGTAATTTGCTTAAATAATCCTAATATGCTAGGTATTCAAGATTAGTAAAAACTTTCTTATGAGTGTGTTGAATACTAAGAGAAGTTTGATGCTTGATGATTGTTTTGAGACATGGAGGTAGTGATATCAAAGTTGTGCTAGTTGAGTAGTTGTGAATTTGAGAAATACTTGTGTTGAAGTTTGCAAGTCCCGTAGCATGCACGTATGGTAAACGTTATGTAACAAATTTGAAACATGAGGTGTTCTTTGAGTGTCCTCCTTATGAGTGGCGGTCGGGGACGAGCGATGGTCTTTTCCTACCAATCTACCCCCCTAGGAGCATGCGCGTAGTGCTTGGTTTTTGATGACTTGTAGATTTTTGCAATAAGTATGTGAGTTCTTTATGACTAATGTTGAGTCCATGGATCATACGCACTCTCACCTTTCCATCATTGCTAGCCTCTTCGGTACCGTGCATTGCCCTTTCTCACATTGAGAGTTGGTGCAAACTTCACCGGTGCATCCAAACCCCGTGATATGATACGCTCTTTGACACATAAACCTCCTTATATCTTCCTCAAAACGGCCACCATACCTACCTATTATGGCATTTTCATAGCCATTCCGAGATATATTGCCATGCAACTTTCCACCGTTTTGTTTATCATGACACGTTCATCATTGTCATATTGCTTTGCATGATCATGTAGTTGACATAGTATTTGTGGCAAAGCCACCATTCATAATTCTTTCATACATGTCACTCTTGGTTCATTGCATATCCCAGTACACCGCCGGAGGCATTCATATAGTCATACTTTGTTCTAGTATCGAGTTGTAATCATTGAGTTGTAAATAAATAGAAGTATGATGATCATCATTTTCTAGAGCATTGTCCCAAGTGAGGAATAAAAAAAAGAGAAATGCCATAAAAAAAAGAAGAAGGCCCAAAAAAATGAGAGAAAAAGAGAGAAGGGACAATGTTACTATCCTTTTCCACACTTGTGCTTCAAAGTAGCACCATGATCTTCATGATAGAGAGTCTCTTGTTTTGTCACTTTCATATACTAGTGGGAATTTTTCATTATAGAACTTGGCTTGTATATTCCAACAATGGGCCTCCTCAAGTGCCCTAGGTCTTCGTGAGCAAGCAAGTTGGATGCACACCCACTTAGTTTCTTTTGTTGAGCTTTCATATATTTATAGCTCTAGTGCATCCGTTGCATGGCAATCCCTACTCCTTGCATTAACATCAATTGATGGGCATCTCCATAGCTCATTGATTAGCCTCGTTGATGTGAGACTTTCTCCTTTTTTGTCTTCTCCACATGACCCCCATCATTATATTCTATTCCACCCATAGTGCTATATCCATGGCTCACGCTCATGTATTGCGCGAAGGTTGAAAAAGTTTGAGATTACTAAAGTATGAAACAATTGCTTGGATTGTCATCGGGGTTGTGCATGATGAGAGCATTCTTGTGTGACGAAAATGGAGCATGACTAAACTATATGATTTTGTAGGGATGAACTTTCTTTGGCCATGTTATTTTGAGAGGACATAATTGCTTAGTTAGTATGCTTGAAGTATTATTATTTTTATGTCAATATTGAACTTTTATCTTGAATCTTTCGGATCTGAATATTCATACCACAATTAAGAAGAATTACATTGAAATTATGCCTAGTAGCATTCCACATCAAAAATTCTGTTTTTATCATTTACCTACCCGAGGACGAGCAGGAATTAAGCTTGGGGATGCTTGATACGTCTCCAACGTATCTATAATTTTTGATTGCTCCATGCTATATTATATTCTGTTTTGGACATTATTGGGCTTTATTATACACTTCTATATTATTTTTGGGACTAACCTATTAACCGGAGGCCCATCACAGAATTGATGTTTTTGCCTATTTCAGAGTTTCGCAGAAAAAGAATATCAAACGGAGTCCAAACGGAATGAAACCTTCGGGAACGTGACTTTCGGAACGAACGTGATCCAGAGGACTTGGACCCTACGTCAAGACTTCAACCAAGAAGCCACGAGGTAGGGGGCGCGCCTACCCCCTAGGCGCGCCCTCCACCCTCGTGGGCCCCATGTTGCTCCACCGACGTACTTCTTCCTCCTATATATACCTACGTACCCCCAAACTACCAGATACGGAGCCAAAAACCTAATTCCACCGCCGCAACCTTCTGTACCCATGAGATCCCATCTTGGGGCCTATTTCGGAGCTCCGCCAGAAGGGGCATCGATCACGGAGGGCTTCTACATCAACACCATAGCCTCTCCGATGAAGTGTGAGTAGTTTACCTCAGACCTTCGGGTCCATAGTTATTAGCTAGATGGCTTCTTATCTCTTTTTGGATCTCAATACAATGTTCTCCCCCTCTCTTGTGGAGATCTATTCGATGTAATCTTCTTTTGCGGTGTGTTTGTTGAGACCGATGAATTGTGGGTTTATGATCAAGTTTATCTATGAACAATATTTGAATCTTCTGAATTCTTTTATGTATGATTGGTTATCTTTGCAAGTCTCTTCGAATTATCAGTTTGGTTTGGCCTACTAGATTGATCTTTCTTGCAATGGGAGAAGTGCTTAGCTTTGGGTTCAATCTTGCGGTGTCCTTTCCCAGTGACAGTAGGGGCAGCAAGGCACGTATTGTATTGTTGCCATCGAGGATAACAAGATGGGGTTTATATCATATTGCATGAATTTATCCCTCTACATCATGTCATCTTGCTTAAAGCGTTACTCTGTTCTTATGAACTTAATACTCTAGATGCATGCTGGATAGCGGTCGATGTGTGGAGTAATAGTAGTAGATGCAGGCAGGAGTCGGTCTACTTGTCTCGGACGTGATGCCTATATACATGATCATACCTAGATATTCTCATAACTATGCTCAATTCTGTCAATTGCTCAACAGTAATTTGTTCACCCACTGTAAATACTTATGCTCTTGAGAGAAGCCACTAGTGAAACCTATGGCCCCCGGGTCTATTTTCCATCATATTAATCTCCCAACAACAAGCTATTTCTGGCGCCGTTTTTATTTTGTTTACTTTACTTTGCATCTTTATCATAAAAATACCAAAAATATTATCCTATCATATCTATCAGATCTCACTCTCGTAAGTGACCGTGTAGGGATTGACAACCCCTTATCGCGTTGGTTGCGAGGATTTATTTGTTTGTGTAGGTGCGAGGGACTCGTGCGTGGCCTCCTAGTGGATTGATACCTTGGTTCTAAAAAACTGAGGGAAATACTATGCTACTTTACTGCAACACCCTTTGCTCTTCAAGGGAAAACCAACGCAGTGCTCAAGAGGTAGCAGTTGTCAAACATTATCCAGAACAGGGTGATTATAATGGTAACGTTCAGGTACATCAGAAAAGTACGTCTAGAGACTTGATAGTTCAAGACTGGGATTTTCTCTTCCAAAAACTGAGAGATACTCTGCGGGGCCTCTGGGTATTACAGTATCCATCATCGTCTGACCAGAAAAAATGATAAACGACCATGGGGTACGTGAATATATGAATGAGAAAGCAAAACAAAATCGGTAATGAGGATAACTTGGTATTGTGATCAAGTTGTTGCTTCACAAGGATACCAAAAAAAGTCCCGCCTTGGATTTTGTTAAGTATCACGAAGAGAATGGAATTGTGTACGTAATCAAAAGGTTTGATCGATAAATATATCCATGTGAATGCCGGAATAAATATGGGTGTCCATATCCCGTTATTGATTATTGATCGGAAGGTGTTCCGGGTCATGTCTGCGTGTTATCAAACCCGCAGGATCACACAACTAACGATTTGTGGTGTTAGAGAACTAGGAGAGAAAGGAGAATAATAGAGCGGGTTACGAAAGTGTTCCAGATGACTCTCGAAGTGTTTCGAGAGTTTCAAGAGGTCCTGAAAATGTCCGAGAAGGTCGTGGAATATTTCGAAAAGGTTGGGAAGGTTTCAAAACCTTTCGAAAGGCTCTACAAGTTTCCCGATGGTCCAAGGCCCTGTTGCCTTGGGGGGGGGGTACCACCAAGGTCCTAGGTTAGCTGGACATAGAATCCAATTGTGGAAAGTCACCACTAGGGAGGATTCCTCCTGGGAGGACTATGAGGGTTGTCGACCCAAGAATGATTCTTCCCCCTAGGCCGGCCAACCCCCTAGGCCCTCCACCTATAAATAGGCGTGAAGGAGGGGCGCACCAAGGCACACAAAATAGCCCACACCTGCACTCCCTCTGTGCCCCGAGCCCCGTTTCTCCTTCGGTCTAGAACAATTCTAGATCAGAACACTGTTAAGCTACTTCCCCCCTTAGTTCTCTCAGCAATTCTTTTCCTGGAGGACGATGTTCTGTTGAACCACTACCCAGGTATGTGTGCACAACGTAGAGGCATTGTGCTTTCGGTGCTTCACCGTGAACCACTTTGAGGGAAAATTCTCACGGCTAGGAGGTTTAACCTAGCCGCTCGAATCTTCACTGGATCACCAACCTCTTTTTTCTCTGCTACAATCATTGGCGACATTGATCTACCTATTGCATCTTCATAGTGATCCTGGGCTTGTACGTGTGTACATAGATTTTTATTTTATTTTGTACTACATTCTCCAATAGTGGTATTGCTTACTCCCGTAGGAGTTGTTGGGATTCCCCAAAGAGGAATGGTGAAGCAGAACAACAACAAAACATTTTCCTCAGTTAAGCACCAGGATTATCAATCCAATAGGAGTATCCCAAGTTAGCAATGTAGCAGCACCTGCACACAAACAAATACAAACTTGCACCCAACACTTCAAGAGGGTTGTTGTAACACCCCAGTGGCATGCTACAGTAACCTCACACTAATGGTGCCATGTCATCAACACTTCAAGAGGGTTGTTGTAACACCCCAGTGGCATGCTACAGTAACCTCACACTAATGGTGCCATGTCATCAAGTTTAACTAAGCCAAATTGCCACTTGTTAAAAATCAAAGCCATTTTCAAATTCAAAATATAGTCAAGTAATATTTTTCTTCAAAAAGTAAAACAAAAATGTTCATTGTATTACAAATAATCAATGAGTAATTGTAAAGGTGAAATCAACTTTTTATATAGTATTTAAGTACCCTAAAATAATTAAAATAGAGGCCAAATTTTCATTAAAATGACTTTTCAAAATCACAGAAATTCCAAACTATTTTATTTAAACCCCCAAACTTTTTGTGGCAGAGCCTAAAAATTGCAATGTGGTTTATGTACCAAGTTCCATATTTAATAAAAGTCATTTGCTATTTAAAATTTGAGGCAAACGGAAAAATATTAAAAAAAGAGAAAAAAAGGAAAAGAAGCACTGGTGGACCGGGCCTTAGTCCACAGTGCAGGCCTAGCCCACCATCACTCTTCACCCTCGCCCGAAACCCAACACCCCCAGATGGCCAGATCCCCTTCCCCTCGCGTCCCTCTCCCCCCGTAGCGCGCACCCGACTCGCCTTGGCCATGGCGACCGCCGTTCTCGCGGTCACCGCCGTCCCCGAGCCTCGTGTGGATGACCAGCAGCTTCGCCGGCTGCTGCTACTTCGTCTACGCCACAGGGACGGAGCCGGGGAGCAGGATTAGCGACGCCCGCTGCTTCTTCCCCAACGGCGGCCACCACATCACGCCATCGATTCGCTCGACCTCGGCCCCTCCTGGCTTCTCCAAGATCGCCACAAGCTACGACGTGAGCTCCCTCACCGACTCCCTCCCTTCCGTTTCTTTGCGCCGTTGGTCACCGTCCGTGCACACCCCGCTGCCGCCCGAGCTCGTGCTCCTCGCGGCCACCGCGCCCTGCCTTGCCTCTCCCGCGCCCCACCTTGCCCGCATGCCCATCCACCCGCTGCCGCTCTCCCACACCCGCGCTATGCCCAGCCCCTGTCGCCGGGCCCCTGGTCGCCCACCAGCTACGTTGCCGCTGCTCCGCTGCTTGCCATTGCCGCACCCCCTGCTCACCCTCAGGCCGCGCGCCTCGCTAGCCCCGCCGCGCCCGGTCGCGCACGCCGACGCCTCGGCCCGCGCCCGCGCGTGGCTTCATGCTCGTCGCCCGTGCTTCCCCTCTACTGCCTGTAGCCGCTGCTGCCGGCCGCGCTCGTCCGTTGGTTGCGCTCGTCCGCCGTTGCTGCTGCTCGCTCGTCGTCGCCCAGCCGCTCATGGCTGCTTCCTCTGCCCGCCGCTGCCGGTTGCGCCGCCCGCTCTCGCCGCCAACCGCGGCTGCTCCTCGCCGCGACCCGCCGCAGCTTCTGGCCCGGCAGCCGTGCGCACGCGCGCGTGCGTGCCCGGCTGGCTTAATTAGGGGGGCTAATCCCCTTTTAGTACTAACCCCCTCACTGACCCCTGGCCCCCCTTGTCAATTAGGGCCTATTTAACCTAATGTTAGAGACGGGCCCCCACTGTTAGTTAAACAAAATAAATAAACTATTAAAGCCCGAGTCAATAACAGCTGGCCCCCACCATACACTATTCATCAGTTGACTGCTGATTGGGCGGTCAACGGGCCCACTGACCCCACTCGTAAGCCACTGTGGCTAGCTCACAGTGTGTACACATAGCTTTTAGCTATTTATTTTCGAATTTAAGTCAATTCCAGTAATTTCAGAATATTGTTTAAACTTTGAAGATTCATAGAAATTAAATCGTAACTCCGATGAAAATGTTTTATATACGAAAAACGTTAAAAAAATGAGACGAATCTGTTTGTGCCCTCCATGTAGCTGTCACATGCCTCTAACACTGCAAACATGGACATGTAGTACTGCGTTAGATCACCCCTAGCACTGCATATTGTCATGTCATGCATAGTGATGCATCTATTTGCATTATATTTATTGTTTCTTTCCCCTCTTCTCTCTGGTAGACACCGAGACCAACGCTTCTCCCGAGATCGGCTACAGTCCTAACGACCAGTCCTTTTTAGCAGAGCTTCAAGGCAAGAAAAACCCCCTTGATCATTCCTATATCGCCCATTCCATTCTCTCTCATGCTTGCATTAGATTTTGCTATTGTATTTGATTGCTCCAATTCTGATGCATAGCCTGCTTTTGTAACCTGCTTTTACCTTACCTTCTTATCCTATATGCTTAGTATAGGTTGATTAGTGATCCATCAGTGACCCCTCACCTTGTCCCAGTTGCCCCCGCTTGATGACCGATGACTCGATTAATGTGATCGACGTCCAGAGCCGACACATCACATCACACCCCCTTAGTTGTGCGACACTTCAGGGTTGCTATCGAGTGCCAAGGGTGATACCTCATATCTTACTTCTGATGAGATCTTTGTAGTGTAGTTAATCGTTCGTGGTCTACGGAGGGTGATTCCTCCTTCACCACTCCCGATAACGACTCTTTCGTGTAACACATCAAGAGTGAACCCTCGAGGGTGATTCCTCTAAGTTCACCTTGACGTTTACATCAACTGGAATCCATCGAGGGTGATTCCTCAGATCCCCCTTTGTGTTTTGGACACACGGTTACTTTGACTTTACTCCCAGAACCAAGTTAAAGACGGGTCGACCCCGAGGGGTACCCGCGGGAGTCACTGTTACTACAAGACTGGAGGGACAGGCGATACCACCCCGGTAGAGGTGGACCCTGAGTTCCCGACAGTCTCCTGCGAGTCGGGTTATACTACGAGGGTACCCACAAATTGATGTGTAGTCGGGTTGACCTGGAAGGTAGCCGCGAGATTTCTACGTGGCACGACCGGGCATTCCGGGCCCTTGCCGTAGGTCCACGAGATGGGGCGACGGGGTCACATGATCGTGAGTCTCTGCTTGTTACCGCGCGCTCCCAAGACACTAACGGTTTGGATATGTGATCCGAGTAGGCCTCTGGCCTTTTCGCACTAACCACCACACGGGAATAAGTATGGGCACTCTGCGTCATTTGTATCAACCGAAAGCTCTTGGATGTCAGCAATGGAGCGGCACGCGCCTGGGTGGCCCGCGTAAGCACCTGCCTTGTACAAGGAGGTAGCCAGGACTGATCCTGGCCATCCACGCAACATGCAGGAGTGCGAAGGGCGATGGGCCCAAGACCCCATAGCGCTTAGGATGTAGACCGACATGCTGGCCTCTCTGTTGAGCCTAGGTAGGACTGAGGTGTATCGATCAGCCGAGGCCGGGTATGATCTGTTGGTGTGCCTGGTCAGAGTTAATTGAGCGTATTTGGGTAAGTTTGTGCACCCCTACAGGGAAGTTAATCTATTCGAATAGCCGTGTCCACGGTAACGGACGCTCGGAGTTGTATCCCGATCGATACAACTAGAAGTGGATGCTAAGGCATGAGAAATGGATATGATGGCTCCGGGATTGCTTTCCCCTAGGGAGTCGAGAAAGGATATCTGGGCGCTAATGTTACAACGTACTTGTTAATTGTAATATGTTATTCTTTACTCTTCTAAATGCTGCAAGATGCTTGAAGATGCTAGTCTTCAATAGGCTAGGCCTTCCCTCTATTCTGGCATTTCTGCAGTTCAGTCCAAAGATATAACCCCATTCCTTTGATACCGATGCATACTTAGCATAGTTCTAATGTAACTCTTGCGAGTACTTTGGATGAGTACTCACGGTTGCTTTGCTTTCCCCTTTTCCCCTATACCCGAATGTTGTGATCAAATGATGAATCCCAGGAGCCAGATGCCACCACCGATGACTACTACTAGGGCGCCTACTACTACGTGGAGACCGACGATGACCAGGAGTAGTTAGGAGGCTCCCAGGCAGGAGGCCTTGCCTTTTCGATCATCGTAGATGTTTTTGCTAGCCTTCTTAAGGCAAACTTGTTTAACTTATGTCTGTACCCAAATATTGTTGCTTCCGCTAACTCGTTTGTATCGAGCTTATGTATTCGAGCCCTCGAGGCCACTAGCTTGTAATATAAAGCTTGTATGACTTAAATTTTTGTCTAGAGTTGTGTTGTGATATCTTCCCATGAGTCCCTGATTTTGATCGTACACATTTGCGTGTATGATTAGTGTACGATTGAATCAGGGGCGTCACAAGTTGATATCAGAGCCGACTGCCTGTAGGAAACCCCCTGCCAACTCCTTGGCCAAAGTTGAATCTAGTCTTTGGAAAACTTTTACTAACATGGTTGTGTGGCTTACGAGCCCACATCACAAATGGGTGGTATTAGGATCTTTTATTCCTCGTCTATAATCTGGGACTATGACTCTCTTCTATTCGGGTTAAAGATTTTACTGACTCTAAATCTAGGTTCTCGTAACTACTTCCTCCCGGACAGCTGTTCATTCCAGATGGTCGCTTGCTTCACCAAAAGATTCTGAAGATACTCTTCGATGTTTTCCCAAGACCCTAGTGCCCACCGCCTTTGCAATTCCCTAATACCGATACATCCATATGGATAACGACATACACTTGTCGTTCGTACCATCATTCCCAGTTGCTCTTGTTATTACAACATACCTCAAATTACTCTCCGACTTATAGGGATACTTTGTGCCACTGCCTTGCAGTTCCTTGCCACATGAATACCCCTACAAATAATTCTTCACACTTATCGAGGAATTTTTCATTACTAGTTGTCCATATGATTCATGAGATTCATTGAAATACATTACTAGTTGCACCGACCCACGCCCTGCTGCTGCGTCGCCCTTCAGGCCGTAGGGTCGCGGCCCGCGGTCCACCGCCACCCTGAGGCCATCATCGCGGTTGCACCAACCCGCACGCTACCGCTGCATTGCCCCTTCGTGCCGTAGTGTCGCGACACGCGGTCCATGCTGTCGTTCCAGGCCATCCCCAGCGGGTGCACTGACCCTCGCGTTGCCGCCGCGTCACCCCTTTGGGCCGTAGCGAGCGTGGCACACGGTCCCTGCCACGTCCTGAGGTCTTCCCCGCCGTCGCCTCAACCCGCGTGCTGCTGCTGCGGTGCCCCTTCGGGCCGTAGCGCCACGACACGCGGTCCACTTCGCCGTCCACGCGTGTCAACTTTTGTGTGGTATGTGTCATGCCGCTTTCCTAGGCGCGGGAACACCAACGTTCGCGCTGATCTTCTTCACAATGTTGGGGTTCTTCCTCCCCTACTTCGAGCACCGCCGCCACGCTCCTAACCTAGCCGCCGCCTCCTTAGGCTGCCGCTCCTCTTCCCCAACACCACTGCACCCATCACTAACACGGCGTCTCCTTGCGCCCACGACGACTACCACGACACCAGCAACCCCAACTCGACATGGACCATGACGTCCCTCGCACGGCTACCTCGACCATGGCTACACCACCCTACGCTCTCGGCTACATCAACATCGGCCCAAAGGGCTACCACCTTGCTTGAGCAACCTCGTCAGTTTCCATTCTAGCCACGTCTTCCGCGATGCATCGACCGTTATGACTGGGGGGGAGGGGGAGGGAGATGTCCGTTGGCTTACCTCTGGATTCTTCTCCAGTCTCACCGTCTACGTCCCTACCATTGTGACTGCAGGGGGATGTTGAGTATCGTGATTATTAGGAAGTATATGATAGACTAGGATTTATTTCTACCTTGTCTTGTACTCCCAGTAGATCATGTACTCCTATTGTCACGCCCAAGATGCGACCCTATCCTAAAGGAACACAAAGGTCCCACCAAGGATAGAAGCGCATCTTGAAGACGCTTTTGCAAGGTGGATATCATTACATCAACATTACATAATATTTGGGGATACATACAAGGCATACAAATGCCGCAAGAATACATCAATATATCATACATGAGATCAACATCCGACTACGGATGAAACACAAACAGAAACTCCAACGACATCCACCCTGCTAGCCCAGGCTGCCGACCTGGAACCTATCCCCTGATCGAAGCAGAAGAAGAACTCCAAAACAGGTAAACATCGCTCTCGCGTCATGATCATCGCAAAACCTGTACCTGCAACTGGTGTTGTAGTAATCTGTGAGCCACGAGGACTCAGCAATCCCATTACCATGGGTATCAAGACTAGCAAAGCTTAATGGGTAAGGAAAGGATAAGTGGTGAGGTTGCAGCAGCGACTAAGCATGTATGGTGGCTAACTTACGCAAATAAGAGCGAGAAGAGAAGCAAAGGAACGGTCGTGAAACTAGCAATGATCAAGAAGTGATCCTGAACTCCTACTTACGTCAAACATAACCCAGAAACCGTGTTCACTTCCCGGACTCCGCCAAGAAGAGACCATCACGACTACACACGCGGTTGATGCGTTTTAATTAAGGTCAAGTGTCAAGTTCTCTACAACCGGATATTAACAAATTCCCATCTGCCACATAACCGCGGGCACGGCTTTCGAAAGATAATACCCTGCAGGGGTGTCCCAACTTAGCCCATTATAAGCTCTCACGGTCAACGAAGGATATTCCTTCTCCCGGGAAGACCCGATCAGTCTCGGAATCCCGGTTACAAGACATTTCGACGATGGTAAAACAAAACCAGCAAGACCGCCCGATGCGCCGACATCCCGATAGGAGCTGCACATATCTCGTTCTCAGGGCAACACCGGATGAGCAGTCCGTACAACTAAAACCAGACCTCAAGTTTCCCCGAGGTGGCGCTGCAAAGGGCTCTAGTTTGGACCAACACTCCGAGGAGCACTGGCCGGGGGGGGGGGGTAAAATAAGATGACCCTCGAGAGAGCGACTCCCTAGGGAAAAGAAATAGGCTGGACAAATGGTAAAACCAAGGTTGGGCCTTGCTGGAGGAGTTTTATTCAAAGCGAACTGTCAAGGGGGTCCCATAAATCACCCAACCGCGTGAGGGACGCAAAATCAAGGAACATAACACCGGTATGATGGAAACTAGGGCGGCAAGAGTGGAACAAAACACCAGGCATAAGGCCGAGCCTTCCACCCTTTACCAAATATATAGATGCATTAATAATATAAGAGATATTGTGATATCCCAACATAAGCATAATCCAACATGGAGCAATCTTCATCTTCACCTGCAACTAGCAACGCTATAAGAGGGGCTGAGCAAAGCGGTAACATAGCCAAACAACGGTTTGCTAGGAAGGGTGACAAAGGTTAGAGGTTCTTGGCAATTTGGGAGGCTTGAAGAGCAAGTGAATAGGTAGCGCAACATAGCGATAGAACGAAGCAACTAGCATAGCAATGATAGTAAAGAGATCCAAGGTGATGGTCATCTTGCCTGAAATCCCGCTAGGAAGAAAAACGAATCCATGAAGAAGATGAAGCCACGAAGACGAACGAATCCTCACGATCGCAACGACACGGGAACTATTGAGAAGAAGCACACAACAAGGTAAACACACCACACATGAACAAGGCATGATGCTCAACCAAGTATGATGCATGACAAGGCTACATGAAGCTACACACGACAAGAGATAATGCATACAAGACCAACACATCAAAGCAAGATTAAATGAGGCCGAAACTAACATATAACAAATGCGGTAAGTCCTCATATGCAAATTTCGAAATTGGTCCAGAACTGAATAAACTTTATATTCAAGTTGTTAAACAGCAAGTTAAAATGCACCATGATGATCTACACGAAATTCTAGTCAAGTTACATATAAAGTTCATTAGATTCGGAGCTACGGCCTAGAAGATATGAGCAAAACAAGGTAAACATGACATTGATGCAAAATGCATACAAACATCAAGCAAACACCTCAAAACAAGGATGCAACATGATAATATGAGTCTACATGCAAAACTAAGCAAGTTTCATATAGAGCATGCTCGAAACGGAGCAACGGTGCAACACATACACTCCAAACAAGACATAGCAACAATCTGTCCAAAACAGCAACTAGGCAGCTAGCAAGCATCAAAACAATATGCTACAGCAACTCAACATGAAAACAAAAGGCATGGACATGATGTACAGGTAAAGCACAACAAAACATGAACACTGAGCTATCTCCAGAAATCACTAGAACATGCTCAAAAGGACATGGCGAGATTGCAAATAATAGCAGGTTCACAGACTTGGCAGAAATTACTGGGCATGGCAGGAATAACATCAGGTTGCAATGTTTAGAGCACTAAATCAACATGCTACAGGAACTTAACATGGCAAAATAAGGCATGGAATGAATCTACTCAAAGCATATAACAAAAGTCCCTTATTGACCATAAGCCAAAAAGGACCAGATATGATGACAATCATGTAAACATAGCAAGTTTTGTTATCAGGTTTCAGACTTAGCAGAAAACAGAGCATGGCAGAAACAGACACTACGAGGGCATCTTGGTGAGCTTGATGCACTCACCATAAAGCAATGCATGACAAAACAAGCATATCTACAGCAAGATGGCATGTTTATGAAGCTATCTATGGCAAGAGCAAACACATAGCATGTATGAAACAACTACAACAAGCTTGGCAAAATTGAATAACATGTAAACAATCTGCCAGAAATATTTTATAGAAAAAGTAGAGCAAGATTGAGTCATGCTAGGGAACTCCATAATTGCAAACAAGGGCATCAATGGATCAATTACAACAATATATACAAAGCATCCTTACTGAAAATATCCAAAATAAGCATGAATCTCTCTGTAGCATCAAGTTTATATGGCAACAAAATAACAGAAGACAAAGACTTAGAGAAATCACCAAGTCCCTGAAATCAGAAACATTACGGGGCCTAGTTTGCATGCTTGTGCTAGTCACCACAGAGATCACAAAAATACATGGCATACACCTCTGGAAATATGGCATGGCACACAACAAAACACATGTAGAGCTCATACTCATAAGATGCACAGATTAAATGATACAAAAATAACAAATCCTCAAGTTCTGATAACAGACAGCAGATAACAGCAACTAGCACTCTTGCAACGATGATTTGGGCATCAAGATGGACTCAAATGAACATGTTGCAATGGAACAAAATGTAGATCATCACGAGGCGAACAATTCGATATATTACACGCACGAAACGGAGCTATATACAGAGAGTTATGGCATGCTGAAAAGTGCACCAGAATGTAAAAGTTTCCAGACGGTGAAATTCTCGCCCCGAGGAAAAATGGACGGTGAGATACGGGGACGGGGCGGTGCAGGCGGTGGGGGTGTGTTTGGTTCAGGGAGTGGTGGATCTCATCCAGATCCACCGGATGCGGCGACGAGGCGGCCGGGGACGGCGGCCGGAGGGCGGGGCGGCGCCGGAGGAGGTGAGGCGCGCCGGCGGTGGAGGTTGGTGGCAACGAGGTCGGGCGCGGGGGCGGCGGCGCCATGGCCGGGGCGGCGAGGCCACGTCGGCGGCGGGGAAGGAGAGGCACGGGCGCTCGGGGCAGTGGCGCCATGGCCGGGGCGGCGAGTCCACGTCGTCGGCGGGGACGGCCAGGGCCCGGGGCGGGCCGGATCTGGGCCCCGGTGGGCTGCGGCGGCGGGGAGAGAGAGAGGGCCGGCGGTGGCGACGGGGCGGCTCCGGATTGGTCGAGAGCGGCGGTGCGGACATGTCCGGCGGCGGGGATTTTTGCCCGGTGGCGCGAGGAGGAGGGAGGCTAGGGTTCATTTGCGCGAAAATGGAAGGGGAGGGCCTATTTATAGATAGAGGGAGTTAGGAGAGTCCAAACGGGGTGCGGTTTTCGCCCACGCGATCGTGATCGAACGACCGAGAGCATGGCGGAGACTTAGAGGGGTTTTGGGGCTGTTTGAAAGGGGGTTTTGCTGCAACACACAGAAGGCATCCGCGGTTACCCGGTTAACCGTTGGAGTACCAAACGACCTCCAAATGGAACGAAACTTGACCGGTGGTCTAACGGTGGTATACCAAGGCCACTTGGCAAGACTCGGTCCATTCCGAGAAAGTTTAACACCCGCACACGAAAAGAAACAAGAGGGGTGCGCCGGAGGAGATGGGAGTGCCGGATTGCAAAACGGACAACGGGGAAAATGCTCGGATGCATGAGACGAACACGTATGCAAATGCAATGCACATGATGACATGATATGATATGCATGACATGAACAAAAATGCAACACGCAAGCAAATCACAAGGCAAGGACGGCGAATAACTGGCAGACACCTGGCGCATCGGATCCGGGGCGTTACACCTATATATATGCCCACACGGCTCAAGTAATAAATCATTCAATATACTAATCCCTCTCTATTCCTCTTACAATACCAATCAATACTCTTGTGTCATATTCATGTCCCCAATAACTCAAGGCTTTATCACATTCAAACATCTTATTGTAACACAACCTAGAGCTTCATTCAAGCAATCAAATCTATGACGAACCCATTTCAACTACTTAGCATTTCGTTTAATGCTCAATTTACAAGCCTTGGTCTTAGCACTTTGGATGGCAAATAGAATGATGGTGGGGGTTTTATAAGAAGACAAAAAGTGAGAAAGTCTCACATCAAAGCGACTGATCGTTAGGCAATGGAGAGGCCTTACAATCGATATTGATGTGAGGAGTAGGGATTTCCATGCAACGATGCAGTAGAGCTATAAGTGTATGAAAGCTCTCCTAATGAAACTAAGTGGGTGTGCATCCAACCTGCTTGCTTAGGAAGACCCCGAGCATTTGAGGAAGCTTGTCATCGAAATATACAAGCCAAGTTCTATAATGTAAAAAAACCACTACATAAAAAAATAAAGAATATGAAAACTCTCTACATGAAGTACATGGTGCTACTTTGAAGAACAAGCGTGTATAAAGGATAGTAGTGTGCCCCTTCTTAACATTTTATGTATTTTTTTGGGCGGGCTCTTTTTGGCCTCTTATGTTTGGGTGCTTTGGCCTCTCTTTTAGTATCTCACAGGTAGAGGCACACTCTAATAGACATCACACTTTTACGGACATACAACTATGAAATAAAAATAACTAGATGATACCCCCCATGTGGCGGCGGGAATCTATGATAAAATAAAGAGAAAATAAAACACTATGTGCAGGGAAAACATGAAACATTAAGTAAAAATATTTACATGCCTTAAATCATGGTTCGTAGAACACTGGCATCATGTGTCAATACAAAAAGGAAGCTACCATAGATATTATAATGCCTTGCACTTACTAAATAAAATAATCATTTACCAGAAAACATTGTGGTGTCACTTTGTTTGATTTCACACCTCCCTAGTAAACAAGAAAGGTTTCAAATATTAGAGGAATACAATAGGGAACATGTATGGGCAAAGTTTAGTAGTTGTGAGTTTAGTCAAAAGCACACACCCTAAAATCTGGAAGGAACAATATTCTTGTCATTCCTCTTAATTAATCAACATATGTCAAGACAAAAGGAAAGAACAAATACATCATAAAGACAAAGACTTCTATCCAAACATTAAAAGAAATTCACAAACCCTTTGTGATCCTACACAATTTTTTTGATACTAGTAATGTGAACAAACCAACAAATGAGCAACCATTGTTACTTGACCCTTTATGAATGATTCTTTCCTGATTACCTGGTTTCGATTGTACCTAATGAATTTTTTGAAGGAAAACATCCCCTTTATTCATTGAAAATAACAGTTACATCATCAATAATAAAAGTTACAATATCATTCGTAGGTTCCTCAAACCAATCCCTTGTCATAGAAAATTTAGTTAACCTAGCAAGTTCATGAGCAACTTTATTTTCTTCCCTATTAAAATGTTCAAAACTAATAAGTGGAAAATCGCATGCCATAAAATAGTAATCGTCGAACACTGCTGCCGCTGCTCCCGCTGAATGTCCCCCATTCTTCGTTGTGTCAATTACTTCCATATTGTCGGAGTTAACAACAATAAGATTGCATCCCACCTTTTGTTCAAGTAATAAGCCAATCTTAGAGCCAACACTTCTGTTGTTAAGACATCCACACACCAACCCATTCTCCAATTCCCTGCCAACAATGAATCTTCCTTTGTCATCTGTAAGTACAACCCCAAATGTTCCTCTAAGCATGTCCTGATCAAAAGAAGCATCGACATTTAATTTCACAAAACCCATAGGAGGTCTTCTCCATCCCTCTATTCTATTTGTTGCCCTTAAGGAGTGAGCATTAACATAGTTTGCCGTTATAGCACGGGCTCCCATCGAAGTCTGGTATGCATCTTGGGACTTTCCCTGGTGAGCTAGGGTACGTCTGTCCCACCATAAATACCAAGCTATTATAGTGATCAATTCGCGCACATTCTGGGTGCCCATTCTATATATCTATGCTCTCGCATAGGAAGTAAGAACTCAAGAACAACCTCTCCCTCACGATCGATATCACAAGCTTTACTAACGGCCTCATGCAATCCCAGTTTCTCCCAAACCTCTTTTGCTTTCTGACATAGAAACTGAAAGTGCGTTATATCGACTAGAGGGGGGGGGGGGCGTGGTAGGTGATTTTTTCAAATTCGTCACTAAGGAATTTCAGGGTGAGGAAATTCCTAAGCAGTGAACTACTTAGCAGCGGAATAAGTACTTAGATGCAAGTATAAAAGAGCAGAAGCACAGTCATCATGATGAAATGAAAACAAGCACAGATTACAAGTAGCGTAAACACAGGATAAGCAGGCTGAAGACAAAGTGACTGAAGAATTTGAGCTGAGGAAATTGAGAAAGTCTTCAGTCAAAGTCTTCCAACAGTAATGATCAAGTAAAACAGTATATGAGTGAGGACATGGAAGGGTTGAAGAAATAGAAACAGTAGCTCGGTGAAGACAGTAATTTGGTAGACCAGTTTAAACTGCTGTGACAGTCGTACGTCTGGTTGGAGCGGCTAGGTATTTAAACCTGAGGACACACAGTCCTCACCGTGTTCTCCTTGAGCTAAGGTCACAGCGACCTCGCCCAATCACTCGTGGTAAGTCTTTAGGTGACTTCCAAACCTTCACAGACTCGGTCACTCGGCGATCCACAATTTCCTTTTGGATGCTCTAGACCATGACACCTAACCGTCTGGAGGATGAACAGTCCTCAAATGTAATAAGCATCGGTTCCACATAGGAACAATCTCTTCAGTGATGCTCAATCACTTTGGGTTTGTAGGTGTTTGGGTTTGGGTTTTCCTCACTTGATGATTTTCCCTCAAAGTCCTCGGAGGATGGGATGCTCTAAATGACAAGTGTTAGATTCTCTCGGAGTAGCCAACTAGCTAGTGGTTGTAGGGGGCGGCTATTTATAGCCTAGGGAGCAGCCCGACATGGTAAGACATAAATGCCCTTCAATGATATGACCGTTAGGTGGGTAGATATTTTGGGATAGCTGGCGCGTAGCACAACAACGGTCGGATATTTGATCTATCAAATTCCTCAGGGCTATCAAGTTCCTCACTTGTAGGCAATCCACACTGGCGAATTCCTCACTCCTTAGTCAGAACAAATTCCTCAGAGAACAGAAGAACTTCGTCTCTGTCATTGAAGAAATTGACCGAACTGTATGAGATTTCCAATGGCTTCATTCGAAAGGATTGGTAGGTGTAGGATTTTGAGATGAGCATCACTTGGAAACTTTTCCTTAGTTTTACCCCGACCCCCTTTAACAGTACAGTGTTTCCTATGACTCAAGAAAGAGAAAACGAAACTACGAAAACAAAAGTCTTCACACTTCATATTCCTCGCATGAATATCAAGTCTTCAGGATCACACAAAATTCTTCACTTTCAAAGTCTTCAGAAAGCCAAAGTCTTTAGTTGAAGACATTCATTTTTAGGGGTCGACTTTCTATGTAAATATCAAACTCCTCATAGAATTATAGACCTGTGTACACTCACAAACACATTAGTCCCTTAACCTATAAGTCTTCAATACACCAAAATCACTAAGGGGCACTAGATGCACTTACAATCTCCCCCTTTTTGGTGATTGATAACAATATAGGTTAAGTTTTCAACGGGGATAAACATATGAAGTGCAAATACTGATATTGAGGAATTTGATTACAAGATATAGAGGAACTCCCCCTGAAGATGTGCATATGTGAGGAATTTGCTTTGATAGCAAATGCACATTGTAGAGTAGAATCATGGAGATCTCCCCCTATATCTTGTAATTCGTACACGCATTTAACATATGATATGAAGAATTTGAAATGCATGATGAAATATGGTGACTGATGTAATTGAACATGCATGCATTAACATATAAGAGGAAATAGCATGCAGAAAAATAGAGCAAAAGTATCAGACCACCATCGAACTTAAGTTTAGAACTCGATCCAACAAAAATCTTCAGAAGAAAGAGAGTTGTAACTTAGCAAAAAAACGCCCATATATATAGACCCGCTTGAAGACTAACTCAAATTTCTCCCCCTTTTTCATTGAATGACCAAAAGGGACGAAAAATGAGCACTAACGCCCCTGAAGAATATCATCATGATGTCGATGGAGGAGCGCCATCGTTGTTGGGGTCATCCGTTGATGTAGGGCCTGCCGCAGTGTCGTTCAACTCTTCATGCTCATCAGTCTCGCGCGATGAAGAGTATGAGCTGGCCACCAAGTGAGGAACTTTGACCTTCTTGAATTTCTTCGAAGGTGGCCGAGACCAGTCAAAGTCCTGCTTGATGCCCATTTGCTTGAGATCTTCATCACCGTAGAGGTGAGACAATACAGCCCAAGTGCGATCAAACACTTCATGCAGATAGTAATGGTTCTTCTTCACAGTGTTTTGCGTGATTGCCATATTCTGAAGAATTGAACCAAACTGTCGCTTGACACATTTGTGGTTGCGATCGACCTTCTGATGAAGACTGAGGAGAAGCTCACAATCAGTCATCACATGCGGAGCTATGGCTTGAGGAAATTGCTTTGAAGCATTTGCGACAGTGTCATGTGTGGCAGAGTCATCATTGGTGGAGTAGGATGCAGCTTTGCGAAACTCTCCATCCAATGGACGAGTGCCTTCATCAATAACAGCAGCCTTGCCCTTCTCATCAGCTGAGGAAATAGGCCATTTGAGGACCTCGAATGGGGGCAAGTAGCTGTGATGATTGAGAACGTCAGCCTTGTAATTGATTGAAGACCTTGATCTGATGAATCTCATGATCCAGGGAGCGTAGGGCTTCAATTCAAATGGTGACAGAGCTACATTGGCCAAAGTCCTCATGAAGAAATCGTGGTAGTTGATAGGAATACCATGTATGATGTTGAAAAGCAGATTCTTCATGATGCCAACAACCTCTTCTTCATCAGAGTTGCGACCCTTGATAGGACTGAGGGTTTTGGTCAATATCCTGTACACAGTCCTTGGCACATAGAGCAATTCCTTGACGAGGAATTTGGTCCTTGGAGCTTGGCCAGGCTTCATTAGCACTTGCATCAGATGGTCTGGGAGTTTAGGGTCAGCATAAACGAGCCTTGCACCTTCAACAGGAGGACTGACTGGGACGACATGAAGCAATTCAGAGGCCGGTGCTTTGTAGTGAGTATTTTCTGTCATCCAGTCCAATACCCATGAATTCACATCTTCAACATTGCCAGTGATGTGCAGCGTGGCATAGAACTGAAGAATGAGTTCTTCATTCCAGTCGCAGATGTCGGTGCAGAATTTGAGCAGCCCAACGTCATGAATAACACTGAGGACTGGGGTGAAGCAAGGTAGAGACTCCATGTCCACATGAGGAATTTTCTCATGGTTAAAGATCTTGTCCTTATCGAACAACAGCGAGGAATAGAAGTTCATCTGGCTACCAGTCCAAAAACGCTTGCGGCAAAGACGAGCAGAGTCATAAGGATTGTAGTCAGTGAGGAAAATGTGCTCATTGAAGAAGTCTTCAGCCTTGAACTTCTGCTTCTTGGAGTGAGGATTTTGTTGCTTGGGCTAAAGATTTGCAGTTGATGTCTTCACAGCCTCTTGAGGTATAGCCACAGGAGCCACATGCTGAGGAATTTCAGTGGTATTTTCGTCAGCAGCCTTGGCCTCCATTTCTTCAGCAACATTTTCATCAGCACTAGTGGCTGTAACTTCTTCAGGAACAGTGAGAAGAGAAGCTTGATGTTCTTCAGATCCCGTGTGAATTTCTTCAGTTTGGACAGGGGACTGAGGAATTTGTTGCAGAGGGGTATAAAGTGGTGAATTGGGGTGATGACTTTCCCAGTAGTCATCATTCAGAATTGGCGTTGAACACCCAATATCCACATCTTCATCTTCTTCGGCAATTTCTTCATCGCCTGCCTCTTCATCTATGAACTGAGGCATGGGCGATGATACCAGTGGAGTTGAAGTGACATTGTCGACTTCAATTTCTTCATCAATCTGCTCTGACGTAGCAGCAGAAGGATCTTCTTCATCAGATTCACTTGGAATCACATAATCCTCACAAAAGGGAACAATCTCCTTTGATGGCATGCTTGATAGAGGAACACCATCTATGGGATTTGCATAGGAGATTTTCAAAGTCTTCACTTTCTTTGGAACTGAAGACTCTGAGGGTGCATATGCTTTCCTTTTCTTCACAGCTGCTCGCTCCGCGGCTTTGGTTTTCTTCGCTTCTGATGCAGAAGGAAGTGTAGGACTTGTCGTTTGTGCAGGAGCAGCAGTGAGAATTGGTGCAGTTTCTTCAGGCGCAACTAATGCAGTTGCCCTGGCTTGTTCAGTTTCTTCAGGCGCAGCAGCAAGTGCTTCAACTGGTCTGGCTTGATCTTCAGGCGCAACACTAGAGGTTGCCCTGGCAGTTTCTTCAGCGGCTGGAATTTCTTCATCAGCCCTGGTGCTTTCCGAATCATCAACAACCTGATTTTCATCAGCTGTGCTGGCATGTTCTTCACTTGGCTGTGCAGATGCTTCAGTCTGAGGAATTTCATGTTGCATTGAGGCTGCAACATTTGAGGTGAATCCCTTCACCATTCTGACAAATCTGACCTTGGCTCCCAGCCAATCTGCACGGTATGCATCAAATTCATCACTGAGTGCTTTGATCTCAGCTTGCATGGCCACAAGTTCATCAATTGTCATTTTGACAACATGCTTCTTCAGAAAACGCTCCTTCTTGTACTGAGCTTTCTTCAGTTGCCTGGACTTTTCAAACTTCCATTTTTCTTCGCCTATGAAGGCTGTCAACATGTGACTTTGGCCCGGTGTGAGATTGAAATCAGGCATAGGAGTGTTGGGGTCCTTGTGCCAGAGATCAATGAATTTGAGGATCAACTTGGGATCTAGCAGAAGAGGCACATTACTGCCTTTGGCTCTAGCGGCCCTTTGCTGTCTGTCTCTGATGATTTCTGCTAATTCTTCATCATCAGCTTTGTCTTCACTAGACAGCACATGGAAGGCAACCTGCTTCTTGTGAGGACTTGGCCTTGTGCCTCGTCCAGCACTGGCCTTTGTCTTCAGCAAAGTCGGGCCCGTTGAGGATTGAGGAGGAGCTGAAGAACTTGTAGATGCTCCTCAAGCAATAGAGATACCAGTGGTCCTTTGGCAAGAGGCGAGATGCGCAGGTGCCGAGGACTTTGCAGCAGCAGCTAAAGGTTTTGTAACAGTGGGAACTAGAGCTGCTTGAGGAATATGCCGTGAGGGCTTTGAAGAGCTTGGCCGTGAGGGCATTGCTGAGGAACTAGGCTTTTGAGCAGGCTTCTTGGGCATAACCTTCTTGGGCTTGCTAGCAGAGGCCTCAGCGGCGGAGGGCAGCAGAGTCTTCATTGAATTTTCTCACTGCTTACTAGGAACAAAACTGAGGAATTTATTTTCAGTAATAGGTTCCTTTATCATATCAATGAAGTTGGGGTGCACACTAATCATTTTAAGATCCTCTTTCTCTTTGCTAGACGAGGCACCCTTATTTTTAGGAACATACACAGGCTTAGAATTTTTTTATCTGTAGGAGTCCTTTCAAAAGTTTTAATGGAGGAAAAAGTTGAACCCAGATTATTAATTATTTCTTCCAACTTATCGATTCTAGCAGAACTTTGTTCTACTCTCTCAGTGATTATTGGCTCCTTTCCCTTCAACATCTTTAATGTGGCTCCGATGGTTGAGCCAAATTTAGTAACTTGATTATGAAGCTTCTTGTCTAGATTTTCAATATGTTCAACAATGGGCATTTTATTTTCAATAACTTCTAACCTTCTCACAACATGTTCTAAAGTCAATGCCATTTAATTTATAGTAATAGGTGGTGATCCCACTAAATTTCCCATGGCACTGAAAGCATCCATAGGGTGACTAATCAGAAAATTCCCTCTAGTAATAGTAACAAGCACAAATCTATACCAAGTAGTAACACCCACATAAAAATTGCGAAGAAGAACGGTAGTGGATTGCTTACAAGTTGATCTATTTTGAGCATCACAAATCCTATACCACGCATACTGTAACTCTCTCCTCCCCATTGTTTGAAATTAAGCACTTCAATTTCAGGGGTACGAGTTACAAGTGAAAAACTAGCCATAGTGGCAAAACAAGCAAGATAATTTTTTTGTGTGTTTTTAGATTTTTTTAGAGAAGTGGAGGGAGATGAAAAAGAGAAAGAAAATAAACAGTAGAGCATGTAAACAATAATGTAAATGTTGGAACCTATACGTATTTGATGATGTCTCCCCGGCAATGGCACCAGAAAATCTTTCTGCTACTTGTGAGTTGTGTTGGGATTTCCCCTGAAGAGGAAGGGTGAAGCTATATAGTAGCGGATAGTGTTTCCCTTAGCGAGAACAAAGGTCATCAAACCAATAGGAGAACCACACAAACACCTAGTGAACAATACCTGCACGTACAAGAGCAAATACTTGCACCCAACGCGGGCAAGAGGGTTGTCAATCCCCTTGTACTTGTTAATTGCAATGATTAAATCTGATAGTATAGTTGGTAGATAAATTGCAAACTAAAATAAAAGAAGTAAAATTTCAGCATGGTATTTTTAGTTTTTGTAATATGATTAAAGTATACCCGGGGGCCTTAGTTTTCACTAGAGGCTTGTCTCTCATAAAGATAGCATACTGTGGGTAGACAAATTACTGTTTGGTAATTGATAGAAAGCACATAGTTATGACCTTATTCATGGCAATGATCATGTATATAGGCATTATTTCCGTGACAAGTAGAACGACTCCTCCTAGCATCTACTACTATTACTCCACCCATCAACCGACTCCTGCTTGCATCTAGTGTATTAAGTTCATGACAAACAGAGCAACGCTTTAAGAAAGATGACATAATGTAGATAGAATAGAACCAAGCAATATGATTAAACCCTGCCATTTTACCCTTAGTGGGAACAATACAATACATGCCTCTCTACCCCTTCTGTCACGAGGTGAGGACATCACAAGATCGAATCCACTACAAAGCACCTCTCCCACTGAAGATAAATCAATCTAGTTGGCCAAACCAAATGGATAGATCAGATAGAAATACAAAGCTATAATAATCATGCATAATAAAGTTCAGAAAATACTCAATTACTTTCAATGAATAATCTGATCATAAACCCACAATTCATCATATCCCAACAAAACACCGCAAAAGAAGATTACATCGAATAGATCTCTATTGTATTGAAGATCAAAGAAAGAGAATAAGCGATCTAGCCAATCACTATAGACCCGTAGGTCTATGGTAAACTACTCACACATCATCAGAGGTGCAACAAGGTTGATGTAGAAGCCCTTCGTGATCGATTCCCCCTCCGACAGAGTACCAGAAAAGGCCTCTAGATGGGCCGCGGAAGAATAGATGCTTGCAGCGACGGAATAATTGTTCCGGGTCTCCCTTGGTGTTTTTGGGATTCATGTGAATTTGTAGATGTGGAATTAGGTCAAAAGGACTTACGTGGGGCCCATAAGCTCAGGTGGCGCTCCCAGGGGTGCACCATGTGAGCTTGTGGCCCTCTCGTACCTCTTCTGGCCATCACCTAAAGCTTCTAGGGTCTCTTCTGGTCCAGAAAAAAATCACCATAAAATTTCATCGCGTTTGGACTTCGTTTGGTATTGACTTTCTGCAAACAAAATAATAGGAAAAAACAGGAACTGGCACTGGGCACTAGGTTAATAGGTTAGTTCCCAAAAATGATGTAAAATTGCATATAAAGTATCTAAGATTGATAATATAATAGCATGAAACAACAAAAAATTATATATACGTTGTATATGTATCGATGAGCAGAGCTTGATCCAAAAAGACACCAACACAAATCTTCGAGGACAAAAAATTTATTTGTCACTAATGTTACTCGGCATCATCAGGAACGGTAGTTGATTATCCTCCCCAAAATTTACATAACAACTACAGAACATAAGGTTCCAAGAATTGAAATTAATTCAGATTTTTTTTTCTAAGTAGGGGATAGAAGGCGCAACAAATAACCGAAGGAAGAGGATATACAAGAGTAAAAATGGAGTATCTTCTCATTGCCTTTACCACCGCTATAACTATTCATCTGCAGCAGCGCTCGCATGCTACCCAAGGCCAAGACAGTGTACAATACGTGCTACGGTTGTGCCAGTAGTGGGCAACTGTTGATCTGTAGTTCTACACTGGCGCTTGCACACTACCTGACACCGGGAACATTTGTGCTATATAGTGGAGTCGTGAGGGTGTTGATTGGTCGACGATATCGAACGGTAATGCAACTGATCGAGGCAGTTAACAACGGCAACAATTCCCGGCGAGTTAGATACCTTATCCACCACCGTTGTGGCTCCTTGCTCCCAAGTAAATCCATGTTGGGTGTGTCACTGTCGCGGGAAACCACGGCCACCTGTGGGACTAAGAGTCCCTTGCTGGTTCGGCGGGGGATGGCAGTTGCACAAAGAGTAGAGGAGCGTGGGACAGCATGATAGAGATCACACACGCAATTTTTACCCAAGTTCGGGCCGCCGTGAGGCATAAAACCCTGCTCCTGCTTTGGTGGATTGATGGTGGAAAAATGGTGCTGAGCGTAACACACTTGCCCGACAGGGTCGCCTCGATGCAAAACGTCTACACGCGTATGAATATGTAAGGGGGTGGATTTGCTAACCCTTTCTACGGTTGCCTTGGGCCTCCTTTTATAGACAAAGGGGCCACCACAGTGGCAAATCAGTCATTATGCACTGATTAGATAGCAAACAATGCTACCATACCTAACTCTGTAGGCTGACAGATCGCATTAAATGTGCCACTCAACGTCACATCGTAGCTTGCCCGGCAAGCCTTGCCGGGCTGTTTAGCCAGCTTCGCACCTGCTCGCTCGACATGTCGCAGGACGGGTGTCATTTGGAGCCATTTTCTGTAGGAAGTGGCTGCCATGTGGCAAATAGCAGCCACTTAGTCACTTTGGAGCTTGACACCGCACTGATCGACGGCGTGCGTGGTGGTGAGGTGGTTCTGCCCTCGCGAGTCCGAGCAGGCCTGCCGGGACGACCTGGAGGCTCGCTTCCGGGGGTGACCCCGTCCTTGCCAGGCTCGCCTGCCAGGCAAGGGAGGTTTATTCCTTAGCGGTATGTTGCTCCTCTGGCTTATCTTGGCCTTCTTGTGCTGCATGTTGGTCCTTCGAGGAGCTGATTCCTTGTGCTCCATTATGACCTTGGTGTTGTAATCTTGTTCCCGTGCCTATGCACAGTCTGGGCAACGGACCTAGGGTTTGTTGCACCGACAGAATCCCCCGGGCCTGTCCCGAACGCGCCACCGAGCGTCGTCGGGATAGGCCCTAATAAGTGCACAGGCAGGGCCGTGGAAGTGGTTGCCCCCTTGAGATCTTCTTTGCATCTTCATTAATCTTGAGCCCAGGCTAGTTTCCCGTTTTCCCGCACGTCGTGTGCGACGTTACGGGGAAACTCAGACCATGGCCCGTCGATTGCCCATGCCCCATGATCACGGGGTAGAAACCGCCATCCCACTTGCTCCCTGCTTCATGCGCACCCGCCACGTGCACTCCATGCACTGGGTAGGGTAGGTGGTGGATGCGAAGAGCGCGGGGGCGAGTGCCATGGCAGAAAATCAGGCGTCATCGGTTGGAGCAGAGGGTCGGCCCTGATTCCCTGGGCCTTTGAAGGAGCAGGGAGGCCATATTGGAGGAGCGGGGTGGCCGCTCTCTGAGCGAGAGGCCAGCCCCTGCCACATCCTTCTATAAAAGGGGGTAGGAGTGGTGCATTTACATACACACACTTCTCCCCCTCCTCAATCTTACTTCGCTTGCCATGGTGAGGGGATGAGGGCGTGGTGGCCCCCCAGCGGCGGCGACGAGGGCTTCTGCTCGACAGTGCATCCCTCCTCCTCTGGACCATGCGATGGTGGAGCCCGCCGTGAGAGGAGGACGGAGGGGGCGAGGCCGTGGTCGCCGTGGCTCTCGGGGAAGAGGAGGAAGGGGCGATGCTCTGGCCGTGCCCCCACCGGAGGCTCCTCCCCCGATGGAAGGCCACGTCGGAGATCAGCCCCGGGAGTTCGTCATCAGTCTGTACAAGCCTCCGTGCAGCCATCTCCGTGTCCCCACTCCATTTGCACGAATAGTGGAGTTCGAACAACTGAGCGCACTAAGGTTGCACATGAGGGGCTGTGGGAATGGTGGCACGTAGGTGGATGTTGACTTCCCCGCTCCTCATGTGATGTACCTCTGCCGCCGCTGGAAGACCTTTGCTCGTGCCCATAGCTTGTCAGAGGGGCACGTTCTCCTGTTTAAATTAATGGAGAGCGGCCTGCTCCCCATCAAGATTTTTGGGCTCTTAGGAGCTTGCTTAGGGTGCTGCGCGGAGAGCTCGACCGACGACGAAAGCTCCTCCTCGAGCGAAAGCAACGAGGAGGACAGTGACGACGATGACGACAGCAGCGACCGGGAGGGTGACGACTCTGACTCCGGCTGAGCGTCGCCCGCACCATCTTCATCAGGCGGCAACACCATCATCTGCACCAGCATCTCCTTCCCAGCAAGGTGATTTGCCGGGGAGTTGGATGCAGAGGAGGGGATGGTGCTTCTCGACTTCCTCCAGCAGCCTTCCAGCTGGACCCCGGCAGGCTTCCTCACGGGCGGCATCTCCGTTAGCCCTGCCGCGTCCTACTAGCCCTGGTGGTGGCAGTTGACGGGTCGCCTCCGCCATGCTCTCCATCGACGCGTTCGCCGGTGTCCTCCCGTCCACGCCAGGCTACCTCTCCTAGAGCCCGATGGGGTCAGGCTGGGCTTCTGCCCAGGTGCTCCTTTTGCCCCTTCGCCTTCTACCGCCGTGCCTAGGAGGAGAGGGACAAGAAAGGGCATTACGGGGCACTTATCTTTTATCAATCTTAAATTCGTAGGCACTTGCCAAACTTTAGTTCAAATAACGTAATCTCTCGAGTCCATGTTTGTGTCCTGTAAGGTTTGTACTTGTTTGATCAGCATATTAATGAAAAAGATGAACCTTGCCAGGGACTCGTGCAATTATATGTCCATGCAGAGGTGGAATGTTTTTAAATAAACGAGTTTCCCCCAGTAGGCTATCTTGCCAGTACCCTCTATTTTGCTGCCAGGGACTAAGCCTACGGGGCAAAAATTGTGATGAGGGACCAGCCCCCACCAATCTTTTTCTACCAAAGGCCACTGCGACCATCCTGACCGAAGCAACATTCCTGTCAGGGGATGGAACACCTAAGTTTCAAAAAAGTGGCTAGGCTTTCTTATGCACAAGTACTTGCTTACAGAAGACATATGGACAAGAGATAGAACTTATCTGTTTGGCTTGTCGGAGACCGCATCGTTAGTTCATCTTTCCAGCTTCCTGTAGAGGCCAAGCTCATGGCAGGAACCTGCAGTTTTATGAAGATGGAAATGATGCAAGATGCGATCTTATCTATATGCATATGCAACGCTCATGAAATGCTTATGCAATGCATATGGTATGATTATGCAATGCCGAGGATATGCTTATGCATGCACGCAACTTGTCAGGCCTCCCAATGCTTCATTCATTTCTCTATTGCTCAGTGTCTGCGCCTGGCTACAACGGGTTACATGCAACTGAGGCATGACCTGTACAAAAGGGTGGCTGCCGGGTAGGGCCCGACAGCCGCGCCTTATGGGTAGAACTTGCGGAGATGCTCAATATTCCATGAGTTTTGCAATTGAATGCCATCTCTGGTCTCCAGACGGACTGCGCCAGGTGTGGTGACTCGAACTACCCGGTAAGGGCCTTCCTGAAGGAAATATGCCCTAGAGGCAATAATAAAGTTGTTATTTATATTTCCTTATATCATGATAAATGTTTATTATTCATGCTAGAATTGTATTAACCGGAAACTTAGTACATGTGTGAATACATAGACAAACAAGTGTCCCTAGTATGCCTCTACTTGACTAGCTCGTTAATCAAAGATGGTTAAGTTTCCTAACCATAGACATGTGTTGTCATTTGATGAACGAGATCACATCATTAGGAGAATGATGTGATGGACAAGACCGATCTGCTAGCTTAGCATATTGATCGTTCAGTTTTATTGCTATTTCTTTCTTCATGTCATATACATATTCCTTTGACTATGAGATTATGCAACTCCTGGATACCGAAGGAATACCTTGTGTGCTATCCAACGTCACGACATAACTGCGTGATTATAAAGATGCTCTACAGGTATCTCCGAAGGTGTTTGTTGGGTCGGCACAGATCGAGATTAGGATTTGTCACTCCGAGTATCGGAGCGGTATCTCTGGGCCCTCTAGGTAATACACACCATAAAGCCTTGCAAGCAATGTGACTAATGAGTTAGTTGCGGGATGATGTATTACGGAACGAGTAAAGAGACTTGCCGGTAACGATATTGAACTAGGTATGAAGATACCGACGATCGAATCTCGGGCAAGTAACATACCGATGACAAAGGCAACAACGTATGTTGTTATGCGGTTTGACCGATAAAGAATCTTCGTAGAATATGTAGGAGCCAATATGAGCATCCAGGTTCCGCTATTGGTTATTGACCGGAAACGAGTCTCGGTCATGTTACATAGTTCTCGAACCCATAGGGTCCGCACGCTTAACTTCGGTGACGATCGGTAATATGAGTTTTTGTGTTTTGATGTACCGAAGTTAGTTCGGAGTCCCGGATATGATCACGGACATGACGAGGAGTCTCGAAATGGTCGAGACATAAAGATTAATATATTGGACAGCTATATTCGTACACCGGAAGTGTCGTGGTTTTGTCACGGCAGATGTCCTAGAGAAAGGACTTAGTCGTGGAGCCATCGCTACGGGTTAGCTTAAAAGGGGTTAAAGCGGACAAGGGACGCAAGAGAGTTTTATACTAGTTCGGCCCCTTACGATGAAGGTAAAAGCCTACGTCTAGTTGTGATGGAATTGATGGGGTTTCGATGACCAGGGAGCAAATACGCTTTGCCTGAGTCTCGAGTTGTTGTCTGTTGTCCCTGAACCGCCGCCGGGTCGTCCCCTTATATACATGGGTTGACGCCCGTCGGTTTACAGACTCCGAGGCCGGCTCATAATCGTGTCCGGCTCGGTCTCTGCTACTTCTATCTTACAACACAAGTTTACATATCAATGCCGGTTTGTGTCTACAGGTCATAAACCGGCTTTGGGCCCTGGGCCTTCATGAAGCGTCACCGTCTGTCTTCATGGGCTTCAGATACAGATGAACTACTTATGAAGTTAACCCGGCCTCTCCTGGCCGGTTTACGCCCAGTGGTAATATCCCCAACATTAGGCCCCAGATTGATTTGAACTGGTTCATGTCAATCCTCAATACTTAAGAAAATTTCTTCTTCAACATCTTCACACAATCTTGTAAACCGCCATGACATCATCTTCTAGGATCATGGTAAACCGCCGTGACGTCACCTGTCATTAACGAGCCTCCGACAATCGAGGCGACAGCATCGCCTCATATCCAAAAATTCGGCTCCTCGATTTTCGCGTCTGTCGTTTATCTCCCTTATAAATAGGGCCAGGGGGTCTTTCCATTTTCCCCCTCGTGCCTCTTCACTTCATCGTCATCCTCGCGACGCCCGACCCTTCGACCTCGGCCGCCGCCGTCAACCTTCGACTGCTGCACCAACCTTGGCCGCTGCATCGACCTGAACGTACCAGAGCTCCTCCGCGCGCCGCCGCTGCTCAACAGCCTCCGTAAGTCTCCCCTTTCTCTTACCATAGATCTGCACTTAGGGTTTCTGTTCTTTTTCCTTATTTATATCCATGGATTAGATCCAAAAACCACATAGATCTCGCGCGGTAGTAGTTTAAACCACATAGATCTCGCGCTGTAGTAGTTTCAGCACCTGTTTGATATCCAACTCATCTCAACTTGGTGAACTTTTAGTACGCTGGAATTTAGGTCAGAATATATTTTGTTTTTCCTACGCGCGGTAGATCTGAAATTACCATAGCAAGATGTGAAACTTGTTTCTTCCTTCACTTACACACTTTGAATACCAGATTGGCCGGTTTAACTTCACAGAAAAAATGATGACCCGGTAGATACCATTAGTCCCCTGTTGAACCGTCAATGCATTACACCGTTCCATTGTCAGACTCCGGTTTACGAATAACCAAATCCGGTTTACCAATATGCTTGTATCCTCATACCGCTGTATAGTTGTCCACTGTAAATCTTAAACCGGTAATAATCATGTTTCAGATTTTCCTTGTCATGGCTAAGCAAGTCTATGAGTGCAATTGGGCTCCCTCTCGAGTAACCGAGGAGCAGTTAAACAACCTTGTTAAAACGGGCGCTTTAGCCAAGAAAGATGTCATCCACTGGAGGGTCCCTGGCCCGGAAAATCCTCCTACACCCAAGGATGGAGAGGTAGTCGTGTTCGCTGATCATCTCGGACGAGGTTTTAGCCCTCCCGGTTCAAAAAATTTCCGGGATGTACTGGCTAGTTTTCAACTGCGCCCTCAAGACATTGGTCCTAACTCTGTAACCAACATCTGCCACTTCCAAGTCTTTTGTGAGGTTTATCTGCAAGAGGAACCTTCAGTCGAACTGTTTCGGGATTTCTTTCACTTAAACCGTCGCACAGAGTTCTCAGATGGACCTAATACGGAACTGGGCGGAATGGCGGTTCAGAAAAGGAAGGAAGTTACCTTCCCTCATCCCAAACTCCACAGTCACCCCAAAGAGTGGAACCAGACTTGGTTTTACTACATGGATACATCTCCATCGGATGAAAATCCTTTGCCGAGTTACTGCCCTGAATGCCTCAGCAACACACATCCTTTTCCTCAGAGGTTGACAGCAAGAGAATGGGCCAACTATGCTCCCCAATTATCAAAGCTTAGAGCCTTCATGGCGAACGGTTTGACAGGAATTGATCTTGCTCGTTACTGGATAAGCTGGAGCATTCTGCCCTTAAGCCGACGCCCCGGTTTGATGTGTGAGTACATGGGGAGTTTGAAGGATGCTCAGCGACACATTGACATTCAACTTACAGACAAAGAAGTCACTGAGGCTGTAAAGAAAATACTGAACGAACCGGAGACCGTCTGTGCCCAAACCGGACTACTCCCTTTCTGCACCTTCAACAAACCACCAGCTGTAAGAATCATATAATCATTTGTATCTGAATTTGCTTCTGTCCAAATATTCTCTAAAAGTGTGATTATTTTCTGACAGGGTGATGATCCGTTCTGGAACAAGAAACCATCACAAGACAAACCGGCGAAGCCGCAAGACAAACCGGTCAAGCCAGTTCGTCCAAAGACCAAGGTTGTTAAGAAACCTGCCAAAAGAAGGACCACCGCATCCTCCGATCTACCAGTTGATGACAATGTGCGTAATCCGGAACCAGAGGTAGAACTTGACTCTCTTGGTTCATTTTTCGTACATCTCATTGACGATGATTATTACCAGGACGACGCTGAAGGCAGTCATGCTGAGGACGTAGAGGTAACCATTCTTTCCTCCGATTCAGATCCTCTGCCAACATCAAAAATCCGTCAAGCAAACCGGAAAGTAAAATTTTCTCACCCTCTTGCTTACTTGGACCCAAACTTTCTTTTGAAGACGCAGCAGCACGAAGCTCGCCGTACAACCCGGCACAACGGCCAGGTAGTTACCTCCGCCGGTTTACCGAACAGTCCGGTTCAGAAACGCCGATCAGAGGTCTCTTATCCCAATGATACTTCATGCCCAAAAGCAGGTTGTTTTCGCCAGCCTCTTAACCCGTCTGATTCAAATTATTAGGGTACTTCTCACTCATCCTCTGGCGAGTCATCGGCCACACAGCTTCCACCCCTCAAAACAGTTCCTGGGTGAGCTATGGACATGTCTTTATTCTTGATGTGTTATCTTTACATACTGTACTTGATCCTTATGTCTATCTTTTCTCAGCGCCAAGCCAAGACCCAACAAGAAAACTCGGTTAAACAAACCGGCTGATGATAATGTACCTGCTGAACCGGAGACAACTCCAGATCTGGAAGAAACCGATGCTGACGCCATGCTTCACGATCCGCCGCTTCAAGACCATGATTTCCTTGCTGAACAAGTGCAAATTGACACTACAAGCCATGCAGATCGGCCAAACATCCCTATCCGAACTGATGACAAACCGGTCAGTCCAGCTAAGGACACTAATAAACCGCCAACTCCGGTGAAGGCTGCTGATGAACAAGATGATGACGTTATGATTACTGGTACTGGCCACACCACTCCTGGCAATCCTGTAGCTTTGTCAAAGCATACTGCAAGGATGATCTCTCTGCTATCAGCAAAGGCAAATGGAATGTTGATTTATCAAGCTACGCTCATCTCAATGCTCAAGATATTCACTCTGGCTTCTTGAACCGTCTGTATACCAGCCGTGACTATGAAGCTAGTTTGGTAAACTTGATGAAGGAGCGATATGAGGTAACCACTATTTTTCTCTTTTGTCCAATTGCAGTTTATCAACTCCTAGTAGCCCCCAAGTGACGGTTTATGATACCAATCTAAACCGGGACTTTTGTCATAACTTAACTTTGCATATTTAGCCTCCAGGGACCGGATTACCTTTTAAAGATGAACCGGTTCCTGAAAATTTGCCATACTGCTCTTTCGCCGGTATAGCCCCCAAGGGTCGGTTTAACTTTATAAAGATGAACCTGGACTATAGAAAAATTCCCATACCAACGGTTTTTGAGCAAACCCACATTAGCCCCCAAGTATCAAGGGGATAACTTGTTATGTGCTTGGTACTTCAAATATGTACTGTCAACTCACTATGTATCTGTCTCTTTATAGGCTGAACTGAGCAAGAAGGAAAGCCAAACCGCTGATCTGCAAAAGAACATCAAGTCCCAACAGGCCGAAACTTCCAAAGCAAAAGATGAGCTGACGAGCGCCTTAGCCGCTATGGAAAAGCTAAAGGAGAGCTTTGCCAAGGAGCGAGCGGATTGGAACACAGAGAAATCCGCTTTGCGGAAAAGAGCTGAAGACGTAGAAGCAGCTCTCAAACCGGTGGTAGACGAGCTAACTGGGGTAAAGCGGCAAGTACATGCGATGACCGCTGCTGTGTTTGGTAAGCATCTTTTCCTTAATACTGTTAATATATCTTCCCATGCGTTGCCGGTTTACTGATGTTTGCAATGATGTAGGAACTCGCATTAGTCATCTGGGCTCCGATGTCCAGAAGAAGCTGAAGGCTGCCTACACGCTGATAGAACAACTGTATATCGGCGCTCAACGAATTATCTGTGCCGCTTCTCACAATAAGCCGCCCCCGACGTTGATCAAGGATACCTTAGACAGGCTATATATGCTGCCTGCCCGGATAGAAGAGCTGAAGAGGTCTGCTGCAAGGGCTGGCGCTCTGACCACACTAACCCGGGCAAAAGCATGGGCGCCTGATCTTGATCCGACGGACGTGGCTAAAGGCTACCCAAGCTTAAAAGAAGACGGATCAGAGTTTGACACTGATGATCTCCGCGCCATAAACCGGGAAGTACGTCCACTGGTTTGTCAACTTGCTGAAGAGGCTGATCTTTCATTTTACCAGGCGAGCTATGATACCAATAACAAGCGGGTTGCTGCACCAACTCCCGAGGCTCAAAACCTGATCCCTCCAATCCGTAAGCACATTTATGCCCATGATATTGAACCGTCCACCCTTATAAGCGACAAAGCTGTGTTCCAAGCTTTAACTGGGATCAACTGGACAACTGTTGACTTCCAGCCGCTGGGTAGAGACGAAGAAGATGAATCGGTGCAAGATGATCTTCAGCCGTCAGGTCAAGCTGCTCAGCGATCATAACCTGGGGGCCGGTTTAATCTTCCATACTGCAATGTTTATTGAGAAACAATTATTCCTTTGGGCACTGAAACGCCTTGTAATAGGCTAGTTAAAACACTTGGTCTGTTATGCCTTCGTGCATATTTATCTGCAACTGATGCGTGTTAATCCGCCATGCTTGAGATATGATGTTCATAATCCATAGCTATTTATTCAAGCTGTTCCTACAGATAAGAAGCTTAAAGCGCCCTGGCGGTTTACCACCAGGCGGGTCATGATACCCAACTATATATATGACCAAGGTTGTAAAAGATAACCAAATATGGAAATATATGATACCTGTGACCTTTAGGCATAGTGTTGGCTGACCAACCTTGTAATGAGGGTAATAACCCTAATCCGGAGTAAAAGTATCTCCTGTTATATAATGCCGGTTTACAATAAAACCGTTCCGGGTTGTGATAAACACCGGTTTATTCCATACTGGTGACTATGAGTCAAAACCAGACTGGGCTGATAGTCTTCGGATTATAACTTGGTCATGTACTGACAACTTGTAGTTGACAGCCTAACTGGGTTGATAAACACCGGTTTGAAAACATCACAAATCTTAGCAAAAGAAAAAGAAACTTAGCAAAAGGCAAATAAAACCGTTGTAGTCGAGGCTTTTCACGGACTGCCAGGCCCCAAATTTGATCAAGAGGTGTTGCTATGGTTCGGGTTCGACCAAGCCCCCAAGTGATGCTGTGGCATTACACCGATCAAGAGGTGTTGCTATGGTTCGGGTTCGACCAAGCCCCCAAGTGATGCTGTGGCATTACGCCGATCAAGAGGCGTAGCTATGGTTCGGGTTCGACCAAGCCCCCAAGTGATGCTGTGGCATTACGCCGATCAAGAGGCGTAGCTATGGTTCGGATACGACCAAGCCCCCAAGTGATGCTGTGGCATTGCGCCGATCAAGAGGTGTAGCTATGGTTCGGATACGACCAAGCTCCCAAGTGATCTAATATCAAGCTTTGAGAAGCTGAATCAAGGGGTAAACCGGACGCCGCTTTGTAAGCTCCATGTAACCACACATGATGTAAGAAAACAACAAATACCCCGCTTTAGCTGAGGTTCCGGTTTATTATATTGATCATAATATATACAATGTCATAATATGTACATAAGCAGAGCCTATAGCTCAAGTATAGTAGGGCCGAAGATGAGCAATATTCCACGGCCGGTTGGTCTCCTCCTCCGATTTACGTGAGTCTTTGCGCTCTCGAACATTGATTAGGTAGTATGACCCGTTGTGCAGATTCTTGCTGACCACAAAAGGTCCTTCCCAAGGGGGGGATAGCTTGTGCATATCTGTCTGATCCTGGATGAGTCGAAGCACCAAATCTCCTTCTCGAAAGGTTCTGGTTCTAACCCGACGGCTATGATAACGACGCAGATCTTGCTGATAAATCGCCGAACGGGCTGCTGCCATGTCACGCTCCTCATCTAACAGGTCAAGAGCTTCCTGCCGTGCCTTCTCGTTGTCAGCGTCAACGTATGCCACTACACGAGGTGAGTCATGACGGATGTCACTAGGAAGAACCGCTTCCGCTCCATAAACCATGAAGAACGGTGTGTATCCTGTCGATCTGTTGGGTGTGGTATTATGCTCCATAACACTGAAGGTAGCTCCTCAACCGAACAACCCGGCGTCCGTTGCAAAGGAACCATAAGCCGGGGTTTGATGCCTCTCAAGATCTCTTGATTGGCCCTCTCTGCTTGACCATTGGAATGGGGGTGAGCCACTGATGATACGTCAAGCCGGATGTGCTCACATTGACAGAACTCCTTCATGGCACCCTTTGACAGATTGGTACCATTATCTGTTATAATGCTGTGTGGAAAACCAAACCGGAAGATCACCTTTTTGATGAATTGAACCGCCATGGCCGCGTCACACTTACCAACTGGCTCTGCCTCTACCCATTTTATGAACTTATCAACCGCCACCAAAAGGTGGGTCTTCTTGTCCTTGGACCTCTTGAAAGGCCCAACCATATCTAGCCCCCAAGTTGCAAATGGCCAGGTGACTGGAATCATCCTCAATTCTTGAGCTGGTACATGAGCGCACCTGGAGAATTTCTGACAACCATCACATCTTTTGACCAAGTCCTCGGCATCAGCATGAGCTGTCAACCAATAGAAACTGTGACGGAACGCCTTGGCCACCAAAGATTTTGAACCGGCGTGGTGACCACAATCTCCTTCATGGATCTCACGCAAAATTTCACGGCCTTCCTCAGGAGACACACAGCGTTGAAACACCCCTGTCACACTGCAATGATGTTCTCCATTGATAACAGTCATGGACTTGGACCGCCGGGTTTATCTGCCTGGCCAAAGTTTCATCCTCTGGTAACTCGCCCCGGTTTATATACGCTAGATATGGAACCGTCCAATCCGGGATAACATGAAGAGCCGCCACCAACTGAGCCTCCGGATCAGGAACAACCAAATCCTCTTCACCAGGGAGCTTGACGGACAGATTATGCAAAACATCCAGGAAGATATTAGGTGGAACCGGTTTACGTTGGGAACCCAGGCGGCTTGAAGCGTCTTCCGCTTCATTCTTTCGCCGGTCCACATGATCCACCTGATAACCTTTAAAGTGACCCGCAACAATGTCCACCTCACGACGATATGCTGCCATTAGTGAGTCCTTGGAATCCCAAGTGCCGGACACTTGTTGAGCCACCAGATCCGAGTCACCGAAGCACTTAACTCGGCTGAGATTCATCTCCTTAGCCATCCGAAGACCATGGAGTAAAGCCTCATATTCAGCTGCATTGTTAGTGCAAGGGAACATTAAACGGAGAACATAAAAAAACTTATCACCTCGTGGGGAAGTTAATACGACTCCAGCCCCCGAGCCCTCCAATTGCCTGGACCCATCAAAATGAATAGTCCAATAAGTACGATCCAGCTTCTCTTCTGGCGCTTGTAACTCTGTCCAATCATTGATGAAATCCACAAGTGCCTGAGATTTGATTGCCGTTCGGGGCATGTATTTCAACCCGTGAGGCCCGAGGTCGATAGCCCACTTAGCAATCCGGCCGGTTGCTTCCCTGTTCTAGATTATATCTCCCAAAGCAGCAGAGCTGACCACCGTGATGGGATGACCTTGGAAATACTGCTTAAGCTTCCGGCTTGCCATGAAAACCCCATACACCAATTTTTGCCAATGCGGGTACCTCTGCTTGGACTCAATGAGTACCTCACTGATATAGTAAACCGGTCGCTGAACCGGATATTCCTTTCCTACCTCTTTGCGCTCCACCACAATAGCCACACTAACAACCCGAGCGTTAGCTGCCACATATAGCAACAATGGTTCTTTGTCAACCGGAGCAGCGAGAATCGGCGGATTAGCTAGCTGCCGCTTTAAATCCTCAAATGCTTCATTAGCGGTGTCACTCCAGACGAAGTTATCCGTTTTCTTCAGCATCTGATACAAAGGGATGGCCTTCTCGCCAAGGCGACTGACAAACCGGCTCAACGTGGCAATCCGGCCTGCCAGGCGTTGAACATCATTGATACACTTCGGTTTAGTCAAGGAGGTGATGGCTTTGATCTTTTCCGGATTAGCTTCAATGCCCCTGTTAGACACCAAAAATCCCAAGAGTTTGCCTGCAGGTACACCAAAGACACACTTGGCCGAATTAAGCATCATTTTATAAACCCGCAGGTTATCAAAGGTTTCCTTCAAGTCATCAATCAATGTTTCCTTCTTCCTTGATTTTACCACAATATCATCCACATAGGCGTTAACATTGCGGCCGATCTGTTTATGCAGACAATTCTGCACACACCTTTGATAAGTCGCCTGGGCACTCTTTAGCCCAAAGGGCATGGACACATAGTAGAAGGCTCCAAAGGGAGTTATGAATGCTATCTTCTCCTGGTCCTAACTGCCATTTTGATCTGATGATAACCAGAGTATGCATCCAAAAAGCTTAAACGCTCGCAACCCGCCGTAGCATCAATAATTTGATCAATACGGGGAAGGGCAAAAGGATCTGCTGGACAAGCTTTGTTGAGATCTGTGTAGTCCACACACATACGCCAAGTGCCATTCTTCTTAAGGACCAGCACTGGATTAGCCAACCACTCAGGATGGAATACTTCAACGATAAATCCAGCCGCCAAGAGCCTGGCTACTTCTTCTCCAATAGCTTTGCGTCTTTCTTCATTGAACCGGCGGAGAAACTGCTTGACCGGTTTATACTTAGGATCAACATTGAGAGTGTGCTCAGCGAGTTCTCTTGGCACACCTAGCATGTCAGAAGGCTTCCATGCAAAGATGTCCCAATTCTCACGGATGAACTCGATGAGCGCGCCTTCCTATTTCGGATCTAAGTTAGTGCTAATGCTGAACTGCTTGGACGAATTGCCAGGTACGAAGTCAACAAGCTTAGTCTCATCAGCCGATTTAAACTTCAGGGCCGGATCATGCTCTGTAGTTGGTTTCTTCAACGAAGTCATATCTGCCGGATCAACATTGTCCTTGTAAAACTTCAACTCTTCTGTTGCACAAACCGACTCAGCAAAGCCGCATCACCTTCTTCACACTCCAGAGCAATCTTGCGGCTCCCATGCACGGTTATAGTTCCCTTGTGACCCGGCATCTTGAGCTGCAGATAGACATAACAAGGCCGTGCCATAAACTTAGCATAAGCTGGCCGTCCAAATAGGGCATGATACGGGCTGCTGATTTTCACCACTTCAAAGGTCAAGGTTTCTGATCTTGAGTCATGCTCATCTCCAAAAGCCACCTCCAGAGCTATCTTACCAACAGGATATGCCGACTTACCAGGCACCACACCATGGAACACCGTATTGGACGGCTTAAGATTTTTATCTGTTAACCCCATGCGACGGAAAGTTTCATAATAAGGGATATTGATGCTACCCCCTCCATCCATGAGTACCTTAGTGAACTTATAACCTCCCACCTGAGGTGCCACCACCAGAGCCAGATGACCCGGATTGTCAACCCGGGGTGGATGATCTTCTCTACTCCACACAATCGGCTGCTCGGACCAGCGCAAATAACGGGGCACGGCCGGTTCAACGGCATTCACCACCCTTTTATGAAGCTTCTGATCACGCTTGTCCAAGCTAGTGGTGAAGACATGATACTCTCCGCTATTCAACTACTTTGGGTTGCTCTGGTAACCCGACTGCTGCTGCTGATTGTCCTGATTACTTTGATTGTTATATCCACCCTGATTGCTATGGAATCCTGAACTGGAATTTCCTCCGCCATAACCCGGCCCGTGAGAGCCAGAGCCCGAACCGCCTCCTGATCCATGATCATACTGGAAAGAATCAGAATTTTTGAACTCTTGCATGATGTAACAATCTTTCCAGAGGTGTGTGGACGGTTCCTCCTTCGTCCCATGCTTTGGACAGGGCTGGTTCAACAGATACGACAAACGGTCCGGATTAGGATTTGGCATTCCACTGCGCCGGGGCGGTTTACCCTTATGCCGCTGGCCCTTGTCGTGTGTATTAGTGTTAGCCACAAAGTCTAAACCATGGTCTGCTTTACGCTTGCCGCCGTTTCCATGACCCGCCGGGTTGGGGTGCTGCCCCTTGGCATTGCCGCTCTTCTTTCCCTTCCCTGTCTTATCATCATCAGACTCGGGATCCTTGGTACTATCAGAGTCGGCATACTTCACCAGTGCAGCCATGAGGGTTCCCATGTCATTACAATGACGTTTGAGCCGTCCCAACTTCAACTTCAGGGTTTCAAACCGGCAATTGCCTTCCAATGTTAAAACTGCGGTGTCAGCGTTGATGCGGTCCGATGAATGCAAAATCTCCGAAACCCGGCGGACCCAATGGGTTGTTGACTCTCCTTCCTCCTGGACACAGGCAGCTAAGTCCATGATTGACATAGGCTGCTTGCATGTATCCTTGAAATTCTGAATAAACCGGGCTCTCAACTCGGCCCATGACCTGATAGAATTAGCCGGTAAACTCTTTAGCCAAGTGCGGGCCGTTCCTTCTAGCATCATGGTGAAGTACTTCGCACATGCCGCATCATCCACGTCCAGCATCTCCGTGGCCATCTCATAGCTTTCGACCCATGTTTCAGGGGACAAATCGGCGGTGTAATTCGGCACCTTGCGCGGGCCCTTGAAATCCTTGGGCAGGCGCACATTGCGCAACGCTGGGACAAGACATGGCACTCCCAAGGAACTAGAGGTAACTCCTGGTTCCACCGATGTGGTTGGACGAACCGGAATAAGCTGACGGGCTTCATGCTGCGCCGCTAACTCGGCCTCTCTGCGTGCCCGAGCCCGGTCCACCACCTCCTGAGCATCACCAACACCACCTGCCGGGTTATGGCCACGGGGCGGATCACGGTTCCGCGCATTGCTTGATACTGCCGGTCCATCCATACGCCTGCTGTAACTCCGGCTTGGACGGGGAGTGGAATGAATCCGATTGCGACTATATGAATAAGCCTCCTGTTGAACCAAGTCTATCTGAAGAAGCTCCTTAACCCGACGCGTCTCGACCGCTGCTGGAGAATCGCCTTCGACCGGGATGGCCGCCAGCCATGAAGCGGCAGCGACAATGTTGTCCATCAGGCTAGAATAATGACCCGGTGGCGTGGGGACATGTGGTGCCACAATGTTGTTCTGACGAGGCGGATCCGCCAAACGTGGCTGAACCGGCGCCCCTGCCCCCGGTGCCTCCGCCCGGTTTACCACCGGCGGATTACTGGTCCCTGCTCCTGGGGTGTTAAAGAGATTTCTAGCGTCATAAACCGGTGGCAAGCGAGATCGATGCCTCCTCTTTAGGACTTCGTTCGACGCACTCTGATCCAGCATAATCCGGTAAGCTTGTGCATCCAAAGCGGCCCGCTCCGTGGCTATCCCGGTATCCTCAGCTGCTAAGTCGATTTTGGCCTGGGTGATCTGATCTTTTACTTTTGCGATTTCCGTATTGTGTGCATCCTGATCCGCCGGGTTAACCTCCGCCATCTGCGTTGCCAACGCGTCAAATAAATCAGATAGAACCTGAGCTGGCGGTCGCATAGGGCCTCCTGCCCTAGCCGCTGCCGGCGCTGCTGATCCGGAAATCATCGCCGCTGCGGTTGAAGAGTGGAGCGCTGGTTGCGTGCCGGCATGAAGATCGCCACCCGGTTTGGCAGATCAAAGGGGCCCGGAATACTATCGCCATCGGAACAGCCCCCAATCCGGCCATCTTGTAACTGATATAACGACTCGGTCTCTCCAGTCGATGACTCGTCGCCGGAATAAACGACGGTCTCACCACCAGATTCCGATCTATCCTCAGATTCCCCTCCATGGATAACTCCCACAAAGGCACGCTTCATGACAGGCTTGACCCAGGCAGATCTCGCACGCTGAGCCGTTTCGATGAGGTTGGTGCAGATGTCCGGCTCAGGGCCCAGTTCGCCGATCTTGCCAATGAAAACATGTATGCCACCAAAGGGGACCCGGTAACCATACTCGATTGAGCCGGCCTCGGGGCCCCAGCCTGCATCGTCGATGTAGAGCTTGCCGCGACGACTCTTGGTCATCCGGCCCACAGCGTCACCCTTGAGTCCTTCGAAGTTGCCCTCCAAGAACTTGAAACCATCGTGCGATAGCCCCACGGTAGGCGCCAACTGTCATGGTTTTGTCACGGCAGATGTCCTAGAGAAAGGACTTAGTCGTGGAGCCATCGCTACGGGTTAGCTTAAAAGGGTTAAAGCGGACAAGGGACGCAAGAGAGTTTTATACTAGTTCGTCCCTTACGATGAAGGTAAAAGCCTACATCTAGTTGTGATGGAATTGATGGGGTTTCGATGACCAGGGAGCAAATACGCTTTGCCTGAGTCTCGAGTTGTTGTCTGTTGTCCTTGAACCGCCACCGGGTCGTCCCCTTATATACATGGGTTGACGCCCGTCGGTTTATAGACTCCGAGGCCAGCTCATAATCGTGTCCGGATCGGTCTCTGCTACTTCTATCTTACAACACAAGTTTACATATCAATGCCGGTTTGTGTCTACAGGCCTTAAACCGGCTTTGGGCCCTGGGCCTTCATGAAGCATCACCGTCTGTCTTCATGGGCTTCAGATACAGATGAACTACTTATGAAGTTAACCCGGCCTCTCCTGGCCGGTTTACGCCCAGTGGTAATATCCCCAACAGGAAGTGTTCCGGATGGTTTCGGAGAAAACCGGAGTGCCGGAGGGGTTACCGGAACCCCCTGGGGAAGTATTGGGCCTTAGTGGGCCTGAGGGGAGAGAGAGGGCAGCAGCCCAGGAGGTGGCGCCCCCCTCCCATGAGGAGTCCGAATTGGACTAGGGGAGGGGGACGCGGCCCCTCTTTCCCTCTCCCCTCCCTCTCTTTCCTTCCCCCTTTCCCCTTCCTAGTAGGACTAGGAAAGGATGAATCCTACTCCTACTAGGAGGAGGATTCCTCCTCTCCTTGGGGCGCACCAAGGCCGGCCGGCCTCCCCCGTTGCTCCTTTATATACGGGGGCGGGGGGGGGCACCCAAAGACACACAAGTTGATTGTTCCAAGCTGTGTGCGGTGCCCCCCTCCACCATAATCCACCTCGATCATATCGTAGCGGTGCTTAGGCGAAGCCCTGCATCGGTAGTAACATCATCACCGTCATCACGCCGTCATGCTGACGGAACTCTCCCACCAAGCTCTGTTGGATCGGAGTTTGTGGGACATCATCGAGCTGAACGTGTGTTGAACTCGGAGGTGCCGTGCGTTCGGTACTTGGATCGATCGGATCGTGAAGACGTATGACTACATCAACCGCGTTCTCATAACGCTTCCCCTTACGGTCTACGAGGGTACGTGGATGACACTCTCCCCTCTCGTTGCTATGCATCACCATTATCTTGCGTGTGCGTAGGAATTTTTTTGAAATTACTACGTTCACCAACAGTGGCATCCGAGCCAGGTTTATGTGTAGATGTTATATGCACGAGTAGAACACATGTGAGTTGTGGGCAATACAAGTCATACTGCTTACCAGCATGTCATACTTTGATTCGGCGGTATTGTTGGATGAAGCGGCCCAGACTGACATTACGCGTATGCTTACGCGAGACTGGTTCTACCGACGTGCTTTGCACACAGGTGGCTGGCGGGTGTCAGTTTCTCCAACTTTAGTTGAATCGAGTGTGGCTACGCCCGGTCCTTGTGAAGGTTAAAACAACACATACTTGACGAAATATCGTTGTGGTTTTGATGCGTAGGTAAGAATGGTTCTTGCTCAGCCCGTAGCAGCCACGTAAGACAACTTGTTTTTGCAGGGCATGTTGTGATGTGATATGGTCAAGACATGATGCTAAATTTTATTGTATGAGATGATCATGTTTTGTAACCGAGTTATCGGCAACTGGCAGGATCCATATGGTTGTCGCTTTATTTTATGAAATGCAATCGCCATGTAATTGCTTTACTTTATCACTAAGCGGTAGCGATAGTCGTAGAAGCAATAGTTGGCAAGACGACAACGATGCTACGATGGAGATCAAGTTGTCGCGCCGGTGACGATGGTGATCATGACGGTGCTTTGGAGATGGAGATCAAAGGCACAAGATGATGATGGCCATATCATATCACTTATATTGATTGCATGTGATGTTTATCTTTTATGCATCTTATTTTGCTTAGATCGACGGTAGCATTATAAGATGATCTCTCACTAAATTTCAAGGTATAAGTGTTCTCCCTGAGTATGCACCGTTGCGAAAGTTCGTCGTGCCGAGACACCACGTGATGATCGGGTGTGATAAGCTCTACGTTCACATACAACGGGTGCAAGCCAGTTTTGCACACGCAGAATACTCGGGTTAAACTTGACGAGCCTAGCATATGAGGATATGGCCTCGGAACACTGAGACCGAAAGGTCGAGCGTGAATGATGTAGTAGATATGATCAACATAGTGATGTTCACCATTGAAAACTACTCCATCTCACGTGATGATCGGACATGGTTTAGTTGATATGGATCATGTGATCACTTAGATGATTAGAGGGATGTCTGTCTAAGTGTGAGTTCTTAAGTAATATGATTAATTGAACTTTAATTTATCATGAACTTAGTACCTGATAGTATTTTGCATGTCTATGTTGTTGTAGATAGATGGCCCGTGCTGTTGTTCCGTTGAATTTCAATGCGTTCCTTGAGAAAGCAAAGTTGAAAGATGATGGTAGCAATTACACGGACTGGGTCCGTAACTTGAGGATTATCCTCATTGCTGCACAGAAGAATTACGTCCTGGAAGCACCGCTAGGTGCCAAACCCGCTGCAGGAGCAACGCTAGATGTTATGAACGTCTGACAGAAGAAAGCTGATGACTACTCGATAGTTCAATGTGCCATGCTTTACGGCTTAGAACCAGGACTTCAACGACGTTTTGAACGTCATGGAGCATATGAGATGTTCCAGGAGTTGAAGTTAATATTTCGAGCAAATGCCCGGATTGAGAGATATGAAGTCTCCAATAAGTTCTACAGCTGCGAGATGGAGGAGAATAGTTCTGTCAGTGAGCATATACTCAAAATGTCTGGGTATAACAATCACTTGATTCAACTGGGAGTTAATCTTCCGGATGATAGTGTCATTGACAGAATTGTTCAATCACTGCCACCAAGCTACAAGAGCTTCGTGATGAACTATAATATGCAAGGGATGGATAAGACAATTCCCGAGCTCTTCGCGATGCTAAAGGCTGCGGAGGTAGAAATCAAGAAGGAGCATCAAGTGTTGATGGTCAACAAGACCACCAGTTTCAAGAAAAATGGTAAAGGGAAGAAGGGGAACTTCAAGAAGAACGGCAAGCAAGTTGCTGCTCAAGTGAAGAAGCCCAAGTCTGGACCTAAGCCTGAGACTGAGTGCTTCTACTGCAAAGGGACTGGTCACTGGAAGCGGAACTGCCCCAAGTATTTGGCGGATAAGAAGGATGGCAAGGTGAACAAAGGTATATGTGATATACATGTTATTGATGTGTACCTTACTAATGCTCACAGTAGCACCTGGGTATTTGATACTGGTTCTGTTGCTAATATTTGCAACTCGAAACAGGGACTACGGATTAAGCGAAGATTGGCTAAGGACGAGGTGACGATGCGCGTGGGAAATGGTTCCAAAGTCGATGTGATCGCGGTTGGCACGCTACCTCTACATCTACCTTCGGGATTAGTTTTAGACCTAAATAATTGTTATTTGGTGCCAGCGTTGAGCATGAACATTATATCTGGATCTTGTTTGATGCGAGACGGTTATTCATTTAAATCTGAGAATAATGGTTGTTCTATTTATGTGAGTAATATCTTTTATGGTCATGCACCCTTGAAGAGTGTTCTATTTTTGATGAATCTTGATAGTAGTGATACACATATTCATAATATTGAAGCTAAAAGATGCAGAGTTGATAATGATAGTGCAACTTATTTGTGGCACTGCCGTTTAGGTCATATTGGTGTAAAGCGCATGAAGAAACTCCATTCTGATGGACTTTTGGAATCACTTGATTATGAATCACTTGGTACTTGCGAACCATGCCTTATGGGCAAGATGACTAAAACGCCGTTCTCCGGAACTATGGAGCGAGCAATAGATTTGTTGGAAATCATACATACCGATGTATGTGGTCCGATGAATGTTGAGGCTCGCCGGGTATCGTTATTTTCTCACCTTCACAGATGATTTGAGCAGATATGGGTATATCTACTTGATGAAACATAAGTCTGAAACATTTGAAAAGTTCAAAGAATTTCAGAGTGAAGTGGAAAATCATCGTAACAAGAAAATAAAGTTTCTACGATCTGTTCGTGGAGGAGAATATTTGAGTTATGAGTTTGGTCTTCATTTGAAACAATGCGGAATAGTTTCGCAACTCAGACCACCCGGAACACCACAGCGTAATGGTGTGTCCGAATGTCGTAATCGTACTTTACTAGATATGGTGCGATCTATGATGTCTCTTACTGATTTACCGCTATCGTTTTGGGGTTATGCTTCAGAGACGGCTGCATTCACGTTAAATAGGGCACCATCTAAATCCGTTGAGACGACGCCTTATGAACTGTGGTTTGGCAAGAAACCAAAGTTGTCGTTTCTTAAAGTTTGGGGCTGCAATGCTTATGTGAAAAAGCTTCAACATGATAAGCTCGAACCCAAATCGGAGAAATGTGTGTTCATAGGATACCCAAAGGAGACTGTTGGGTACACCTTCTATCATAGATCCGAAGGCAAGACATTCATTGCTAAGAATGGATCATTTCTAGAGAAGGAGTTTCTCTTGAAAGAAGTGAGTGGGAGGAAAGTAGAACTTGATGAGGTAACTGTACCTGCTCCCTTATTGGAAAGTAGTTCATCACAGAAATCTGTTCCTGTGACTCCTACACCAATTAGTGAGGAAGCTAATGATGATGATCATGTAACTTCAGATCAAGTTTCTACTGAACCTCGTAGGTCAACCAGAGTAAGATCCGCACCAGAGTGGTACGGTAATCCTCTTCTGGAGGTCATGTTACTTGACCATGACGAACCTACGAACTATGAGGAAGCGGTGATGAGCCCAGATTCCGCAAAATGGCTTGAGGCCATGAAATCTGAGATGGGATCCATGTATGAGAACAAAGTGTGGAGTTTGGTTGACTTGCCAAATGATCGGCAAGCCATCGAGAATAAATGGATCTTCAAGAAGAAGACTGACGCTGACGGTAATGTTACTGTCTACAAAGCTCGACTTGTTGCGAAAGGTTTTCGACAAGTTCAAGGAGTTGACTATGATGAGACTTTCTCACCCGTAGCGATGCTTAAGTCCGTCCGAATCATGTTAGTAATTGCCGCATTTTGTGATTATGAAATTTGGCAAATGGATGTAAAGACTGCGTTCTTGAATGGATTTCTGGAAGAAGAGTTGTATATGATGCAACCTGAAGGTTTTATCGATCCAAAGGATGCTAACAAAGTGTGCAAGCTCCAACGATCCATCTATGGACTGGTGCAAGTATCTCGGAGTTGGAATAAACGTTTTGATAGTGTGATCAAAGCATATGGTTTTATACAGACTTTTGGAGAAGCCTGTATTTACAAGAAAGTGAGTGGGAGATCTGTAGCATTTCTAATATTATATGTGGATGACATATTGTTGATTGGAAATGATATATAATTTCTGGATAGCATAAAAGGGTAATTGAATAAGAGTTTTTGAATAAAAGACCTCGGTGAAGCTGCTTATATATTAGGCATCAAGATCTACAGAGATAGATCAAGACGCATAATTGGACTTTCACAAAGCACATACCTTGATAAAGTTTGAAGAAGTTCAAAATGGGTCAAGCAAAGAAAGGGTTCTTGCCTGTGTTACAAGGTGTGAAGTTGAGTCAGACTCAATGCCCGACCACTACAGAAGATAGAGAGAAAATGAAAGATGTTCCCTATGGTCCAGCCATAGGCTCTATCATGTATGCAATGCTGTGTACCAGACCTGATGTGTACCTTGCTATTAGCTTAGCAGGGAGGTACCAAAGTAATACAGGAGTGGATCACTGGACAGCGGTCAAGAACATCCTGAAATACCTGAAAAGGACTAAGGATATGTTTCTCGTTTATGGAGGTGACACAGAGCTCGTCGTAAATGGGTACATCGATGCAAGTTTGACACTAATCCGGATGACTCTAAGTCACAAACCGGATACGTATTTATATTGAACGGTGGAGCTGTCAGTTGGTGCAGTTCTAAGCAAAGCGTTGTGGCGGGATCTACGTGTGAAGCGGAGTACATAGCTGCTTCGGAAGCAGCAAGTGAAGGAGTCTGGATGAAGGAGTTCATATCCGATCTAGGTGTCATACCTAGTGCATCGGATCCAATGAAAATCTTTTGTGACAATACTGGTGCAATTGCCTTGGCAAAGGAATCCAGATTTCACAAGAGAACCAAGCACATCAAGAGATGCTTCAATTCCATCCGCGACCAAGTCAAGGAGGGAGACATAGAGATTTGCAAGATACATACGGATCTGAATGTTGCAGACCCATTGACTAAGCCTCTCTCACGAGCAAAACATGATCAGCACCAAGAATCCATGGGTGTTAGAATCATTACTGTGTAATCTAGATTATTGACTCTAGTGCAAGTGGGGGACTGAAGGAAATATGCCCTAGAGGAAATAATAAAGTTGTTATTTATATTTCCTTATATCATGATAAATGTTTATTATTCATGCTAGAATTGTATTAACCGGAAACTTAGTACATGTGTGAATATATAGACAAACTAATTGTCACTAGTATGCCTCTACTTGACTAGCTCGTTGAATCAAAGATGGTTAAGTTTCCTAGCCATAGACATGAGTTGTCATTTGATTAACGGGATCACATCATTAGAGAATGATGTGATTGACTTGACCCATTCCGTTAGCTTAGCATTTGATCGTTTAGTATATTGCTATTGCTTTATTCATGACTTATACATGTTCCTATGACTATGAGATTATGCAACTCCCGAATACCGGAGGAACACTTTGTGTGCTACCAAACGTCACAACGTAACTGGGTGATTATAAAGGTGCTCTACAGGTGTCTCCGAAGGTACTTGTTGGGTTGGCATAGATCGAGATTAGGATTTATCACTCCGATTGTCGGAGAGGTATCTCTGGGCCCTCTCGGTAATGCACATCACTATAAGCCTTGCAAGTAATGCAACTAATGAGTTAGTTGCGGGATGATGTATTACGAAACAAGTAAAGAGACTTGCCGGTAACGAGATTGAACTAGGTATTGAGATACCGACGATTGAATCTCGGGCCAGTAACATACCGATGACAAAGGGAACAACGTATGTTGTTATGCGGTTTGACCAATAAAGATCTTCGTAGAATATGTAGGAGCCAATATGAGCATGTAGGTTCCGCTATTGGTTATTGACCGGAAATGAGTCTCGGTCATGTCTACATAGTTCTCGAACCCGTAGGGTCCGCACGCTTAACGTTCGGCGAGGATCGGTAATATGAGTTTTTGTGTTTTTATGTACCGAAGGTAGTTCGGAGTCCCGGATATGATCACGGATATGACGAGGAGTCTCGAAATGGTCGAGACGTAAAGATTGATATATTGGACGGCTATATTCAGACACCGGAAGTGTTCCGGATGGTTTCGGAGAAAACTGGAGTGCCGGAGGGGTTACCAGACCCCCCCGGGGAAGTATTGGGCCTTAGTGGGCCTGAGGGGAGAGAGAGGGCAGCAGCCCAGGAGGTGGCGCCCCCCTCCCATGAGGAGTCCGAATTGGACTAGGGGAGGGGGACGCGGCCCCTCTTTCCCTCTCCCCTCCCTCTCTTTCCTTCCCCCTTTCCCCTTCCTAGTAGGACTAGGAAAGGATGAATCCTACTCCTACTAGGAGGAGGATTCCTCCTCTCCTTGGGGCGCACCAAGGCCGGCGGGCCTCCCCCCTTGCTCCTTTATATACGGGGGCGGGGGGGGGGGGCACCCAAAGACACACAAGTTGATTGTTCCAAGCCATGTGCGGTGCCCCCCTCCACAATAATCCACCCCGATCATATCGTAGCTGTGCTTAGGTGAAGCCCTGCGTCGGTAGTAACATCATCACCGTCATCACGCCGTCGTGCTGACGGAACTCTCCCGCGAAGCTCTGCTGAATCGGAGTTCGTGGGACGTCATCGAGCTGAACGTGTGCTGAACTCGGAGGTGCCGTGTGTTCGGTACTTGGATCGGTCGGATCGTGAAGACGTACGACTACATGAACCGCGTTCTCATAACGCTTCTGCTTACGGTCTACTAGGGTACGTGGACCACACTCTCCCCTCTCGTTGCTATGCATCACCATGATCTTGCATGTGCGTAGGAATTTTTTTGAAATTACTACGTTCCCCAACACTTCCTACTTTGGCGTCAACTTGTCTGTACCCTTGGCGGACTGAACACGCCTAAGGACAAGGTCACCTTCCTCAAAACACCGGGCATGAATCCTGCGGCTGTGATAGCGACAGAGGGCTTGCTGATAGCATGCAACACACGTAGCAACTGGAGACGGTTCTCCTTGATAAGCACAACGTCGTCACGCTGGTGCTGATCCTGCACTACTTCATCGTAGGCAAGAACTCGAGGGGCCCATAAATGAGTTCCGTGGGGATAACTGCTTACGCCCCGTAAACAAGGGAGAAGGGAGTCTGCCCGGTAGCTCGATTTGGTGTCGTTCTGAGGGACCAGAGAACTACCGGCAGCTCATCGATCCACCGCCTGTCGTGCTTATGCAGCGTATCAAAGGTTCTTGTCTTGAGTCCTCACACCACTTCAGCGTTCTTCCTATCAGCTTGTCCATTGCTTCTGGGACATGCAACAGAGGCGAATGAGATCTTGCTTCCGAGGGCACGAACATATTGCATGAAGGCGCGGCTCGTGAATTGAGTGCCATTGTCGGTAATGATCCTTGCCGGGACTCCAAAACAGCACACCAATTCTTTCAAGAACTTGATAGCTGACTGAGCAGTCACCTTTCTCACGGAAGCTACTTATGGCCACTTTGTAAACTTGTCGATAGCAACTAACAAGAATTCAAAGCCCCCGACAGCTCGGGGGAAAGAGCCGAGGATATCGAGCCCCCAGACCTAAAACGGCCATGACAAAGGGATTGTCTGAAGAGCTTGTGCAGGCAGGTGGATGTTCTTGGAATTGAACTGGCAGGCTTGATACTTGGTGACTAGCTCGACTGCATCTTGGAGGGCTGTGGGCCAATAGAATCCTTGCCGGAATGCTTTCCCAACTAATTCCCTTGATCCAATGTGGGAGCCGCACAAGCCTTTGTGTATTTCAGCCAGCAGTCCCTTTCCTTCTTCCCGACAGATGCCCTTCAATTTCACACCGTTGGGCCTCCTTCTGTACAGAGTGTCATCGACAAACTGATACATACTAGCCCTCTGGGCTACTCTTTCAGCTTCCTCTTGCTCATCGGGAAGTTCTCCAGTTTGGAGGAAATGGACTATGTGCCTTGCACAAGTTGGAGCCTGAGGCTCGGCAACAAGGACTAGTGGCACCTCCGCATCTGCGGGGGCACGTTCCTCATTCACGAGGACCATTGGCTAGGCTGGAGGGTGCGGTTCGGCAAGTGATGATGAGTTGTTTCCGACAGGGTCCTTGTCGGTGTCAAAACTGGCAGATCTCGGGTAGGGGATCCCGAACTATGCGTCTGAAGATCAAAGGTAACAGGAGGCGGGGGACACGATGTTTACCGAGGTTCGGGCCCTCTTAATGGAGGTAATACACTACTTCCTGCTTGATTGACTTTGATGAGTATTGGGGTTACAAGAGCTGATCTACCTCGAGATCGTAATGGCTAAACCCTACATGTCTAGCATGTATGATTTGTGATTGCCCCTACGGACTAAACCCTCCGGTTTATATAGACACTGGTGGGGGCTAGGTTTGTACATAGTCGGTTTACAGAGAAAGGAGATTACACGTCTGGCCGCCAAGCTTGCCATCCACGCAAACGAAGAGTCCCATCTGGACACGAGGAGAGCCTTCTATCTTGTATCTTCACGGCCCATCAGTTCGGCCCATGTCACATAGCCCGTCCATCCGAAGACCTCCTAATCTAGGACTCCCTTAGTAGCCCCTGAACTTGCCTTCAATGACGATGTAGTATCCGGCTTAAGTCTTCGGTTTGACGATAATTCGGCTCCACATTAAATATCACATTCTATTGATTCTTTGCTGCCGTCGCCTTGGCTTCCGCGTGTCAGATGAAGGCGACCGGCCTAGGTGTTTTTTACAAATAACCCCTTGACCGCACATGGAAGGCATCTATTTAAAGAGATTGGATTTCAGATACCATTCCACACCACACGAAAATCCTTAGAACTTGCCATAGGAAACTTGCCCAAACATGGCCGGCACTCCTGGCTCTTCTTCACGCCCCACGACCTTCAAAAAGGCGACTGGGATAGCTACTCAGTATCCTGCGCCCATCTGAGTAAGCTTCAAACGCATGGATATCTTCCTCCCATGGATCTAGTGTCTGTTCGTGCTGCATTAACTTCCTACAATGGCGAAGCCCTGGCGGAGAATTTCCCCAATCCTTCTAAAGAGGAGCGGGTGTGCTTCGTTTCCTTCCTTTTGAAGGGCGTGGGATTTCCTGTCCACCCCTTCCTTAGAGGTCTTCTGGAGTATTACGTCCTCTAATTGCACAATCTGACGCCATGCTCCATCCTGCACATCGCAGGGTTCGTTGCTCTTTGCGAGCTGTTCCTAGGCTGTGAGGCTCATTTCGAGGTATGTCGAAAAAAATTCTGCCTTGTCCCCTGCTCCCAAAAGGGATCTATATTCAAGGTGGGCGGCGCCGAAGTATGGCACATAGCCGAGACAGGATACCCGTCCGGTACTCTGAAGAAGGCATTCGAAGAGTGGCCCTCAGAATGGTTTTATATCGAAGACGTCGTTCTGCCGGACCCAATCCGACGCAGTCTCCCCGAATTCTCCAGCGCCCCTTTAAAGAAGCACGCCAGCTGGCGTCCCCAAAGCCTCGAGGAAGAAGACAGTGCGGAGGTCACGAGGCTAGCGAGCAAGATCAGAGCACTTGCCAACTCCGGGCTGTCCATAATCGAGGTGATGAAAATTTCAATAATGCGATGCATTCAGCCGCTCCAATCTAGGGGTTTTCCTATGTGGAATTATAATGGGGAGGACGACGCATCCCATTGTCTACGCAAGGGTCCAGACAATTTTGCCGCCCTGGCCACCATCTTAGCTGACCCTTTCAAATGGGAGAAGGAAGACTTCACTCACTTGAAGTGTCGGGAAGGTTTTTCCATGTATAACCCCATCGATTGGGTAAGTTTTTGATGATTGGTCTTACTCAAGCTTTTTGCAGAGTTATGCTAGTCGAATTTAATCTGGCTGCTTTTAATAGGAATTGAGAAAGGTCGTCGAGGGGATCTACAGCCCCGCTCCGTAGCCAGAGGACCATATTCATGACCTGGATCCCGGATATGAAGAAGATCCGGACATATAGCCGATTACCCCGGCCTTCTCCCCTCCTCCCATGTAAGTACCCAGGAGACGTCTCCTCCACAAGAGTTTTCCCATTGTGCCTTACCCACCACACTGTCTCATGCTCCGAAGGGGCGGTGCTCATCCTGCCAAACTGTATCAAAGGTGTATGCTAAAAAGGCGACACCCGCACCGGGCGAGTCTTTGAAAAGAAGGGCGAATGGTGATACTACCAAGCCCCCGCCTTCATCAAAGAGGTATAGTTTTTAACGCGCACTCGATGGACGGAACAAATTGTGATGTCTTCTGCTGGGCCATTTTCTAGGAAGAGCATGCGCCGGACTATATCCGGGGACCTAGCTGGCCATGCATGGACCAATCCGGCCCCGGACCCTGCCATAGGGACTAGGGTTCATACGGGTAAAATGCCGGATTGTCATCTCCAAGAGGATTCAGATAATCCGTCACCAATTCTGATGTGGAGAGCACGATGAATCATCGGTGGCGGAAAGAGTCCATGCACGACCCAAGTTTTACTGAAGAGGCGTTCAATGCCCTCAGCTCCGTGGATGCAGACTTGCTGGAGCCACTTACCAGCTTTCAAAGGATATGCGGGTAAGAACTTTTGTGGAGATTTAATAATCCTATGCCAGTAGCCCTCGAGACTTGAAGCAGTTGGCCCAACTGATTTAAGGGTCATTTGATATTATCAGGTACTTGCGGCGAAAAATAACACGCCGTCCAAGGAGCTTGAAGAATGTCGGACCTAGCTAACTGTTGCCACCACCGAACTGGAAAATTTGAAGAAATCCAAGAAAGCTCCGGGTGGTAAGCCCAATAGTGTCTGGAAAATACGATTCTGTGCTAACAAGGATGTTTGATTATTCATTGTATTGTGTACATCAGTAGGATCGACAGATCAGTTGGAGGAGAGGCTGAAGGCTCCTCAAGTGGACAAACAACATGCCGAAGGGCAAGAAGCCGCTGGTCAACGTGTATTAACACAAACCATTAATGAGAAGAACAAACTACAGGATGCCAACATCAAGCAAGCCGAAGAGCTAAAGAACATAAGAGCCCAACTATCGGATGCCTTGAAGGAGAACAGAAAGCTGAAAGGCGGCATATTTAGTATGTCCCTGAACCCAACTTTTTCATAAGATCCCCTGATGGAAATTTTTTACGAGATTTCTTCCTATAGGTTTGTTAACTGGGTGGCCCAAAGGAGAAGTGTCCGGATTTCAAGGCGACTTGCTGCAAGAGCTATCCAAAGTGCACGAGCGAGCTCAGAAAGCAATGAGGAACATGGCTAAGGCTTTATGGCCATCCGATTCTCCTCCAGGAATGATGGGGGAGCTCGCGGAGTTATTCAAGGGAGCTCGTCTTCGTTTTGAGCTGTGGAAGGCATTAGCATGTCGAGAAGGTGCACGAGAGGCCGGGGCCATGGTGAAAACGCGGTGTACCGGACTTGATCCGAATCATATGGCCTGGGTCGGACCTCGGGGACCAGACGGACAAGAAATTCCGGTGAGCTTAGTGTACGATCAAGTAAGGATAGCCACCAAATTCTCACCGCAGGACTGTAAACTAGACAGCCTGATAGATGAGATAGATAAAGAGTAGGTGTGTGATTTCATGTATCAATGCGCTTTATCATTAAACTTATCCGCGGCCGAATTGTAAAAGATTGTCATGGCAGACCTTCCGCTTCGACCTCCGGAACCCAAGGGTTGGAGTGTTTCCGAATACAGTACCCGTGGGAAACACCAAGTATGTTCGGAAACCAGGCAATCCGGCCATAGTGCGTGAACAGACAAACTGTATTCGGGGAGCTCTGTTATATTACTTTTTAACGTAAACATCTTCCAGAGAGAATAGTTCCGTTAAGGGTTCCTCTCCCTGGGTTAGCATGCCTTATGTATACATGCCTAAGCCGTGGTGCGAAAGAACCGCCGGAGTCTTTATATTTTGATAGTTTATATTGCCACGAAGGCAGTTCGTCGTTTGCCCGCCGACCAATTATTCCCTTAAGAACGCTAGCTTTCGGCTTCACCCGTCTGAGGTACATGTCCGGATGACCCGGTTGTAACAATCGCAGAGGTGCTCCATTTATGCCCTAGCTGAACAAGTGGGAACGTAGGGCATAAGCACAGGAGCCGGGCAACCCAGCTTGGCAAAAACTTAAGTCATAGAGGTGCATATAATGCCGAAGACAGGACGTATGTGAGAAAACAACATATATATAGTGAGCTTTATGCTCAGAACAATAAGCTTCTATTGAGAGAAGCCCCCAGTTATGATGGGGTGTGTACATTTAAGGATGCATACCCATCAAGTGTGCGGCTGACCCGAACACACGCTAGAAATCATAAAGAAAAAATGAAAAAAGAGGAAAAATAAAAAAGGAGAAAAAGGGGACGAACAAAGGTATGTGTCCGGACTCAGGCGTAGAATCTTCGGAGTCAAACAGCGTTCCATGGGTTCGGCTCTAAGCGATTATCCGATGCATTGCGAAGGCGATACGCTCCTCCAGTGAGAACTTCATCTATAATGAAGGGACCCTCCCATTTGGGCTTGAGCTTGTCCTTTTTCTTCTCTGGTAGGCGCAGAACGAGTTCACCGGCATTATAAGTCTTTGCACGCACTTGTCTGCTTTGGTATCTTCGAGCTTGTTGTTGGTAGAATGTGGAACAGACTTTTGCGACGTGGCGCTCCTCCTCCAGGCCATCTAAGTCGTCCTGTCGATCGAGCTCGGCCTCTCTCTCCTCATACATGCGCACTCGAGGTGAGTCATGAATAATATCGCAGGGCAAGACAACCTCTGCGCCGTACACCATGAAGAATGGTGTGTATCCGGTTGTGCGATTGGGCGTGGTCCGCAGCCCCCAGAGTACAGAGTCAATCTCCTCGACCCAGTGTTTGTCCGACTCCTTTAGGGATTGCACCAGTCTGGGTTTGATGCCACTCATTATCAGGCCACTGGCCCATTCCACTTGACCATTTCTTTGGGGGTGATATACGAAGGCGTAATCGAGCTTAATGCCCAGGTTAACACACCAAGTTTTCACCTCGTCGGCTGTAAAATTAGAGCCGTTGTTAGTAATAATGCTGTGTGGGACACCATAACGGTGTATGACGCCGGCTATAAAGTCTATCACCGGTCCGGCTTCAGCCCTTTTAACTGGTTTGGCCTCTATCCATTTAGTGAATTTATCTACCATAACCAGTAAGTATTTTTTCTTATGGCTTCCCCCTTTAAGGGGTCCGACCATGTCCAGCCCCCAGACCGCGAAAGGCCCGGTAATGGGGATTGTTCGTAGGGCAGTGGGCGGCATATGGCTTTGATTGGCAAAAAGCTGGCATCCGACACAACGTTGTACGAGGTCCTGTGCATCTGCTCGGGCCGTGGGCCAAAAGAAACCTGTACGGCAGGCCTTACTTTTAAGGGCCCGGGCTACGGCGTGATGGCCGCCAAGACCAGCATGTATTTCGGCCAAGAGCTGTCGTCCCTCCTCCTCGGAGATGCATCTTTGAAGGACTCCGGTAGTACTTTTCTTGTAGAGCTCTCCTTCATGGACTTTGTAGGATTTTGAGCGTCGAACTATGCGACGGGCCTCGTTCTGGTTGTCAGGGAGCTCCTGCCTATTGAGGTAGGCTAAGAAGGGTTCGGTCCATGGGGCGATCACTGCCATGATTACGTGGGCCGGATTTGCTTCGATTCCTTTATTGGAAACAATGAACCCGAGCAGCTTTCCGACCGGAACACCGAAAACGCATTTTTCCGGATTGAGCCGTATGTCATATGTTCGGAGGTTGTCGAATGTAAGGCATAAGTCGTCTATCAATGATTCAGCGTGTTTGGTTTTGATGACCACATCATCCACATAGGCCTCCACCGTCTTGCCAATTTGTTTTTCCTGGCATGTTTGAATCATGCGTTGATAAGTAGTGCCGGCGTTTTTGAGTCCGAAAGGCATAGTGTTGAAGCAGAAAGGCCCATATGAAGTAATGAATGCCGTTGCGGCCTGATCGGATTCCTTCATCTTAATCTGATGGTACGCAGATTATGCGTCGAGGAAACATAGTGAATCGTGTCCTGCAGTTGCATCTATGATTTGGTCAATGCGGGGTAGTGGGAATGGGTCCTTAGGGCAAGCTTTGTTAAGGTCTTTGAAATTGATACAAAGGCGCCAGGATTTGCCCTTCTTTGGCACCATGAACAGGTTTGCTAGCCAATCCGGGTGTTTTATCTCTTGAATAAACCCGGCTTCAAGTAGTTTGGTTAGCTCCTCCCCCATAGCTTGTCGCGTGGGTTCAAAAAATCGCCGCAATGTTTGCTTAACTAGCTTGAACCCCTTTAGTATGTTGAGGTTGTGTTCGGCCAGTCTACGTGGGATTCCTGGCATATCCGAAGGGTGCCAGGAAAATATGTCCCAACTCTCGCGCAGGAATGCTCTTAGAGCGGCGTCGACCTTTAGATCCAGCTGTGCTCCAATGGCTGTTGTTTTATTAGGATCCGTCAGGTGGACTTCGAATTTGACGATTTTGTCAGCTGGCTTGAAAGAAGCGGAACACAGAGCAATGAGCTCCTCGGCCGCAAGGGCCTCAGATAGTGCCTCGAGGGCCAGGGATGCGGTTTTGTTTTCGGCGCGGAGTGCTATGTCCGGATCACTGGTGATAGTGATAACTCCGTTGGGCCTGGGCATATTGAGCTTCATGTACCCGTAATGAGGTATGACCTGAAAGTGTGTGAATGCATCTCGCCCCAACAGGGCGTGATATCCGCTGTTGAAAGGTGCCACCTGGAAGATTAACTCTTCGGACCTGTAGTTCTCAGGCGTGCCGAATACCACATCATGTTTATTTTTCCCGAACATCGCGCTTCTCGACTGGGGATAATGCCTCGAAAGGTTGTATTGCTCTGCTTGATCCGGCTCTTGTACATTTGAATTTTGTCGAGCGTGTCCTCATAGATGAGGTTCAATCCGCTGCCACCGTCCATGAGCACTATAGTGAGCCAAAATCCGTCCACAATTGGGTTTAGAACTAAAGCGGCTGGTGCTCGGACTGATCAGGCGCGTGGTTCATCAGTAGCGTTGAAGGTTTTCGCCATGTCGTTCCAAGGATTTATTGCGGCTACTTGGTTGAGTTCGGCGAGGTCGCGGAGCACCCTTTTCCGCCGATTATTTGAAGAAAAGGTCACCGCTCTTAACCACCCACTGGAGTATCCAACATGCCCAAAGGCTATGTGTTAGTTCGGGATTGGGCATCATGTGTATCTGACAAGGCTTGTCAAGCCATTCATTAAGGATAGTTCTGTGTCCTGTTAAGGGCTTAATTTTCTTGTCCGTGGAGTGATGATCAGGTGCCCCGTGAGGGTGCATCCTTTTTGCCTGTCCGGTGGGTGGCTTAAAGGCCGGCGGTTCCCACTGAGCTGTCTGGGCTTTCCAGGCGCTTTCCATTGCACAGTACTTCTGTACTATGTGTGTCAAATCTGCAAAGTGCAGTATGCGACATCGGTTGAGGGCGTTGAGGATCCCCTCGTCCGTAAAGTTGCGGCAAAAGACTGAAATCGCTTCATCGTCGCAGCAATCTTTGATCATGTTTTTAACAAGTAGGAATCTAGCCCAAAAGTGATGGACTGTTGCTACCTCTTGAGCACTGCGTTGGTTTCCCTTGAAGAGGAAAGGGTGATGCAATAAAGTAGCGTAAGTATTTCCCTCAGTTTTTGAGAACCAAGGTATCAATCCAGTAGGAGACTACGCTCGAGTCCCACGCACCTACACAAACAAATAAGAACCTCGCAACCAACATGATAAAGGGGTTGTCAATCCCTTCACGGTCACTTACAAGAGTGAGATCTGATAGATATGATAAGATAATTTTTGGTATTTTTATGATAAAGAGTAAATAAAGATGCAAAGTAAAATAAAGGGCGCCAGAAATAGCTAGTTGACGGGAGATTAATATAATAGAAATTAGACCCGGGGGCCATAGGTTTCACTAGTGGCTTCTCTCAAGATAGCATAAATATTGCGGTGGGTAAACGAATTACTGTCGAGCAATTGATAGAATTGAGCATAGTTATGAGAATATCTAGGTATGATCATGTATATAGGCATCACGTCCGTGACAAGTAGACCGAAACGATTCTGCATCTACTACTATTACTCCACACATCGACCGCTATCCAGCATGCATCTAGAGTATTAAGTTCATAAGAACAGAGTAACGCTTTAAGCATGATGACATGATGTAGAGGGATAAACTCATGCAATATGATATAAACCCCATCTTTTTATCCTTGATGGCAACAATACAATACGTGCCTTGCTGCCCCTGCTGTCACTGGGAAAGGACACTGCAAGATTGAACCCAAAGCTAAGCACTTCTCCCATTGCAAGAAAGATCAATCTAGTAGGCCAAACCAAACTGATAATTCGAAGAGACTTGCAAAGATAACCAATACTACATAAAAGAATTCAGAGAAGATTCAAATATTGTTCATAGATAATCTTGATCATGAACCCACAATTCATCGGATTTCGACAAACACACCGCAAAAGAAGAGTTACATCAAATAGATCTCCAAGAGAATCGAGGAGAACTTTGTATTGAGATCCAAAGAGAGAGAAGAAGCCATCTAGCTAATAACTATGGACCCGAAGGTCTGAGGTAAACTACTCACACATCATCGGGGAGGCTATGGTGTTGATGTAGAAGCCTCCGTGATTAATGCCCCCTCCGGCAGGACGCCGGAAAAGGCCCCAAGATGGGATCTCACGTGTACAGAAGGTTGCGGCGGTGGAATTAGGTTTTCGTGGGCGCTTTTGATGGTTTGAGGGTACGTAGGTATATATAGGAGGAAGAAGTAGGTCGGTGGAGCCACGAGGGGCCCACGAGGGTGGAGGGCGCGCCCAAGGGGGGTAGGCGCGCCCCCTACCTCGTGGCTTCCTCGTCTGTTGCTTGACGTCCACTCCAAGTCCTCTGGATCACGTTTGTTCCAAAAATCACGTTCCCGAAGGTTTCATTCCGTTTGGACTCCGTTTGATATTTCTTTCCTTCGAAACACTGAAATAGGCAAAAAACAGCAATTTGGGCTGGGCCGCCGGTTAATAGGTTAGTCCCAAAAATAATATAAAAGTGTATAATAAAGCCCATTAAATATCCAAAACAGAATATATAATAGCATGGAACAATAAAAAATTATAGATACGTTGGAGACGTATCAAGCATCCCCAAGCTTAATTCCTACTCGTCCTCGAGTAGGTAAATGATAAAAACAAATTTTTTGATGTGGAATGCTACCTAGCATATTCCTTAATGTAATTCTCTTATTTGTGGTATGAATATTCAGATCCAAAAGATTTAAGATAAAAGTTTAATATTGACATAAAAATAATAATACTTTAACCATACTAACTAAGCAATCATGTCTTCTCAAAATAACATGGCCAAAGACAGTTATCCCTACAAAATCATATAGTCTGGCTATGCTCTATCTTCATCACACAAAGTATTTAATCATGCACAACCCCGATGACAAGCCAAGCAATTGTTTCATACTTTTGATGTTCTCAAACTTTTTCAATCTTCACGCAATACATGAGCGTGATCCATGGACATAGCACTATATGTGGAATAGAATGGTGGTTGTGGAGAAGACAAAAAAGAGAAGATAGTCTCACATCAACTAGGCGTATCAACGGGCCATGGAGATGCCCATCAATATATATCATTGTGAGTGAGTAGGGATTTCCATGCAACGGATGCACTAGAGCTATAAGTGTATGAAAGCTCAACAAAAGAAACTAAGTGGGTGTGCATCCAACTCGCTTGCTCACGGAGACCTAGGGCATTTTGAGGAAGCCCATCATTATACAAGCCAAGTTCTATAATGTAAAATTCCCACTAGTATATGAAAATGACAACATAGGAGACTCTCTATCATGAAGATCATGGTGCTACTTTTAAAGCACAAGTGTGGTAAAAGGATAGTGACATTGTCCCTTCTCTCTTTCTCTTTTTTTAATTTGGGCCTTTTCCCTTTTTATGGCCTCTTTTTGTTAATTTTTTTTCGTTCGGAGTCTCATCCCGTCTTATGGGGGAATCATAGTCTCCATCATCCTTTCCTCACTTGGGACAATGCTCTAATAATGATAATCATCACACTTTTATTTACTTACAACTCAAGAATTACAACTCAATACTTAGAACAAAAATATGACTCTATGTGAATGCCTCCGGCGGAGTACCGGGATATGCAATGAATCAAGAGTGACATGTATAAAAAATTATGAATGGTGGCTTAGCCACAAATACGATGTCAACTACATGATCATGCAAAGCAATATGACAATGATGAAGCGTGTCATAGCAAACGGAACGGTGGAAAGTTGCATGGCAATATATCTCGGAATGGCTATGGAAATGCCATAATAGGTAGGTATGGTGGCTGTTTTGAGGAAGGTATATGGTGGGTGTATGATACCGGCGAAAAGTGCGTGGTATTAGAGAGGCTAGCAATGGTGGAAGGCTGAGAGTGCGTATAATCCATGGACTCAACATTAGTCATAAAGAACTCATATACTTATTGCAAAACTCTATTATTTATCGAAACAAAGTATTACGCGCATGCTCCTAGGGGGATAGATTGGTAGGAAAATACCATCGCTCGTCCCCGACCGCCACTCATAAGGAAGACAATCAATAAATAAATCATGCTCCGACTTCATCACATAACGGTTCACCATACGTGCATCCTACGGGAATCACAAACTTTAACACAAGTATATCTCAAATTCACAACTACTCAACTAGCATGACTCTAATATCACCATCTTCATATCTCAAAACAATTATCAAGCATCAAACTTCTCTTAATATTCAACGCACTTATATGAAAGTTTTTACTAATCTTGGATGCCTATCATATTAGGACTACCTTCTCAATTTAAGAAAATTACCATGCTGTTTTGTAGGACTCTCAAAATAATATAAGTGAAGCATGAGAGAACAATATTTTCTATAAAACAAACCACCACCGTGCTCTAAAAGATATAAGTGAAGTACTAGAGCAAAAACTATATAGCTCAAAAGATATAAGTGAAGCACATAGAGTATTCTAATAAATTCCGAATCATGTGTGTCTCTCTCAAAAGGGTGTGTACAGAAAGGATGATTGTGGTAAACTAAAAAAAAGATTCAAATCATACAAGACGCTCCAAGCAAAACACTTATCATGTGGTGAATAAAAATATAGCTCCAAGTAAAGTTACCGATGGATGAGGACAAAAGAGGGGATGCCTTCCGGGGAATCCCCAAGCTTTGGCTTTTTGGTGTCCTTGGATTTACCTTGGGGTGCCTTGGGCATCCCCAAGCTTAGGTTCTTGCCACTCCTTGTTCCATAATCCATCAAATCCTTACCCAAAACTTGAAAACTTCACAACACAAAACTTAACAGAAAATCTTGTGAGCTCCGTTAGCGAAAGAAAACAAAAAACCACTTCAAGGTACTGTAATGAACTCATTATTTATTTATATTGGTGTTAAACCTACTGTATTCCAACTTTCTATGGTTTATAAACTATTTTACTAGCCATAGATTCATCAAAATAAGCAAACAACACACGAAAAACAGAATCTGTCAAAAACAGAACAGTCTGTAGTAATCTGTAACTATCGCAAACTTCTGGAACTCAGAAAAATATACCAAAGTTGGAAGACCTAGATAATTTGTTTATTGATCTTCTGCAATTGGAATCAGCATTTTATCACATTATGGTGATTTTAAACAATTGTTTTCGTGACCAGAAAGTTTCTGGAATTTTCAGCAAGATCAAATAACTATCATCCAAAAAGATCATATAGGTTTCACTTGGCACAAACACTAATTAAAACATAAAAACACATATAACCAGAGGCTAGATCAAATATTTATTGAATAACAGCAAGGAAAAATATTGGGTTGTATCCCAACAAGCGCTTTTCTTTAAAGCCTTTTAGCTAGGCATTGATTTTTCGATGATGCTCACATGAAAGACAAGAATTGAAGCGCAAAGAGAGCATCATGTAACATGTGACAAACACATCTAAGTTTAACATACTTCCTATTCATAGGCATATTATAGGCAAAAAAAACTATCATAGCAAGCAAAAACTAGCAAATGCAAGGAAGTGGAAAGAAACAATAGCAATCTCAACATAACGAGAGGTAATTTTGTAACATGAAAATTTCTACCACCATATTTTCCTCTCTCATAATAATTACATGTAGGATCAAAAGCAAATTCAACAATATAGCTATCACATAGCATATTCTCTTCATGATCCACATGCATGCAAAGTTGACACTCTTCCGAAATAGTGGGATTAACATTAACGGAAGTCATGACCTCTCCAAACCCACTTTTATCAAAAATTTCATAAGATTGAATATTCTCCAAATATGTGGGATCTAAAGTTGACACTATTCCAAACCCACTTTCAATATTATTGCAAACACTACTATCAATCTCATATTCATCATGGGGCTTAAATAAATTTTCAAGATCATAAGAAGAATCACCCCAATCATGATCATCGAAACTAGTAGTAGACATAGCAAACTTAGCATCCCCAAGCTTAGGGTTTTGCATATCATTAACACAATTGACATTAATAGAATTAATAATAACATCATTGCAATCATGCTTTTTATTCAAAGATCTATTGTGAATCACTTCATAAAGCACTTCATCACAATTTTCAAATTCATGGATTTCAAGCAAAACCTTATAAAGATAATCTAGTGCACCCAAATCACTAGGAATTGGTTCATCATAATTGGATCTCTTAAAAAGATTGGCAACCGGATGAGGATCCATAGATCTTAGGCTCTCTGTTTAGCAATAAATACACAACTATTCCAACCAAATGAGCAAACAAGCCAAGTAAGACATCAAAGTAAACGAAAAAGACGAACAAAAGAAGGGCGAATAAAACGGCAAGGGTGAAGTGGGGGAGAGGAAAACGAGAGGCAAAGGGCAAATAATGTAATGCGGGGGATAAGAGGTTGTGATGGGTACTTGGTATGTCTTGACTTGTGCGTAGACTCCCCGGCAACGGCGCCAGAAATCCTTCTTGCTACCTCTTGAGCACTGCGTTGGTTTTCCCTTGAAGAGGAAAGGGTGATGCAGTAAACTAGCATAAGTATTTCCCTAAGTTTTTGAGAACCAAGGTATCGATCCAGTAGGAGACTACGCTCGAGTCCCACGCACCTACACAAACAAATAAGAACCCACAACCAACACGATAAAGGGGTTGTCAATCCCTTCACGGGCACTTACGAGAGTGAGATCTGATAGATATGATAAGATAATATTTTTGGTATTTTTTTGATAAAGAGTAAATAAAGATGCAAAGTAAAATAAATGCCGCCATAAATAGCTAGTTGACGGGAGATTAATATAATAGAAATTAGACCTGGGGGCCATAGGTTTCACTACTGGGTTCTCTCAAGATAGCATAAATATTACGGTGGGTAAACGAATTACTGTCGAGCAATTGATAGAATTGAGCATAGTTATGAGAATATCTAGGTATGATCATGTATATAGGCATCACGTCTGTGACAAGTAGACCGAAACGATTCTGTATCTACTACTATTACTCCACACATCGACCGCTATCCAGCATGCATCTAGAGTATTAAGTTCATAAGAACAGAGTAACGCTTGAAGCAAGATGACATGATGTAGAGGGATAAACTCATGCAATATGATATAAACCCCATCTTTTTATCCTCGATGGCAACAATACAATACATGCCTTGCTGCCCCTGCTGTCACTGGGAAAGGACACCGCAAGATTGAACCCAAAGCTAAGCACTTCTCCCATTGCAAGAAAGATCAATCTAGTAGGCCAAACCAAACTGATAATTCGAAGAGACTTGCAAAGATAACCAATCATACTTAAAAGAATTCAGAGAAGATTCAAATATTGTTCATAGATAATCTTGATCATAAACCCACAATTCACCGGATCTCGACAAACACACCGCAAAAGAAGAGTTACATCAAATAGATCTCCAAGAGAATCGAGGAGAACTTTGTATTGAGATCCAAAGATAGAGAAGAAGCCATCTAGCTAATAACTATGGACCCGAAGGTCTGAGGTAAACTACTCACACATCAGCGGAGAGGCTATGGTGTTGATGTAGAAGCCCTCGTGATTAATGCCCCCTCTGGCAGGACGCCAGAAAAGGCCCCAAGATGGGATCTCACAGGTACAGAAGGTTGCGGCGGTGGAATTAGGTTTTCATGGGCGCTTCTGATGGTTTGGGGGTACGTAGGTATATATAGGAGGAAGA